>NW_020664481.1:7182749-7276128 GCF_002925995.2 Terrapene triunguis
AAAAAAAAAAAAAAGCCGAATGCTGCCGGCCGAGCAAAAAAAAAAGCCGAGTGATCCCGGCGGCACAAAATATTGGGACAAACAGCTTAAAATCGGGACGGTCCCGATTTTATCGGGCCATCTGGTCACCCTAGCCTAAATCCTTCTGCATGAAGTGCATGAAGCTGGAAGCAGAGATGCTAAAGAGAAATCTAATCAAAGGGAGGTCCTGGAAGAGAGTTTATAAAGAACAAGAAACAGAAAAATTGACATTGGGCCCGATTCTGATCTCCCAGACCTTGTTGCAATGAAGAGGTTACTTCAATGAGATCAGTGGAGTTGCACCGGTGTCAAATTGGTATAAGTGAGATAGGAAAATAAGAAAAAGGTGAGATCAATGCCAACAATTCCAGGGACCATTTATTTGTTGGTTTGCCTCCAGGAGGAAACGTTTTGAAGCTACTTGAAATGGTTCACAGATGATTAAAAGTCACATTAATACAGCTGGTAAAACACCATCACGTCAGCTTAAAATAATTAGCATTTGACAAATAGTTTGAATTTTGAAACCACCAGGGTCTTTGGTTAACACTAACAAAGTTTGATTAAAAGCAGCAATTAAAACTCAGCCTCTGTGGGGCTATGAACTTTACAACAGATGTTTAGTGTTTTGCTGCATTGACCTTGGAAGTGCCACCAGTTCTTAACTGATTTGTGTTGCTAGGCCCTGCCACAGCCAAACTGAACCTCTTTGTTTTTTACAAGAAAATTGCTCATGGTTTGGACTAGATGGTGCAAAGCCACGGACCAAGATAGGTACGTGCTCTACTCTGAGGCCAGGCCTACACTGGAATCTTTTGGTGATACAGTAATGTAAACGGGGGTGATTTTTAAAATATTTCTAAACTGGCAAAACTCCTACTGTAGATGCAGTTATACCAGCATAAAAGTGCTTTTGCCAGTGTAGCTTATTTCGTTCGGGGAACTGTTATAAGCTATACTGACAACAGCAGTCTTTTGCGGGTATAAGCTGTGTCTCAGGTTTGCTGATATAGCTATATGTATAAAACCTTTACTAATGTAGAGTAGGTCTCACACTGTTGAGAGCCCAATGCAAAACTCACCTTCCCACAGAAGCCTGCCCACAAGAAAAGAAATCTATGCATGATTATCTAAGCCCTAGAATGGAAGAGCAGAGTCTATTTCAAATAATTTTATTCTTATCTCAATATAACTCTCAGTGCCTAGATACTGTGGTGATTGGCTCCCTATAAATACTTAAAGGCGGATAGATTTTGCTACAGTATTTGGTGATTAGCTATAGCCTGGACTATGGTACTAATCACTATGCCAGGGAAATCTGTGTGTACTTTAGGATAAGTTAGCATTTTAAAACTCTCTTAAGTCTGTGTTTCCATGATTGTCCTTCCCAGGAGGATATTCAGGTCTCAACAGTATTTAAGAGAGACCTGTCTCTTCTCAGAGCTGTTCTGTAGCTTTGAAAACGTAGCCGGCCTCTCAAAAACAAATAAGTGTGAGTAGCATTCACTGTTTGTGTCCCGCCCGAGTTACTTTCCCACAGCTCTGCAAGTCCTGGCTATGCATTTCATAACTGCAGGGATTGGATGAGCTACCAGGAAGAAGTCTTTCAGTTTATTGCTTGAGAAAGAGGCAGAAATTGACCTGCCTCTGTTATATTCGAACAGTATTGTCAAAGACAAATCAAGAGGTGCTTTTTTTTGCTTATAGGCCTGAGACAACATGGTTTACTTAATTGATTTATGAGCATGAAACTATCCCTCAACAAGGGGTCTTTGGGGCTTAATATGATCTTATGGAACATAAGAACATTGCACCTGATTCTGCAGAGTGATATTTTTGAAGGAGGAGAGTGCAGTGGGGTACTTAAATGAGTGCCTCTCCTATTCAGACCAAATCCTGCATGCCTTACCACACAAGAAATACTGCTACAGTCAAGGGGTAAGTGTGGGGAGTAACACAAAACAGGATGTGATCCTCCTGGTATATTGTGTGCTAATTGCTAACTATATGTCTTCAGTTAATTACATTCCCTCCATCACGCCCTATAAAGAGGAATGCCGGAGGGACAAGCAAAGGAATGGCGTGAATTGTGAAATTGTTTGTTCTTTACTGGTCCCAGCTAGCTGATTGTTATTAGCAAGTGCATTGCTGCATTCTTATATTACAGTACACTACATGTTTTCATGCCTGTACCTGTTCCTGCTGACTTTAGGGGCAACTGGATTGGGCCTTTCTTGAGCCCACACATTTCTAATAGCAGCTGTTTAATCAACAGAACAGCAGGGAAGTTCTTAGGGGCACATCCTAGTCCCTGTGCTTAGGCCTGGGATTGTTCACATGCGGAAACCACTGAGGTCTAAAACAATCCTTCCCCCATCACAGACCTTGCAATAATATCAGAGATGCTCTGCAGCTGAACCTGCATCCTCACGACTGCAGCAGTCCCCATATCTCTTGCACTACACCCTACTATGCATGGATGAGCAAGTTGGCCAGACTCCATAACTGCAGCATTAGTTTGTAGCTGATCTTTTCTCTCTGGAGAGGCATTTCATTGTTTTGCATGATTTTAGATGCTTTGTCACCCGAGCTTGCACTTTGACAAACAGACTTCGTTCAGGTTTCTCTGTGACTTAAGAGAATCAAGTTTACATTGTAACTTCCAGTATTCCAGATGGTGCAGTAGCGCATTTAATGCAAAGAATGTTCTAGTAGTACAGAACATACCACTGGGGCCCATCCAGCTGACAAGAGTCAGCCTCTGGCAAATAGCTGTTGTGATAACTGGGCCTATACATTTCCCTTCTTGTGAGCACAATTGGAAAAAGTGAGTAAAAATTCCTAAAATGTCACCGTAACCTATAATAACAAATGTTGATGGGAAAAGGGTGCAAAAAAGAGGGAGAGAGGCTGAATTAGTCCAAACAAAAAGGCCCAGTGATCTATCTCAAGGGCTGTGTTATGAGCGTGCCTGGTAAACAAGAGAAGTGTGGGAACAGAAACCAGTGAACCAAAACTGATGTGTCGGAAATTAGGCGTACTTGGTACACAAACTAATCAGGGGATGGGCTATTCCATCCATCATTCCCTTCTGGGGTCCTCAAAAAAGAAACTTTGGGTAAAAAGCTAATGGACCATGACACTCACTGGCTGATTCAAAGAAGAGGAAGGAGTGAGCTTCACCATGATGTCTGCCACGCCCTCTGTCCCCTTGGACCTCAGACCTTCTTTATCTTAATCCTGGGAAATGTCCTGACCAGACTGTGCCAGAGAGAGGGACCCAGATGACACACCACCTCCACCAACTCCAGCTAAATCCCAACCACCACCTGGTATATAAGACTTTTCCCCTCTCCACCCCCATGTGTCCTTTTCCTTCCCTACCTTATTTCTTCTCTTTCCTATCCTTTTGCCTTCTCTCTAATAAGAGTGTGGTTTAGACAGCCAAGACTGCATATTTTGCAACACTGCTGTAAGCCTGCGACCAGAGAGGCAGCTAAATGGTATGCCCTAATCAGCCTGATGCTTGAACAAGTTTGCCAGGTCTCTGAATGGCTGATAAGACTGTTACTGGCCCTGTGTTTTTCCCAGCAGTGAGGCTGCAAATGAAAGTCAACACCCGAGACTGATGCTGCATTTTCTATCATTGATGCTCTTTTCTCTCCCTTTTTGAGAGTGTTTGTCCTGCTTTGTCTTCTAGGAAATGGGACTGCACTTTTAACAACAACAGCTATGACAGCTCCAGGTCATCTCTACTAACTTCTCCTTTCCTCCAAAAGGACAGTTATTACCATTTTTAATCCCATCTAAGAGACTGTCAAACAAGGGGCTATTTCCTTCTAACGACTCGCTACAGCAAAAGGGAGAGGGAACAAGGGATATTATTGAAATGAAAGCCTTATTAATACTTTAAACTGTTTCACCTTCTGTTCTTTAATAAAAGGTTAACAGGATTTTAATAGTTGATGTGTTTAATGGTGTGCCAGGGTACTAAGCAGGCTGAGGTCTCTGTATGCCAAACCCCTAACTTTGTTTAAAACTATTTAATGTTGGACAGTAAGTGGGTTATGTTAACACCTTTGGCCCATATATTCCATCTAAATGAATGCAACATAGCATACAGCATGTACAATATACATTTGATGCTGGCTATATTGGGAAACAGATGAGTGAGAAGCAGAAGAGATCTTGGATATTAGAGACCAGATATAATTTAAATGTTATTGTTGCTAGTGATGCACAAAGGCTCAGTATTTGCACCCACAATCTTACCAATGGATGTGGTAGGTTCTCCATCACTTGAAATCTTTCTCAAAGATACATTCTAGTTCAACCACAAGTTACTAGGCTCAATGAAGAAATTACAGGGTGAAATTCTATGGCCTGTGTGATGCAGGAGGTCAGGCTAGATTGATCATTTCTGGTGGAAATGGGTGAATTACAGATTTTTGTTTTGTTTTGTTTTATTTTTGTTCCCTGGCAATTCCACAAAATAAAAGAATAAATCTTGTTTTGGGTAGAAAAAAAACTGAAATTTTTCAAAATCTTCAGCGAATCAAAAACATTAAAAAAAAAAAGTTTTGGGTTGCATGAAACATTTTGTTTGACCTGAAACAAAACATTTCATTTGTAATTCAAGCTTCTATTAATGTTTTAAATTAAAAATTAAATTAAAGGAAATTATGAAATGAAAAACCATTTTGAGTAAAAAATTAAAACATTTTGTTTCAAAAATTTTGAAATGAAACATTTTGATTTTTTAAAAATTTTATTTCCAACTAAAACAATTTGGCCAAATCGACACAATTCTGTGAAATGTTTCAGGGTTGTCGAATCTGCATTCTTCTCCAAAAGGAAGTTTTGGGTGAAAAATTTCTCCCAACTTTTCTTCCTGGCCATAAAAATCTATGAGTCTATTCATAGATTCATAGATTCATAGATTCTAGGACTGGAAGGGACCTCGAGAGGTCATCGAGTCCAGTCCCCTGCCCTCATGGCAGGACCAAATACTGTCTAGACCATCCCTGATAGTGCGTTCCTAACTTCTCCACACCAACACAGTCTGCAAAACTGGGGTGGTAAGTTAGTGAGACTTGATTTTTCCAATGAGATTTCCTGCAGGGTCAGAAATACTGTTAGGATGGACTCTTTCATGCAGTTCGGGCACTTCCCATCCTGGCCATTAGCAGCCAGGGGAAAATCCTGAGTCTACTTTTTAGAGCCATGGAGGCTCCCCAACAACAAAACTTAAGCAGATCCAGTGTGCAAGAGGGGCCAGGTCAATATTTCCCCAGCTGAGCATGAAGCTAAGTGGCACACAGGCTCCCTGCACACAGTATTTCTTATTCCACCTCTTAGGCTCCAACTGCAAGAGGAAATTAATCGGTTGGGGAAAGCATTTTAACATCTTTGGCTAACAGTTTCCCAGGAGGGGCTACCATGCATACATTCCTCCGACCTGGATATCAGGAGTTTATTACTTTCACACAAGACCTCCCTCAGTCTCTGATCTCCTCAGGGCAAGAACGTGTGACCAGCGCCTAGTGCATGGAGTGTGCTACCATAAACAAACAACAATAATAGTAGCAGTGCACAAGATTACAAGTTATGTTGGAACAAGTGATATTGCATGACAGCCAGTGAGAATCTGTTGTAACAGTGCTCCAGCCTCCGCATCCCCAATGAGTCTGCTGCGCTTTACTGAGAGGGTATCCATTCACTGCATTCTCCTCTTGACAGTGCAACTGTGGAACATCATGTTAATGCCTTTACCATTTCCCATATGTACATTCAATTGCAGGTTGCCCTGGTGCATCCATCCCACTTGGGTTGTCTTCTGCAGCAATATCACCTGACTGGCTCTTGTGCTAGACTGTGACTGATTCATTCAGAATCTCATCTGCTGTATTTATCTGACATCACATCCCTCTGAAAGCAGCCTTAATGGGCAACGTTCCACTGTTTTTAATAGGGTATCATACGGAGCAAGAATCTTGGTTCTTCCTTCTCTCTCCTCCCCAGTGACCACAATTGAATCTATCCACATGACACAAAGATGATCACTGCATTATTTGTCCATCCCCAATACTATTCTTATCTCCATCCTAGTAATGTGCTTATGACATAAAATAAGCTCATTAAAATTAATTTATTTTTATTATACATTTTTGATACCAAGATTTTTTGGGGGCTACAAAACAATTAAGTATAAGTTCAGCTCCACTGATCTTTAAAGAAAGTTTAAGATAATGCAGTCATGGTGCTGCAAAGCATTTTCCACCGATCCTGTAAAACCATTTCACCTTCCAAATCTCACTTTACAAACCATTTTTATTTGCATAAATCTGCGACAGTACATCAAAAAGGGTGCTTTGTGCATTAGTGCACTTAAAGGTCTCACCCTTTTCTGCTGGAGAATGATGTACATCTACAGTGAGAGAGAAAGAGTACGGCAGGGCTGAAGCTAAGGTGGTAGAATGGAAATTAGCCTGCTTTGGAGGAAAAAGAATTCACTGCCATTTTATTTCCTGTGTTATAGGAGTAAAGTACAAATGGCTGTGACAAAAAGCAGGAAGGAAAGGGTGAATGCACAATTGCTTGGGACACTTAGGGCCAACTTTTAAAAAAGGAGGCTCAAGGTCCATGTACACCTCTACCCCGATATAACGCTGTCCTTGGGAGCCAAAAAATCTTACGCGTTATAGGTGAAACCGCGTTATATCGAACTTGCTTTGATCCGCCGGAGCGTGCAGCCCCGCCCCCCCGGAGCACTGCTTTACCGCGTTATATCAGAATTCGTGTTATATCGGGTCACGTTATATCGGAGCAGAGGTGTACAATTGTGCACTTATGTTTGAGTAAGTGATTACTGTGACTGAGGGTGTCAAACAGGTGGCTGCAGATGCAAATAGATACTTAAGTTATCATTTGCATGTGAAATACCCCGATCTGCATATGCAACTGAGATAATTACTCATGCAAATGTGCACAGACCTTAGGCCTGCTTTTTTGAAAATGTGCCCCGTTGGTATTTTATAGTAATGTAAATGCACTCTCCGCAGCGGCTCCTGCGGAACCACAGAAGGTGTCAGCCAATGGCAGGAAAACTCCTGAAGAAGCTCTGCTGCTGTAGAGATGGGAGACAGGTTAGTTGTGTAGAGGCTTAGGACCTCCATAGATCCTGCATTACCTACTGAATTCAGGGCCCTGAGTCCCTTCCTCATTCCAGAGCCTGTCCTCTTATTGAAATAATGAACAAGAAATTCCACAAGTCATCCTGCAGGAAAGCACACAAATGGTACAGAATAATATGGCCCTATGATTGGAAGAACTTGCTGACTGAACTGGGGGGAGCAAGCAGAGTGTGAAAACACGTGTTTCAGACACAGCAGTCTTAAACTTGGCCCAAACTGAGAAGAATATAGACTAGACAACCAACCCAGGGGATTGGAAAATATGTCTGCTTCTCATCATGATGATGATGAGGTAGTGTTAACTGGTTAAAAACCTCCTGCGCTGAATAGATCAGTTCCAGTGGGACTCAGCCAGGTGTCAGAGCTACAGACATGATGTCTTAACAGGTAGGTAGAAAGAGTGGGAGAGGGAAATGACAACACTGGAATCCTTATGAGGTTTGAAGAAGGTTCATCATACTTTAAGTTAGGAAAACAAATCCAATGCAAAACATATACCAGTAGGTGTACAAGGCCTCATCAATTAACTGCAAATAATAATAATAAATAACAACATATTAAATAATAATAAAATAGGTTTTATTCTGCAGCCATGGTCCTGCTCTCATTTTCCAAAAGGAAACGCTTTAAAAAAAACCATAATGCATAATTAACCTATGGAACTCATTGCCACAAGATATCATGGAGGCTGACCAGTAGGATTTAAAAAAAAGATCAGACATTTATATCCACATTATAGGATAAAACATTTATATGAGATATAAGCCTTCTTACTGCAGGGTGTAATCCAGCTAATAATAAATAATAATAATAATAATATATGGAGAATAATATATATCCTATCTCCTAGAACTGGAAGGGACCCTGAAAGGTCATTGAGTCCAGCCCCCTGCCTTCACTAGCGGGACCAAGTACTGATTTTGCCCCAGATCCCTAAGTGGCCCCCTCAAGGATTGAACTCACAATGCTCAAACCACTGAGCTATCCCTCCCCCCAGCTACTAACTCCCTGGCATTAAGAAGAAACTTCTCCTATAGGCAGGTTAATTTTTCACTACAGAATTTGCACCTTACTCTGAAGCCTTTTTGCACCTTACTCTAATAGTAGCCATTGTTTGAGATGGGATACTAGACTAGATGGACCACCGGTCTGATGCAATAGGACACTTCCTATGGTCCAATACTCCACTGAATTCAATGACAAAAGCTCAACAGACTTCAATGGTGTAGAAATGGGATCTTGTAAGAGAAAAGGTAACTTGTTTTTCCTAAATTAATTTTAATTTTTAATCTGTTTAAACTAGAGCTGGAGCAGAACTCATCCTCTGACGCCAAACACCCCACAACTTAGGCAACTTTAGCATCAGTAGCCAAACACTGCAGCTCATGCTTGTGTGGAGTAGCTGTCAGTGCTGTGAAAGGGTCTGGGATGCAGCTGTAGAGAACACAAATCATCCTCTATTTGGCAAAGTGGGGTGTAACACTACACTGCATATTCTTCATAGAAATATTGTTATGATATGAATATGGCATAACTAACATATTTTATGCAAAATGGGTCATGTAAGGTATCATTGGAAAGGTTATGATTTACTGAATATGATTATCCTGTTTGTATCATTTCTGAATCTGAAGTTAGGAATATTGACTATGTAACAATTACAACTGTGTGTGTACTTGGGGGAACGCCCACCAGACAGCAGGCAATCATCCTGAATGGGCCATTTTTAGAAGGACAATAGAACTTTGAAGATACTAATCTCCCACCTTCCTGAGAAGCTTCCTGGGATGTTGCTTTGGCATTGCAGGGTCACGTGATGATGTCACCTGGTACAGAGTACCACCTTGGACACTGCTGGTATTTTCCACTGGAAACAAAGCATTCCCGCCTTACGTAAATCCTACTTGAGGCTGGGAAGTGAGCCAAACAAGGCTCTTCTCCATTAGCTCCCGTCCCAAGAAAGAAGACTGCTGAAAACACCTAAAGAGACAAAGGAACTAAGCTGGAGAAAGGCCAGGGCTGAGTCCAGGCTGAGACAGGGGTCTAGCCTGCAAAGAGAAATAACTGAAACTCTAAGCTGCAGAAACTCTGCAACCTGCCTAAAACAACATCCAGGGTGAGAAATGACTATTTAAATAAAATAAATAAAATAAATTAATGGAGATATCCCATCTCCTAGAACTGGAAGGGACCTTGAAAGGTCATCAAGTCCAGCCCCCTGCCTTCACTAGCAGGACCAAGTACTGATTTTGCCCCAGATCCCTAAGTGGCCCCCTCAAGGATTGAACTCACAAGCCTGGGTTTAGCAGGCCAATGCACAAACCACTGACCTATCCCTCCCACCATTTGTAACCTGTTTCTTTAGTGAATTAAGCTTGGGTTCTGTGTTTTGTTTTATTTGCTCAGTAATCTGCGTTGTTCTGTTTGCTATCCCTTATAACCACTTAAAATGTATCTTTTGTAGTTAATAAACCTATTTTTTGTTTATTTCAAAACCCAGTTTGTGCAATTCATATCGGGGAGGGAAGGGGGCCAAGTGCTGTGCATATCTCCCTCCACATTGAGGGAGGGGGCAATTTTTATGAGCTTGCGCTGTGCAGATCTCTCTATACAGCGCAAAACAATATTATTTTTGGGTTTACACCGCAAAGGAGCTGAGCATGTGAGTGCTGGGCAATCCCCTAGCTGAGTCCTCCCACAGAGAGCTGATCGCAGACTCTGTGTGATTTTGCAGCTGGGTGTGTCCCTACTTGTGTGTGTGCTGGAAAGGGGCTTGAGAGCCTGTCACAGCAACACAGAGTAAGGGAAACCCAGGCGGCTGGGACATGCGGGATCAGTGGGACCCCAGCACATTCGGTGGCACCCCAAAAGAGGGGTCCAAGTCATTACATGGGGTTCTGCACAGACTGCAGCTAGCTGCAGTTTACAGAAGGCCCTTGTTGCTGTGTTATATAATACATAAATTAAAATAATATACTTTTTAAATACAAGCGCTCATCTCTAACTAAAACAATGGCTTCCCCAAAACAGGAACAGATGCTGGCTCAAACATAAAACATTCCACTCAAAATAGTCTTGGAGACAGAACCCTTGTGGAGAAGAGGTGTCCTAGCACTATCAAGTATGCAGCCAGGCTTTCCCAGATAATTACTTAGCTAATAAATAAGCAACCAGTTTATTTTTTTAATTAAAACTAATTGTCATCTTCTTCAAATATTTGGCTTAAAGGGTGATAGGACAAAAGTGTTACTGTTCTGGGGAATTTTCTGAAGACCAAAGATGCTAATTTCCCAATGTTATGATCGGTAATCAAGAATCATTTCTCTGATTTATCTTCTAAAGGAAAGACTTTACACTATTTATGACATTTAAATTACTTCAGATTTGCAAGTCCAATATTGTCATAAATATTCATAGCCCAAAATTGACTATTTAGGGTGGGGGTTTTTTTTTATAAATTTTAATTTATTTTCTCCAACTAACTACTAGCTTCAGGGCATGCAAACACAAAATAGAAATGCCTTTGTTTGTTGTCTTTGTTGCCCCACAACAACTAGCTCACAAACAACATTTATGGTTTTTGTTATTATTTATCAGACTGCATGCCAAAAAATTGATGGTGACCATTTCCCTGATCCCCTTCATTAAGGCCATTTGTAAAAAGCTTGTGCTATTTGGATGTTGCTGGATGGCTTCACTGTAATTTTAGTGTTTGTCAGATCCATTACTGAGGGAAATGAGAGAAATTCAGTGCCGATGTCTGCAAACTACAGATGCAAATCAACACAGAGCTGATAATAACCAGTGAGAGAACCACAGCCGCAGGCTGTACTGTGGATTCCCCATTCTATTTTTTACTATTGGCCAGCGATAGCATGTTAGCTTCCTCGTTTACATAAAGAGGAGGGTTTGGATTTGACAACACAGCCTCCGTGGACACCAAATGCAGCTTGGCAAAGATGACCGACAATACTTTGGAAAATTAGAAACTGTGTCGTAACTATGGTTACAAAAGAACTTGCAAAAGTGTCCTTAAAACCTTTGTCAGCTTAGGCTTGATGCTGAATGGTGGTGAACATTTGCATCTCCCATTCAAGTCAATGGAGATGCAGTTGCAAAGCACAGCCTGCGATCAGGACTTCTCCTCAGCTTCCAAAGCGCTTTACAAACTATGGGCCCAAAGCTGAAGTTCTCAGGCAAAACTCCTGTTGACATCAGCAGGACTATTGCCCAGATAGGGATTGCAGGATTATCCCATTACTCACACAGTACCCCTGAAATACAGCCATCTCCGGTGAGGGTGTGCATCCTCCACATGCCATAGTCTAGTTCTGTGCAACACGGCTTGGCTGGGTGGCTGGGGAAGGAGTGGGAGTGTGGCAATAGGATCTGGTGCTATCTGGCTCCTTAGGTTCTTCAGGTGTACCGGAGTGTCAGTCAAGGGAGTTTCAGAGGGTGTAGCTGCAGGTGCCATAGTTAGAGGTAAAAGGCCTTAGTGAGCCGTGGGTTTGGGCTGTTTGCCTTCAGGAGGACTGGTTGGCTGGGGTTTTGGACCGCTGAACAGGCCAGGAGAGAGAGGACTGTTTGCTCATGTCTCCACGTGGCTAGGATACTTGGGTTTCAGATCAGACCCAATGTTTGAAGTCCCTGAGTGGTTAATCCGTCCCTGTCAGTGAGAGGGTGGAGCTAAACAGTGAGACTAAGTAAATAAATCAGTTGCCAGGTGAACCCTTTAAGAGGGGAACAGAAGCACCAAATGGAGGGTGTTTCCAAGAAGGGGTGTGATTCCTTCCATTTAGGAATGGCTGCTCATCAGGCAGCGGATATGGACAATGAGAGAAAAACTGCTGTGAACTGTCGTGGATGTGCCAGGTTTTCCTTTCTGCTGGAAGACAGAAGAGACTTCTGGTGTATGAAACACAAGCTGGTGGCCATATTGGAGAAAGTACATGGTATGGAAACCCAAGTTTCATCACTGTGTAGCATCGAGAAAATGAAGACCTCTTGGACAACCAGGTTCAGAAATTGTTGCCACAGATGCCACAAGATGAAGGATCAGTGATACAGGAACTAGAGAAAGTAGAAACTGAAGAAGCAGAATGGTAATTTGTGACCAAGAGGGGAAAGAAAGCCAGGAGGCATTAAACCCAGCTAGAAGTATCAAATCATTATCAGATATCCAGTGAGTCAACTACAACTGTTTTTGGAGGAATGGAACTGAAAGCTATAGGGGGCATTCTTCATAGGTGTCATTGTGGTACAAAGCAAGTAGCTACCAAAAGAGGTTCTTCAACTATCTTAAGAAGGCAAGCAATCACTCTACATCAAGATGAATGGACAGAGAATTTAGTAAGGGACACAAGGAGGTGCTGTCTTTCGGGAACAAAAATAAAAGATATAATGGTAAGATTGGGTGGGACTGTGAAGTCATCTGACAAGTCTCCACTGGAGATGATACACATTAGAACCAATTAATGGCATCCCGTGGAACTACACAGACTACAGAAGACATCAGGGATCTTGGAAGGGAGCTGAAGAAGAGGAAAGTCCAAACAGGTCTTCTTCCCCTTCTAGTTCCATGAGGAGAAGGCAGAAAATACTGGAGGTGCCTGCACAACTGATGTGAAGCTGAAAGGATCAGTTTTGTGGAACATGGACCCATATTCCAAGGGAAGTTGGGGCTTATGAAGGGGACTGCTTACATCTCACAAGGGGAGGGGCACTAATCTTCTCAATTGGAGACTAGCTAGAGAAGCCCGAAGGGCATTAAACTAACAATGCAAGGGGGGGGCCCTCAAGAGGCAAATGCAGTACAAACTCCAACGCAGAGGGTCACGAACAAATTGAACCAATGTGGAAAAGAATGTGAAGAGAAGAAAGTTTTCAGTTGCTTCTAATCCAATGCTAGCAGACTGTGCAACAAGCAAGAAGAATTTGAAATTGTCATTGATGAGAAGAAATTTGATATAACTGGCATTACTGAATGACTGGAATGTTAAAATACCAAGTTATAACCTATATAGAACGATAGAGTGAGTAAAAGTGGTGGGGAGGAGGGCATTTTACATTAAAGACACCATTACCTGCTTTAGAGTTAGTGATAACTCAGAACCACGAGCTCTTTAATGCATATGAATCAATGAGCTAGTTATCAAAGTGCAGGAGAGTGTACTGGGAGGGGTCTGTTACAGACCACCAAATCAAAACCGAGAACAGGATGATTTACTCCCTAAGCACCTGTCTGTAGTGTGTGGAAAGAAAAATTATGTTGTTATGGGGACCTCCAATTGAGCAACATAAGCTGGAGGCCCCAGGCAGCCAGTAGTAAAAAATCATTAGCTTCTAAAAATTATAGATGATAATTTTCTAACATAAAAGGTATTAAACCAAAAATGAAGTAACTCTATTTTGGATGTCACTATGACATAAAGATTAATTAATCACTGTACTAGAAGTTGGTGGTTGCCTAGGGAATCGTGATCATGACCTAATTCATTATGGACAAACACGGGACAGTCCTAACTTATAATATATATACATGGTGCTTCACAAAAGCTAATTTCCCAAACTTTGATAATATCTTCAAATCAAGACTGGATAACTTTCTGGAAGATATACGTTAGCCAAACACAAGTTGTTGGACTTAATACAGAGGTAACTAGGTGAAATCTAATGGCCTGTAACATACAGGAGGTCAGACTAGATGATGTAATGATTCCTTCTGGCTTTAAACTCCATGAATCTATGAATTCATCCCCCATGACATGAGGGTACAGAAATGCTAGGAGATACTATACATCCATTGAATGATATGCAGGGACTTTAATGCCACTGCTGTGTACTCCATGCAGGAGCGCGTCTGCAGCGTGGAGCTGACGTGGTCGGCTGGGCAGTTGCTAGGTGAGCTCTCCATACTGAGCAAATTCCAGGATATGGAATTTAAAAGGGAATGGGCATGTAGCTGTGTACCTGGCCACCGGGCAGCGGAATTCTAAACAGTGACCAGAGCGGTCACAGTGGGGCATGGTGGGACACCTCCTGGAGGTCTCTAAGGTCGACATAAGTAATTTAGCATCTGCACTGACACTAAGCGCTACATCTCTCGTGGAGGTGGAGTTATTAAACTGCATAGCGGATGAGTTATATCAGTGGGAGCCACATTTTAGTGGAGATGCTAACAGAGTTAGGATGACATTAGCTGCCTTGTGTTGACCTAACTCTGTAGTGTAGACCAGACCTAAGTAACTAAATAGCAACTGTTGTAATCCCATGAATAATTCATAGCTGCATTTCTGTATTTGTACTTTGACTATCACATGCGTCTGGACTCTTCTGCACCATTTCAGTGACCAAAAAATGAGCGGCATTTCTTATCAGAACATTTTTAAGAAGAGTTCATTGTACATTGGGTTTTTAGAGAACTGGAGTCACGTTTCTGAACATGAAGAGGCAAAGAATTCAGACTGAACAGCTGAGAATAGTGAGATAGCTGTTTAAACTCTATCAAAGGCAATCCAAGTGAACCGGCCAAGCAAATACGTTTGCACAAATCTGTCTCAATAAAGTGCAAATTGGTTTTCCAGTGAAACCTTCTTCTCATTTTCCTGCCTGATTATTTCCTCAAATTTCACTCTGATACCTTTCAAAATGTAATTAATTTCACTGCTTTTCTTCCCAAGAACAAGGCAGGAATGAAAAACTGGCTGTTTTCATGTTCATTTATCTAAAATGTATCTGTATTTTAAAAGGCTAATAAGTTGCAAAAAGGAACAACACTCAGAGTGGCCCCTTCTGCCCTTAAACTGAGGAATGATTTCTAAGCCTAAGAAGATATTGCTGCTATTAGGAACTGTCAGTGCTTTAACTAACACAAGAGACAGGTAATCTAATGCCAATGGATCACAAAAACATTGTAGACTAACCATTTACCCCTTCTATTTCACAAGACAGGAAATCAGTAATGAACCACAAAACTAGTGATAGACGCCACCCATCCAAATTGGATACAGGTTTGGCTTTGGATATTGAAACTTCCAAACTTCTGGGCATCTACTGACCTGGGCTTTTGGGTTCAGGCCTCTCTCTACCCAAAACCAGAACAAATTCACCTGGGGGTGAAATCTTGGTCCCACTGAGGTCAATGGCAAAGCTCTCATTGATTTCAATGGAGCCAAAATTTCACCTCTGGAAGAAGCTGGCTGGCTGATGTCTGAGAACCTTTTATGAATCAGGGAAGAGTTTCAGGGGACTTTCTGATTTGGGGTGAAAACCAGACAAAATTTGGTGATTTGATCAGAATTTCACATTGGGCATTTGGATTAACGATCAGGAGGATGGTGTGGACGGCACCCTCAGCAAGTTTGCAGATGACAATAAACTGGGAGGACTGGTAGATACGCTGGAGGGAAGGGATAGGATACAGAGGGACCTAGACAAATTAGAGGATTGGGCCAAAAGAAACCTGATGAGATTCAACAAGGACAAGTGCAGAGTCCTGAATTTAGGACGGAAGAATCCCATGCACTGCTACAGACGAGGGACCGAATGGCTGGGCAGCAGTTCTGCAGAAAGGGATGTAGGGGTTACAATGGACGAGAAGCTGGATATGAGTCGACAGCGTGCCTTTGTTGCCAAGAAGGCTAATGGCATTTTGGGCTGTATAAGTAGGGGCATTGCCAGCAGATCGAGGGACGTGATCATTCCCCTCTATTCGACATTGGTGAGGCCTCATTTGGAGTACTGTGTCCAGTTTTGGGCCCCACACTACAAGAAGGATGTGGAAAAATTGGAAAGAGTCCAGCGGAGGGCAACAAAAATTATTAGGGGACTGGAGCACATGACTTATGAGGAGAGGCTGAGGGAACTGGGATTGTTTAGTCTGCAGAAGAGAAGAATGAGGGGGGATTTGATAGCTGCTTTCAACTACCTGAAAGGGGGTTCCAAAGAGGATGGATCTAGACTGTTCTCAGTGGTAGCAGATGACAGAACAAGGAGTAATGGTCTCAAGTTGCAGTGGGGGAGGTTTAGGTTGGATATTAGGAAAAACTTTTTCACTAGAAGGGTGGTGAAGCACTGGAATGGGTTATCGAGGGAGGTGGTGGAATCTCCTTCCTTAGAGGTTTTTAAGGTCAGGCTTGACAAAGCCCTGGCTGGGATGATTTACCAGATGACCTCCTGAGGTCCCTTCCAACCCTGATATTCTATGATTCTATGATTCATGTGAACCTCAAACTCAAAGCAAGATACAGAAAGTGAGAGTGCCGCACTCTTCAAAACAAAAAATAAAGGATGTCGCTTGAGCTCTGCTGATTTACACAAGCTCAGGATCTGGCCCAATACATACACACACAACACAATGTAGCAGAAATAGAAAAGGTCCCGAGAAGGGCAACAAAAGCAATTAGAGGCTTAGATGAAACATTTCTGTATGAGCAGAGATTTAAAATATTAGGGATAGAGCAGCTGAATACAGGAGAAATCTGTCCACAGCTAGTCATTGAAGAGCTGTGAGAATGGCTAGAGAATTGGAAAACATGCTTAATAATGAGAGATTCAGGGAACTTAATCTATTTAACTTAACAAACAGAAAGTTAATGGGTGACCTCATCACAGTCTATCTACACGGAGAACAAAAATTTGTTAATAGGTTCTTCAATCTAACAGACAAAGGACAAAAATCTAATGGTTGGAAGTTGAAGCTAGACAAATTCAGACTGGAAATAAACTGTACATTTTGAACAACTGTACATATTAACCATTGGAACAATTTACTGAGAGTCCTGGTGGATTCTCCAACACTGGCTATTTTTAAAATCAAGATTGGATTTTTTCTTTTTTGGAGATATGATCTAGTTAAAAAATAATTACTTTGGGGAACGTCTATGGCTGGTGTTATACAGGAGGTCAGGCTAGTTAATCACAGTGGTCCCTTCTGGCCTTGACATCTATGAATCAAGGCATGCACTTAAGGGCTTTGCTGGATCAGGGTCTTTATATGCCAAAGCAGACTCACAGTGCTCAAATTAATTTGACAACTTTGGTTCAGGCAGCTTTTGATTATCTTTCAACCGAAGATCTTAATGCTCCTCTATGATTTGAGGAACCGTAATGAAATGTTGACCTTTCAGATACCATGACAAGAATTGGTTTGCATGAATTGTGTCTGAACCTCAAGTTTTACTTATAATAATAAAGACGCTAATTCAGAACTTTCAGGTTTGATTCCATCTGTTTTTCTAGTCAACTTGTCCTATGGGTATGGTAGGAAAACAAGACCCCAGAGCCAATTCTCCTAGCAGAACATTACAACCCCCTTTCATTTCTGATTCAATAAAACATATGGAGAGCCTTTCAAGTGACAACTTCTCATAAATAATTCCACCTAATGGAAGATATTTTGGTAATTGCTGCATTTTAATTTCAACCTTCAAGTGTGGAGAATTCTCATTAGCTCATGTGTTCAGACACTAATGAATTTGCATGGAGGATATGTAGAGAATGGAGATAAAGGCTGAATTTATTCAGCACCTTTTGGACATGGATTTCCAACATTCATTACACAAGCCTCACCACTTTCTGGGAATGAGATAAATGTTATTATCCCATTTTACAGGTGGAGGAGAAACTGAGACACAGAGAAGCTAATTGAGCTAACAGAACAGAACTAGATCTGGTCAAAAACATTTTTGTGCAAAAGATTTCACAAATAGTTTATCCGTTTTTTGTCAAAATTTCATTTGAAAGAAAATTTTCCAACTGATTTTAAATAGAGGAGCCCTGATTTCCAGTGTCTTGTTCTAACCTCTAGGTAACACAGTCCTACCTAGGAGCAAAGATAAAGCTAACAGTGTAGAAAAAATATAACACAGACAAGCTGGACATACAGATCACAAAAGTTGATAATGCAGATTAACTACAGATCTGTATAAGATTCAGATGAGTATATATAGAAGGTAAGTACCATTTCTTAAGGGGTGGCTAGAAACTGGCCCAATCTCAATGTACATGTTTTTTAAACGAATAAGCAATAGCTCAGAGATGTGTGAATAAGCTCTTTTATTCTCAACATGATGTTAATTGTGAAGCCTCATGATGGGAATTTAAATATCAGCATTATAAATTATTTCACTGTTCTTGTGTTCAAGAAAGAAGAGGGCCGCTGATCAGCTGATGTCACTGTATGCACAGGGCATAAGGAAGAAGAGGGAAATTCGTATTGTGAAGAACTGCACCATCTACTGTAAGTAGCGGTGGTTTGACATCTCAAGATGGCAGGGCTGGGTTTGTGGGTGTGGCTTGTTTTTTGGGCAGAGCGTGGGAGAGCAGCACTCCATTCTCCCCCCACAATTCCACCCTTTCATTTAATGTGGTTTTGAAGGTGTTTGCCAGATCAAAAGCCGAGGTAAATAAGCATGGAATTGCTTGTCCCTTAGATGTGCCTACATGGGACTGGTGTGTGTCTAAGGTCAGGCTGGTGGGAATGGCAAGTATTGAAATGTGTCATTCCCTCTATTTAACTTCTGTGGAATTCCAGGCTCAGGGAGCCATCAACTGTATTTTGTTTGAGACAGGAATTAAATGTTTTCGAGACTCATCTCCCTGCTGGGTCTTTGTTGCTAATCAGCCTGTGAGTGATATTGTCAGAGAAGAGGAAAGACACCAAAGCAAAGGCAAATTTGTGCCAATTCCCAAAATGGGAATTTTCTGTGCATCAGTTTTACTGCTGCTGACAGCATCTCTCTTTTAGGTGCTTTTCTTTGTATGAGTCTCCCTGCTTAAACACACAAAGAAGTGCAGCAGAATCACCCCAGTCCAGACAGCCTCACTTCAAGAGCCACTTTAGACATGTCCTCTTTCTCTCTGACCACTTTCCTCCATGTCCTTGATGGTCTCATGGACTTTGTCTCCAGTTCCCTTTCTCCTTATCCACCTCCAGCCTCATCACTGTCCCTTTACACTGCTGATGCAAGAGCCTGCTCCTCTGCAGCAAAACTGCCACCCAAAAAAGCCTCCTTGTACCTCACCATGTCCATTGAGTCCAATCTCCTTTGAAAACTTCTCTCTTCACCCTGGCCTATCGCTCTGATGTTCTTTCCCCCATGCAAGGCATTGTTTAACTCTGGAAAAGCATATAGGGCAATGCCCATTTACACCAGCTGAGGATCTGGTCCACACTTTGCATGAAAGATATATTTTTTTATATTGAAAGATGCATGTTGGTGGCTAGTGTCACAATAACCCCTTTCCCCGCACGCCTTCTACAATTCATGCAAATTCCTGCCCATCGGTACCCACCGGAAGCAAAGGCAGTAACCTTTGTTAGATGATCTGAAAACTCATACTCACAGCTTTTCTCCTCCTGCCTGAAGAAACGCCTTTTTATTTAGTGTTTGCACATGCACGTAATGCAAATCACCGTAATCCTGCAGTCGGAATTAAAAGCTAAATGAAAATGCTTTGAAACCTTTCAAAGGCAGGAGACCTATTTTGGGCCCATCAAAAAGACATTCACAAGCCCTGCCCTACCTCACCGCTATCTGGAAACCAGGGAACATACAGGAAAAAAGGGGAATGATGACTAATGTAATGATAGAGGCGGCTTTATCCCCCTACAATTTAAGAATAAAAAACAGGGCCCGATCCAAAATCCATCGAGGTAAATGGAAAGACTCCCACTGATTTCAGTGGGCTATGGATCAAGTTGCTATACCGCTGCATACCTGGATTATAACACTTGTGCGGTGGTTTGTTTGGGGTTGGGTTTTTTTTTTTTTTTTGCTATGAAGAACGGGGTTTCTGAAAGGAAGAACCGGAGAACTGTTCATACTAATAAATCTCTCTAGCTTATGTATATAGTAGAGACAAGTGAAAGTGTTTGGTTGTCAGCAGTGGAGAAATATGAGCAGAGAGAGCGACACACTAAGACTGGTATTTTAAACAAAAGTTAAATGACAGCAAACGCAGAGTAGGTTGCCGTTAACTTTTAAAGTACATTTTGTACCTGTTTCTACTTAGTTAATACTCTTTTGGCAAAAATACATTGTTAAAAAAAGAACTTGACTCCCTTCCATCTTATGTTGATCTTAATGACACAGTCCTCGCCTGAGCTTTGTGATCCAGCAAGAGATGGGTGTGAAACAGACCTACCCAAGTCTTTAGACCGATCGGTATTAGGAAATTTATAAGGAGAAAATTACATCCTGTCCTACTGTAATGTGAGGTACAAATGGGTTTGTTTATATACTGCATCGCAGGCATAAAAATACAACAAGACCTGACAAATATCCATATATTGTAAGAAATGGTGTGATCCTAACTGGAATGATTAATCAGAAGAGGAAATCTTGTGTCACCTGGATCCTGAATTGTATCAACATACTTGTTATGCCTTGTAACCCACTGGTCATCGTATGGCCAGAGAAGATGTGAGTTTGTCCCAGGCACCAGCTCTGGAGGTCCCTGGTTCAATCCCTGGTGTGTAAACCAAGATGGCAGCCATCAACAACAGGATCTACTAATGGTTACTTGAGAGATTGGAAACTCAGCATTCAGCCCATCTCTAAGTACGTGGAAATACTATGGGGAGAAAATGCTGATTCAGCATTAAACGGGTGTGCTGGAGTGTTAGGAACTCAATGCTTTTCGTGGACACATAATGGCATTTTGTAACCAAGCCTTTTTGCAGCTTTTCCTACTGCAGCCCTATTTCCAGGATCTCGTCCTTCATTATCTTTTGGTAGGTGACTGTTGAAAGAAGGTCTTAGATTTGGGAAGACTTACAGGTTCTCTTTACATTTAGAATTACCCTTAAAATGGAAAAAGGTCTAAGCCAGATATTGATTCTGGCTCTTAGACTGTCTAGACTCCTGGAGAAACAGAGTAAACAGACACCGCTGTTCCTCTCTACTGTGACTACCACTAGGAAAGTATTAAAACAAAAGCCAGGATGAATTTATTTTAATACAAGACCAGGAAAGAGAACATCGGCAACTAGCAACAAAGTATACTAGAAGTTTAGAGGAGGGGGAAGGATTCTGTGCCCCAGTTTCTGCTCTACTCTATAACAGAACTATAATGTTCTGAATTAAAATTAAGCAGACACCTCTATAGAAGCATAAGCCAGGCAGATGACAGCTGACTCCTGAGTAATGAAAGCCTTACAGACAATCCTGACAACCAATTGTTTAATAAAAAAGAAGTGGCACGTTTGATAAGATGAATTTTACTGATGAAGCATTAGGTCATTTTAAAGGTATAACTTCCCCAATTAGACCCTTCTAGGTACAAGCCTCCAGGATCTCAGTCATAAGCCCTGGTTGATGGCAACCCCAACTGCGCGCCTCTCGCAAAGTAGCACTGAATTATGCTACAATATTCATGTCAAGCTTTGTTTTGTTTACTTTAACTTAAAACCTATGATATATATGACATAAACTGGTGATTTATCAGTTTAGTTCCTAACAGAGGCAGCCTGCAAATCAAAATAATCATAATCCAAACTCCCATAGTCCAAGTCATAAAACCCACTTCACAATTCACAGTGTCATTTGATATTGCAGCTGAGAGGATTTCATGCATCTATGCATTTCATGGAGGCTAAGGATTTCATGGATCTATGCATTCAACTACCTCGGCAGCTTTAGAGGTATTCTTTCTATGAGGCACAGGGATGGGAAGCCAATAATTTACATTGATCTTTTCCCGTGGTCTATCAGTTTGGCACTTTTCACAGCTGCTGAAACCAATTAAAAATGAAGGGCCAAGATTTGTTTAAAACGACTGGAGATTTTAGGTGCCTACGCTGAGACACATTAAGGAGACTTGATTTTCAGAGGTAAATCAATAGTGATTTCTGAACATTTTGGCCATAAAGAGGAATTAATGAAAAATAATATTAGAAGAAAGAAATTGTTTCTGAAGTAAATGAGAAGAGAAAGAAATCTGACTTGTCCTCGTGAGGGGTTCTGAGAAGGCAGGTCCATTTTAAACTTTGTAGTTTATAGACACCATAGGGCTCATTAGTCATGACACTGAGAAGCATTCTAAGCACTGTCAAAAGCCCGGGATACTTACTTTTCCATGTGATCTGCCTGCTATTTTGAGAGCAATTATATTATGTTACTATAGCATCTCTGCAGCTCCTGGCATTTGTTACAACTCCTCTTACCAACTATATAAAAGCCCCTTTATAATTTTATAACTTATCTGGGGGAACTTAATCAAATTTGACTGAGTTTAGTACACATGAAAATGAGAGCCTGATTGCATGGCAACTACTGCATCTGATATAAGCTCGTTGGCTTCACCTTCACCTCCCATGACGATTTAGCTCCAGCCTCTCTGTTCTTATCTTGCTTCCTTTTGCTCCGCCTTTAGTCCCCATGGCTCCACCCCAGCCACTGAATTACCACCCCTTCTCTATCTTTGTCCTATTTTCATCTCCATGCAGACTCCAATCCCTTTCCCTGAGTCTATAGTTCCTCCTTCTCCTTCATGTCCATCCTTAAAGGCTAAAAAGGAGGGAAAGGATTCTCTTTCCCCAAGGAACAGCCCTGTTCTTCTAGGAGGTTTATAAACCTGGTCCTCAGCTCCTAGAAGTGTTCATAGAAATTTAAATAACAATAATACAACAATCATAGTCCTATATGGTGGTAAAAGAACACTTGAGCCTTTGTCCACACTCAGCCTCCTGCACAGCTACTTGGGTGGAGATGCCCAGATTTCCCAGCACAGATGCAAGCAAAGCCCATCTAGCAAACTTCTGCTGCTGTATAATTAACTACGGACAAGCAATAATAGCAGCAGTGGAAGGAACCATGTAAACTCTGCCAGTGCACAGGGATGAAAATCCTGGCCCTATGAAATCAATGACAAAGCTTCTGCTGACTTCAGAACCTGGGGTTGAGCCTAGCCCCACTGAATTACAACCCTCACGCAACCCCACTCTCCCAATCCATAGCCTCTCCTGATCTGAGACCATCTGCATCAAATTGTTTTTTTTTTAAAGCTTACACTGACAGATATCCAGTGGAGCTAGGTTGAAACCCTCCGTCTGTGAAATAAAACAAAGTTGCAACCAGCTTTATGGAAGTTGTGAGCTTTATGAGTTAGCTTACTCAGTCATACAATCTGTATTGTCTGTGTATTCCCAGTGCATTGTCTCTTCCCACTCTTTGCCTAGTACCAAACTAAAAAGAATTATTGTAACATAGTAGTTAATGGCAACAACTTGCCGCTGGTCTCTGCAAACATAGTCAATCACTGAACCATTCAAGCTGAGAAATCCAGCATCTTTCAAGGGGTGGGGAGGAAACTGGCCTGTAAAATAAAGGACACGGGTATCTAACTGGAGACCCAATAAGCTAATTAAACAGCAAGGAATTTTGTCTCATCTTCATGTCAATCAACAGCAAGGCAGATCTTCATTGAAGCATTTGTTCATTGCTGAGTTACTGCAACAAACCAAAAATGACAAAGGAGGGCTGGAAGACAGGTCTGAAAATGGGTTTTATTCACTGCAGGCTGATGGGAAAAGTGAAAGCCCTGATTATTTCTGGCATGTGACAGTCCTGATTTTGGCTCCCCAAGGACAGGAAATAGCTTGTATTATTAAAAAGTAATTACACAATGAAGGGCTCCAAATGAGAATTGCAGAGAATAAGAGATCATCATTATGGTCACTTAGGCCTGGTCTACACTAGGCTTTTATGTCGAATTTAGCGCCGTTATATCGAATTAACCCTGCACCCGTCCACACCAGGAAGCCATTTAGTTCGACATAGAGCTCTCTTTAAATCGATTTCTGTAATCCTCCCCAACGAGAGGAGTAGCGCTAAATTCGAAATGGCCATATCGAATTAGGCTAGGTGTGGATGGAAATCGACGCTAATAGCTCCGGGAGCTATCCCACAGTGCACCACTCTGTTGACGCTCTGGACAGCAGTCCGAGCTCGGATGCTCTGACCAGCCACTCCCCCGGGAAAATTTGAATTCCTTTTCCTGTCTGGGCAGTTTGAATCGCAGTTTCTGTTTGGACACCGTGGTGAGCTCAGCAGCAGTGGCAACGATGCAGAGCTCTCCAGCAGAGATGGCCGTGCAATCCAATAGAAAGAGGGCCCCAGCATGGACGGATCGGGAAGTCTTGGATCTCATCGCAGTGTGGGGCGATGAGTCCGTGCTTTCGGAGCTGCGCTCCAAAAGACGGAATGCAAAGATCTATGAGAAGATCTCTAAAGCCATGGCAGAGAGAGGCTACAGCCGGGATGCAACGCAGTGCCGCGTGAAAATCAAGGAGCTGAGACAAGGCTACCAGAAGACCAAAGAGGCAAACGGACGCTCTGGATCCCAGCCCCACACATCCCGTTTCTACGAGGCACTGCATTCCATCCTAGGTGCGGCCGCCACCACCACCCCACCCCTGACCGTGGACTCTGAGGATGGGATATTGTCCGCGGCCGGTTCCTCAGCGGACGGGGAAGAGGAGGAAGGAGATGAGGAGGACGAGGCAGTAGACAGCGCTTACAACGCTGATTTGCCCGACAGCCAGGAGCTCTTCATCACCCTGACAGAGATCCCCTACCAACCCTCCCCAGCCGTTACCCCAGACACAGATTCAGGGGACGGATCAAGCAGTAAGTGTTTTAAATATCTAAACATTTATTTACAACATAACTGGCGTATTTAAAATATTAACATTAGCTAAAGTGCTTTAAAACATGTAAACATTTATTTGCAACAAAACAGGAAGATTGAAAATATGAACAGTGGGTAAAGTGCTTCAAAACATGTAAACAGTAAAGTCAAACAAAAGGGGAATCAGTGCAAAGTGTATCATGATTTGTCTTTTTTTTGGGCGCCTCAATATATAGTCCGAACCATTTTCAAAAAATTGCACAATGTCCGCTTCATGATTATAGTGCCCAAAACCCTGCAGTCATTTGTCCCTCCAAGGGCACCTAAGCCAGGAACTGGTCAATGTAACCGGGGATAGAGGCGAGATCCTCCGGGGAGAACTCCTCATACACCTCCTGCAGGTGTTTTTCCAGCCTCATCAGCAGGTTCCTGGGCAGGGAGAGCTTATTAGGCCCCCCGTGGTAGGACACGTTTCCCTGCCACAACGCCAGCAGGTACTCCGGGATCATGGCCTTGCACAGCAGTGCAGCAAATGGCCCCGGTTTCTGCAGGCTGTCCCGGAGCATCTTCTCCTTCTGGCTCTCGGAGACCTTCAGGAGGGTGATGTCTGGCATGACTCCCTGCTGTGAATTAGGTATGGGAAAGTTAGTATTGGGACTGCTTGCCCGTCCCTTTATAGAACTGCAACCGCCGGTTTACAGCCACGCGGTTTACAGCCGCGAGGGGGTGGGACAGGGGCAGAGTTCATGCTTGCAGGATTGCTGCCAGCAGAGACTCGCATTGCTTTCTATTTGAAAGGAGGCCAGTGCCACTCTTAAAGTTTTAAGCGGCCACAAGTCTACGGCTTACCATGTTTGCCAGCTAGACAAAGTCCGGTGTCCAGCCCTGCTCCTCAGCTCGCCACAGCAAGACCGCAGGCACTGTAGGCGAGGGCCGAAAATTCGACCTTGTCCTCAGTGCGCGTGTGATAGGTGCTCTGCATGGTCTTGTTCACAGAGAAAGACTATGTTCTCTGTTCACAGATACATTGATCTGTCTCAGGAATTCACTCCCTTTTTCCAATTCCCACAGCCACATCTGCCCAGAGGCTAGCGCACATTAGGAGGAGGAAGAAGAGGACACGGGAAGACATGTTTGCTGAACTAATGGGATGCTCCCGAGCACAGGCAGCCCAGCAGACACAGTGGAGGGAGAACTTGTCCCAAATGCACCGGGCAAACATGGAACGGGAGGAGAGGTGGCGACAGGAGGACAGGCAGGATACTCAAACGCTGCTTGGACTAATGAGGGAGCAAACGGACACGCTCCGCCGCCTTGTGGATGTTCTGCAGGACCGGAGGCAGGAGGAGAGAGCCCCGCTGCAGTCTCTCTGTAACTGCCCTGCCCCGCCACCAAGTCCCATACCCCCCTCACCCAAAGTCCAAACACGGAGGGGTGGAAGGGGCCGTGAAAAATTTCACTCCACCCCTGCGGACTGCTCTACCACTAGAAGGCTCTCATTCCCCAAAATTTGAAAAGTCCTTTCCTACCCGCCTCACACAAGACCCCGTCCAAGTTTCACCCCCCCGTTCCATGTGCGGTTGTTAATAAAGAATACGTTTCTGTTCATTTCTGTTTCCATCCTCTTCTTTTGGAGGGGAGTCTGTCTGAAGGGGGGGGGGAAGGGGCTTGGTCATTGGACAGGACAGTCACCTTTAGCAGGGGGCAGGTGCAGCAGCAGGGCACATATACAGTGCAGTGACTAGTTATCCTGGTCAGTCTGGGAGGTGGTTTTCATGTTTTGTGTGGTGGGGGCGGTGGTGTTGCTCTGTGACTTGGTGGCGGGGGAGGGCAGTTACAGATCTTATGCAGCGGTCCTTACCCTGCATCACAGAGCCGCGCAGCAGGGGATCTGTAACCCTCCTCCCCCTGCAAGACAGTCACATAGCCGACACATACACGCAGTCCCGGCCAGGAGGGCTGGCAGGCTCCGTTGAAACAACCAGTCCACCACCGCGGAGCCTGTCATTCCTGGAGTTTAGAGGCATCATTTGCATCACAACCCTAAACCCGCCCCCCGCCACAGTCTGTGTCCCAGGTTTAAAACATTCCCGCGAAAACAGTAATAAAGACAACGGTGTCCATTAACAAAACAGAACAGACTTTATTTTTTGGGAAGGGGGTGAAGGGGGTATGTAAGTGGAGAGGATAGTCGACGGCAACTGGGTAAAGAAAGGGGGGCAAGTTCTGCCTCTGTGTCCACAAACTTAAAAGTCACTGGGTACCCTGCTCAGCCTTGAAACTGGCTTTCAAAGCCTCCCGGATGCACAGAGCGTCCCGCTGGGCTCTTCTAATCGCCCGGCTGTCTGGCTGGGCGTAATCAGCAGCCAGGCTATTTGCCTCAACCTCCCACCCCGCCATAAAGGTCTCCCCCTTGCTCTCACAGAGATTGTGGAGCACACAGCAAGCTGCAATAACGATGGGGATATTGGTTTCGCTGAGATCACAGCGAGTGAGTAAGCTTCTCCATCTCCCCTTGAGACGGCCAAAAGCACACTCCACCACCATTCTGCACTTGCTCAGCCGGTAGTTAAACAGTTCTTTTTCTGTGTCCAGGGCGCCAGTATAGGGCTTCATGAGCCAGGGCATTAGTGGGTAGGCTGGGTCCCCGAGGATCACTGTAGGCATCTCCACATCCCCCACAGTTATCTTGTGGTCCGGGAAGTAAATACCTTCCTGCAGCCGTCTAAACAGACCAGAGTTCCTGAACACGCGAGCGTCATGAACCTTGCCCGGCCATCCGACGTAGATGTTTGTAAACCGTCCCCGATGGTCCACCAGTGCTTGCAGCACCATTGAAAAGTAGCCCTTTCTATTGATGTACTGGCTGGCCTGGTGGCCCGGTCCCAGGATAGGGATGTGAGTCCCATCTATAGCCCCACCGCAGTTTGGGAATCCCATCGCAGCGAAGCCATCTATGATGGCCTGCGCGTTTCCCAGGGTCACTACCTTTGACAGCAGTACCTTGACGATTGCCTTGGCTACTTGCATGACAACAACCCCCACGGTAGATTTGCCCACGCCAAAGTGGTTCGCGACTGACCGGTAGCTGTCCGGCGTTGCAAGCTTCCAGAGGGCTATGGCCACTCGCTTCTGGACAGTCAGGGCTGCTCGCATGCGGGTGTCCTTGCGCTTCAGGGCAGGGGACAGCAAGTCACAAAGTTCCAGGAAAGTGCCCTTCCGCATGCGAAAGTTTCGCAGCCACTGGGATTCATCCCAGACCTGAAGCACTATGCGGTCCCACCAGTCCGTGCTTGTTTCCCGGGCCCAGAATCGCCGTTCAACAAAATCCACATGCCCCATTGCCACCGTGATGTCCTGGGCGCTGGGGCTCGTGGTTTCTGACAGCTCTGTGCTACTCTCCGACTTCAGGCCCTCACGGCGGTGCCGTAGCCTCCTCGCCTGATTACTCTGCATCTGCCTCAGGGTAAGGTGTATGATAAGGTGCGAGGCGTTGAGAACGGCCACAACTGCAGCGATGGTCGCAGCGGGATCCATGATCGCAGTGCTGTGGCGTCCGCGCTGTCACTGATCAAAAAGTGCGCGAACTGATTTCCCGCCGGCGCTTTCAGGGAGGGAGGCAGGGCGGTAGTGACTGACGGATGACGACAGTTACCCAAAAGCACCCTCGCCACATTTTTTTACCCAGAAGGCATTGGGGGCTCGACCCAGAATTCCAATGGGCAGCGGGGACTGCGGGAACTGTGGGATAGCTGCCCACAGTGCACTGCTTCCAATGTCGACGCTTTCCCTGGTACTGTGGACTGACAAAGTCGAATTACTGTCCTTAGTGTAGACACACACGTTCGACTTTCTAATATCGATTGCACATATTCGATTTAACTAAAATCGAACTACTCTCGTAGTGTAGACATACCCTTAGACAGAGAATGAAGGAAAGAGGCAGCACAGTCTTATAAACCAAGCCAAGTTCTAGTATTGAGGAACTACTAAGTCCTGCCACTGACTCCCTGTGTGGCCTTGGGCAAGTCACCCAACCTCTCTGTGCCACAGGTTCCTTGCTTATAAAATGAGGATGGATAGGATGTAAATGCCTCTGAGGGGCGCTGTGAGGATTCACCAGACACAGTGCTTGTAAATCTCAACATGAGGGGCCAAATCCTGAACTGGTGTAAATTGGTGACATCTATGGAAATGTCAGAGGAGTCCCGCGGAGCTATGCCGATATACACGCTGTACATATGCTAAATATTGTAATCTCAGTGGTAGAGGCAGCCAGAACCCTCACACAGCCGCACCTGCCTTGGAGCTGGTGACAGACAGCACTGCCCACCAATAGAATCCAGTTTGCTTCCCCCAGCCACTCTCTCAAACCACACCCACCCTAACGAGGTAGGGGTAGCTCATTATAATATTTTGGGGCTCTTAGAAACTGACTTTCAGCAAAGAAAGGTCTTCTCCTTACTCCAACCCTTGGTTTATGGCCTACATTTTCAGACAGTGATATGAACATCTGACTGCTGAGGTTGCTTCTGCATTTACCATAATCGTATGCGCAGTGCAGTAATTGCATATATAAATGACTGTTTATTGATTAGCATTTCTACAGTGCCCATCATCATATTGTGGTCCCCATCCCCCAAGGAACTTGTCCCAGTCTTCTCTCCTCATTTGGGCTGACTGAAGATAAGTTTCACTGAAGAAGCATCACAAAGACATAATGATAAATCACAATAGGATAACCTTGTTTTTACTGATGATATTGCCTGCTTAGTTCAACACATTGCTTAATGCAGTGGTTCTCAAACTGGGGCCGCTGCTTGTGTAGGGAAAGCCCCTGGCGGGCCGGGCCAGTTTGTTTACCTGCCGGGTCTGCATGTTCGGCCGATCGCGGCTCCCACTGGCCGTGGTTCGCCGCTCCAGGCCAATGGAGGCTGCGGGAAGCAGCGCGGGACAAGGGATTTGCTGGCTGCCGGGGGCTTTCCCTACACAAGCGGCGGCCCCAGTTTGAGAACCACTGGCTTAATGGAAGAAAAGACCCAGCTTTTGATAGATATAGCAAAGCAAGTTTGTTTGTTCATCAACACGGGGAAAACAAAATATATGGTTGTCAATGTCCCAGAAGTAACTGTTGGAGTGGACGAAGAAACACTAGAAGTAGTAAGTCATTTTAACTACATAGGGAGTAAGATGTTCTGTGATGGTGACACCATGCTAGATGTCAAGTAACAAATATCAAAAGCAGTAAACAACTTTCATAAACTTGAAACTATTTGGAAAAGTAGCATGATTGGCAGTGACCCAAAAATTAATTTTTAACACCCCCATAATGTCTGTTCTCCTGTATGGAGCAGAGTGGTGGGAATCTACTATAGACATTTATAAGAAGATCAACTCATTCCAAAGTAAATGCTTGTGTAAGATCTTCAGAGTCCATTGGAAAAAGTTTCTTGCAAAACCAGAAATACTAAGTAGCACAAACCAATTTAAAGCATCAGATATGGTAAGAAGATGATGATGGATATATTGAGGACATGCTTTTAGGATGCCACCAACACAATTTCCACAGGAAGTGATAATATGGAAAGAGAAAAAGAGGGCTACCTAGAGAAACATGACACAGAAGAACAAAGGAAAAAGCCAAATCCATGAACCTGACACTCAGAAGCCTGAACAGAGCCACACAAGACTGGAATAAATGGAGGAAACTGGTGGATGCCCTATGCACCTGAGGGTGCGAGAAGATAAAGAAAGAAGAAAGAAAGATGGCACTGATTTGTGTCACCCAAGAGCAGCCACCCCTGGCTGATTAAGGAGTGAAGAGGATAGGCTTTGAAAGGGAGTCTTCTTCTTTCCTTTGGCAGAAAAATGAAGGTCAAAACTTGTCAGGCTTCAAGGGTGGCAGGTGGGAAATATGAGGATCTTTGGGGCCCCAAGAAGGCCAGGGTGAATCCCCAATAAGGAAAAAGTGCCTTCCAATCATGGGAGGGCATGGTGGGGAGGATTTAAGGGATCAATTTTCAGCCCAACTGAGACTCCTTATCTAATCTCCGCGTGTGAGAGTTCACGTCATGACCACGCATGAACTGCTGGTTCAGTTGCAAAGATCTGAGCCTGCCATTCATCTGCAAACCAAAAGCAGCTCTGGCCACCAAAACTTTGCCCCCTCCAGTTCTCTGTCTATCCCTCTAGGTTCTTTAGCCCCCATCAATGTAGTTTCTACATTTCAGACTCATATCCTTCAAAAGTATGCAGAACTAGACTCAAATTCAGGCACTGAAATAGACATCCAGAGGGGATAACATTATGACTCAGCTGGTCCCGCACAGCAGCAGAGGATACAGAAAGCGGCAGATTAGGAAAGCATTCCATCATGTAATAGGAGGGCAGGACAAGACTCTGCACGCCATCACTGGCTATCTATGCAGTGGTCTACGCCAAAAGAAGCAGGCTTAAAAGAGACGTGTACACAGACCACCCTTGCTGACGGGCTCCATCATCATTTCCATCTCCCTGAGTGCCATGCAAATCAGCCTGAGGTGACAAAGGAGAGCCGGTACCGAGCATCAGCGCGGAGATGGTGAATAAAGAACCAGTCACCTAAAATGACAACAGAGGCAGCTGAATAAGGTGCAGTGCAAACGCTGCCGTTCTTGAGGTGGGTAGCTAGAATCAGCTCATTTGACTTTCTCCTTGCTGCTCTTCCAGGTGTTTCTGTAGCCCTGAAGCATGTGTGCCTTTATAGGGTATTTTTAGCAAGCTTAAGTTTACAGAAGGTGAAAGGGAAGCAAAGCATTAGCATCTGAAAGAAGTCATTCCACTTCCAGTGTAGCAGGAGTAACACATTGACTTATTCATGAGTGAAGCCAACTTCCTTCTTTTTGTGTCTATCACCCTCTCTTTTAACACTTGCCGGATGTAGGGAAATAATTGGCGTTGTCACCAATTATTAAAACTCAGAAACTAAGGCTCTGGGAGACAAGAATCATTCTCAGACCATCCCCGCCCCCACCACCACCACTCTACACTGCTTTCACAGTCAGCCTATTGCATTATTTAAGCCAATGCACATCAGTCACTTATCATGACAAAAGGACAGAAAGGAAATCATTTAAAATGGCATTAAGATCATCAGTTTGACCACAAAGCCTCAGGGATTCATAGTTGAGGACTGGTCCGCCACAACCCAGGCACACATTTGAGTGCCAGCGCCACATTAACATTTCCGGCCAACCTTCATCTCTCGTTCTAATGAGGGAGAGTGTTGGGTGGGGGGAAAGGGGAGATATCTCACAGAAGCCTGGCGGTCAACAGATAACGTTCTTCCCTGCAAACAGATTCCACTTCAAGGAGCTGAGGAGGTTGGGTGCACAGACAACGTGAAGCAATTTTAATAAATCTCGCAAGACAACATCCTAATATTTTGTTCCCTGCAGGAGAAGCTTAATCCATTAGCTGAAAGCTGCTAGTGTCGAGAATGGCAAATCTTGCCACAGATGATACCTGGAAGATGAAGATATTTGAAACACCCTGCAGTGGGTATCCATTAAAAATGGTGGCAGTTGCTCAGCAAGCTGGAAGGATGCAGTCTGTTACCATGTGGGGAGGCGGGGTTTTGGCATGTGTCACTCTCGGATTTGCCAAGGACCCAAGATTGCCGACTGCCCATTGTTATTTATGGATCTCACTCTTTTTTGTTTTTTATATGGATGTTTGAAAATAGTCCTGCTATCACCTTTTTCCTATGGACATGAACAAAGAGAAATAATGAAAAGAAAAAGTTAATTGACGTTATTCTCGCCCCTTTAAAATGAAAACGAACCCAACAAAACTCAGTTCACTTTGGATTTGTTTTGACGATTAGGGTCCTCTCTTCCTAAAAACAGCTTGAGTGAAGCTAGCAAGTGCTTCAGCAACAAGCAAGGTTGTTCTGCCTTTTCTCCAGCAGAAAGGAACGAAATGAATGATTAAAATGTGATCAAGACCCAGCTCTCTTTCTCCCCCTTATTTTGCAATTTAATATCCAAGACGCGTCAAGCCAAAGAAAACACAGCACTGAAGTGACAGTCTGATTATTGTTTATTCTCGGTTGATACTGTAAATTACCAATCTGATGCTATTCTTAGTCCTCAAAGAAACTAAGCACTTCAACTCATCTCTCTTGTTTTAAAATCCCAACTAAAATGTATTAAACAATAATCTTTTAATTCAATGGAAATGAAAGGTCTACTCAAGAGTGATGATGTTTAGCCACAGTTGGAGGTTATCCAGTCCCATATAATTACTTTGATTGATAATGTATGAAGGGAATGGTCAAGCATTACTGCTTCCCCAACAGCATTTTGTCTCCTCCACTCACTCACATTGGTATGAAGTAGGAGTGTCTAACTTTTGACGCAAACAGCATGCCACCACTGTTAAACCGAGCTCAGAATCAGCCCCTGGCTCCGTCTTTATTGTATTGTTTGGGGCTATCTGTCCATGTTCAAAAGCATAGCAAGTTCCAGCCGGGTTATAAAACTAGTGTCGGCAGAACCTGGCACAAAGCCTGGGTGCAGAAAAGCCTCCTAGATACTTCCTGACTGGATGAAAATTAGAGATGAACCAAATTCACAAAAGTGGATCCCCTTTGCTGGATACGGGGGGAAATTTGGGTCAAGAATCAAATCTGAACTTCATAGTCAGCCTCTTTTTTCATAATGGACTGAACCAAGACCCTGGATCTAGTTTGACACACTGGTTGTCCATTTAAGACAAGATAAGAGCCAACCAGCATCAGCTAAGAGTGACTCCTTTAGCTACAGGGCAGATGTTTGTGCTTTTTGGTGCACAGGGTTCAATCTCTGCTGACTATTCATGGCAGGGGTCATTACACAAACACTCCAGAATTGTAAAGAAGGTCACATCTGGATATATACAGTATCCAGACTTTGTAGGTAGGACCCATTGCTACTGCATTTAATGTAAAAATATGAAAACCTACTCTGAATCTTGGTAAAAATCACAAATGTTCTGCTCACAAAAGAGAAGTTCATTGACTTTCTCTCTTCAGCCAAAAGGGGAAAAAAAGGTCACATCATTAATTCAGTTTGAATACTAAGCATTTCAACGATGTCTAAACAGCACTAATAACACATAGCCTGATGTGATCTCTGTTTATTTTATCAGTGAGTTTTCGCTCTGGAATTGATAATGTGGCTCCAGACAATCTTGTTTTGTTCACCTTGAAACAGTATAAATGTGTAGCTTTAAATAACTGGCAGCTGCGTGAGACCGGAAAGCTGGAATGAACTGCTTCCATAACTTCTTATTTGTATTGTGGTACGGCAGAGACTTAGTGCAGTAATCCCGTACAAAACGGCAACGTATCAATTTCTAACTGTGAGTTGCCACAGGTATATCCTGCTCTAAGTACAGAGGAAAAGCTGTGATCACAGTGGGGATCATTCCTGGCAAACGGTGACTTTTAAAATGGCAATCAATGTACTTTTTAGTATTTCCCAAGCTATATTTTTCCTTTTGCAGCCCAATCAACTCCTCTACAGCCAAATTTTGGACAAGTCACAGTTAGAATTATGAAGGCAAGGCAAAAGCGATTCTTATTTTCAACCATATCTCTGGTCTCTCAGGATAATAGCTATGCTTTTTCCCAGCAGCCCTTGCAATGCATTCTTTGTGATTCAATACATAAAAAGCAGCTTTCATTGAGATTACTTATCTTCATGTAACCTTCACAGAATAACAAACAGTTGTATGAAAACACAACAAAAAATAAGCACTATCCCTGTGTGGAAATTAATTTTCTAAACCTTATTCATTGGTATTTGTCAATACTAATTACAAATTATAATACTAATACTAAAATGCTGAGTTTTCTCTCCAGCTGCATCCCTGAGCATCGATGATTGCATATCAGTACAAAGTAAAGACAATTCAGATTAATCTGCTAGCTGTCTGTATTACAGCTACCTTTACAATAATGCAGAACTTATTACTTTGGCAAGCCTGCCAGGAGATGAAGTGTCCACAAGAGGATAGATATTTTATTAGTGCTACAAACTACTAATATTTTAACAACATAAAGCTGTTTGGATCAGGGGCTGTCTCAAGGTCTCCTAATCCATCCCCTCATGCTAAGGCAGAATTTAGTATAGTTCATCCCTGAGAGGTGTTTTTTTAACCCGTTCTTCAAAATCTCCAATGACAGGGGTTCCACAACCTTCTTAGGTAACCGGTTTCAGTGCTTCATTATCCTAATAGTTAGAAAGTATTTCCTAATATCCAACCTGAATCTTCCGTAAAATGAACAGACACTGGAGAAAAAATGATCTGTTACACATGGTATTCCAAAGCCTCCTTCTTAGTGTGGGAGCAAGTTTTGACTCTTGGAAAGACATGCTGTGTTACTGTCAGTTTTGCGTTATACAAGGTTATGTATCAAAAGAGAGGGAGCTGTGTTAGAGTTTGCACTCTGGTTAGAGTCAGTTCTTGAGACAGAGTTGCTCCCTGGGAACTGGGCATTGGTCTTGGGCTGAGATTCCTGGAAGAAGGGATTGCCCTGCATGCTGTTTGACCACCTCATTTCAGGACTGCTGTATATGTGTAAATAAAGCAAGTTACTTTCAGAATATACCCATATTCCATATCACTGATTTCTTCTCCACTGGAAAGCCGACATGCAAGGCCCCAGACATCGCCTACTTCCTGACACAAAGGCGAGGCTGATGTCAGAATGGGACACTGGTGTCAGACAGGCAATTATATGAATATATATGCAGGATGACTGAATAATGACTGACAATCATGAGTAAAGGCTTGGTCCAAAGCTCGCTGACGTCAATGGGCCTCTTCCCATGGATTCCATTGTAGCTGAGCAGACTCTAATCCTGTAGTGAGCTTTGTGGGTGGATCCCTGGCCCTATGAATAGCTCATTGCAGGATCAGTATCTGAGACCAGTGGCTAAGGGACACAACCTACAAATAAACACCAAGGTGAAAGAGGAATTGTTGTAGGGAAAAATTAAGAAAGGGAAATTTTACACTAAATATCAGGGTCAGTTGCCTGCTAATGATATGTACTGGGCTGTGGAATAATCTCCCAAGGAAAGTGGCGGAAAACCCATTGCAAAAATAATATTGAGACCTAGGAAATTTTCTAGTTTGAAAATCGGTAAGAGATATGTGTGTGTCAAACCCTGTAACAATTTCACGCACAACACACGAAGCAATGTAAAATCCAAGCCAGATTGAAGTATGTGTTACTATAAGAGCGACTCTCTGAGACTATAATGATTGTACACTGGAAGCGAGAGAGAGAAATTTTAACCATTGGTTGGCAGGGGCCTCAGCCAGGCCTTGGGCGGAGGGTGGGGGTCTTCTCCAGGAAAAAAGGCTGAGACTAGAGGTCATGACCTTTGGGCCATGTGAAGTCTCAAATGAAAGCCGGTGTCTCCGTGGTCATCAATGTCACTGTGAAATGTATGTACAAATACCATATAACAAGATATATACTGAAAATATGTTCTTAAAGTCTGTGTCTGGGGGTGTTGGTCACTAGCAAAGGTGAAAAACAGATTTCCTGTCAGACAAGAGATGTATATGCATCTGCCTGTTTACATATAAGTTCAGTATTGTCTCGTTCACAATAGGTCTCCCATCACCAGTCTGAGCTGAATGCAAATGAAGGTTTATGGGGACTTCAGAAAGAATCTAACTGAAAAAGAAAAACAGCAGTAGGGGAGGGAAGCCTGCACTTGCTGGACTATATCTGGGGGTAGAGAAGTCTCCCGGGCAGCCTTCACTGAGGAAGTAAAAGGACAGAGGCTTTGCTTCATGAAATAGAGGTCTCAGCCTCTGACATGAACTTTTGGTGAGATAAACTTCTTTAGACAGGAGGTTAACCTGTGAGTTAAGTTGAGTCTCTAGAAAGCGTGTTATGATTTTGTTTTATATGTAACTGTTTATTCCCAATATTCTGACTCATGATCACTTGAATCTCTCTGTTTGTTGATAATAAGCGTATTCTTGTTCTCATTATGGATGTGTGTAAGTGCTGGCCCTGAGCTGAATCTTACGAGCTGGTGTGCCCTGTTCGTTTGGAACAGCAGGCCTGGTATTTCGGAGAGTGTTCAGTGGCTAAGGGGCTGGACACTGCAGGGAACACTGGGAGGATCTGGGGTTGGTGTGTGCCTTTTGCTACCTGCACAGAGAAAGCAAGGCCTGCGAGGCCTTGGAAGGCAATGCTTGGGCAGCCAGAGGTGGGTGGTTTCCGGCAGCAGATCCACAGCAGCTTCAGACAAGAGAGCTTTATGCTCAGGGCAGGTAGTGGTAAGGTGTCTTACAAACCTGGGTACCTCAGGGGAGCATCACACTCAGTTTCATTCCATTGCTCCTAATGACACCCTCTCCCCGGAATGATTTCTCTGCCTCCTGGGTGTCAACACCTTCATGTACTGGTAGATCATTATCATTGTAGCAATCTGTATGCAGCATGGAGGGAGGAGCACAAGCTGCAGGAGGGAAGAATCAGGAGGCAGCACCAGGAAGTCAGTCTGTGAGCACATGGCTTGAATGTTAAACCGCAGCTGATTTAATAAAGACACAATTTAGTTTTACAAGCATGGAGTCCTCTCATGTTATTACCCTGCATGCAGCCATGAGATTATCATTTCCTCCACGCCTTAGTCCTTATTTACCTGCTTCTCCTTTTAACCAAATTATCAATTTTTAAAATCTTTTTTCCTTAATTTCAATATGCATGGTACTTTGCTGACTCATCACTTTCCCCCACCCTCAGTAGTCCAGAGAGTATAACAGAAAGTTTCCTATTACTGCATGGGGAAAAACCTGAGGCTCAGGACTCGCAGAATGTTAGCTGAGATAGCCTCTAGGACAAGAACAATGAAATATGAACTACATTAAGTAAGGGTCAAGCCTTAAAGAATTGCATGACAGGCAGTAATTAATATATGGCATTTGGTATAACAGAAGGTGATGCTAGATTAAACATGAATTAGCAAAACTCTGGAGTCTGCCTTAATTAAAAACCAAAATCTTCTAAATTAAAATTATCTAGATACAGATTGGCTTTCTCTTCCTATTGTAACCACATCTTCAGTGCACTAGTAGTAGCTGAAAAAGCCCCTATTTTTAAGCACACATAATGGTGGAAAAAATCATTCACTGGGCTGAAATTTCACAGGCTTATTCTCACTGTGAGAGAGACCTTCTCTAGGGAGTGTGTGTGTGGGGTGGCGTGGGGTGCACCTCTCTACTGCATTATGGAGAAGCTGAGAAGGGGGCCACTCGTGGCATAAGTGGGAGGCAAGCTCATTTGCCAAGCCTACCCCTAGCTGGAATTGAAGAATGCAGCTGAAATCTCTACCCCTTGAATAAATATCTCTACTCCCTGAATAAATAGTTTCTAGTATGTCTTTTTCCATTTCCTTTCCTTGAGGGCTTCCTGGCCACTTTTCTCTTGGAAGGGATTAATGTCACCAGATTAGAGAGTGAACCAAAACTTGCTCCATTTCCCCATACAAATGAATAATCTCTTCTGTGAACACTGCTCTACAAGCATGTTTAAAAGCACTATTAATGTATATAGTTTTACACATTGTTTGAGAGAGGGTGGGGTGTTAGTACAGTAACTTCAGGCTTAGTTGAAAAGTCTGTTCACAGGAATTCCTTTAACAGACCCTTCCTGTTAAGGGGAGCCACCCCCTTAGAGAGGCTTAATTTAAAGAGGGCACTTCTAACTGATTGGGGCAGGCTGAATTGTGGGAAAGAAGCACTAGGACTCAGAGAATTCTGGGAAAGCAGCTCGCTATAAAAGGAAAGGTTTTCACACCTGTTTTCAGTCTTGCTCTGACTGCTAGAGGGATTAGTCAGTGCTAAAGTTAGGGGATGACTATCTAAATATAGCTATTCTAGTAACAAAGTTGCTTTCTGTTTTCAATTGAAACAGCTGTCTTGAGATAGTTTGTTTGTGTTTGAATTTTTCACACTGGGCCTAAGTGGTAAATTCCTCTGTTAAACTTGGAGACACTAAGCTTGTATACTACACTAGTTAGAAATGTTTGTGTGCTTTGTACTACACCCGACAAGGACTTGTTAGGTGATGAACTAGATGACCTAATAGGTCTTTTCCACTACTAAGCTCTGTGATTCTGGAACAATGGTCCCTAGAGTTGTCTAATGCTTTTTTGTTGCCTAGTAGGAAAGTATCTCTTTGTCATGCTGTTAAGATAACATAGGAAGAGAGAGCTCCTTTGTTGCAAGATGACCTCAAACAGTATCTAGCAGACCAGGAAGCTTTTCTGATACTTGCCAACTGTTACACAAGTAACTTCAATTCCACAGCACAATGCAATCTAGGACACCAAATCCACTTTGAGGGTCTGATTGGGACAGAGATCTCTGTGATTGTCAGAGTTCTGCCTTCCCATTCCAGAGTAGGAGGGGAGGGGTTTCTAACTCTGTCTTACCTAGGCCAACTCATTTATCTTTGCTGAGCCTCCGTTTCCCCATGGAAATAATGCTTGACTATCTTTGTGAAATGTGTTTTGATCTAGGGTTGAGAAGCACTGTAAGAATGCTAGGCATTAATGACAGAAATGGTATCTGCATATCCTAGGGTATGAGTGGAGTTGCTGGTCTGATTATTTTGATTGTAAGTTTTTTCTCCAAAGAATTTAGTCTTTGTTCTGTGTTTGGACAGCACCTCGCATGATGGGGGGGCCCTGGCCCATGACTGGGGCTTCTAAGTGCTGCTCCCACACAAATAATTGTTTTCTAGAGTAATATGTGTTGGTTAAAGAAACTGGTTACATTTAAACTACTGACACTGTGTTGGGTTGTGTGGCTTTTTATTTCAGGGCCGCATTTTGATGGGCAAACATCAGTGGCTGAAGCAAGTATCCGAGTAAGTAGTGATGCCAACATCCTAAAAAGCCCCCTTCTCTCATTCAGCACAGTGGGGCCCAAGGCAGACTCTGTGTGCTGGGCCGGAGAACAGTACAGCACAGGGCAGAGTGGCATACGGTAAGGCCATGTAAAAACTCCTCCTGTGGACTGGTCATGGATTTAGACGTGTTCCTCCCACACAACCCATTAACTTACTGTGGCCATCTTGAGCAGGGCTATTTTTCAGCGCTCATGGCACTGAGGCATAGAAAGGATTAACTGGTCAAAGGGAGAAGCCCACGTTGTTTGTGATGCTTAGTAAAGCTGCGTCTTGCCTAGCACAGTCCAGCAAATGCATTTCAAACTGTTCCAGAAATGCTGTGCTCACTGAGGGTGATAATATCACGGTACAAGAGAAGCAGGCTGTGTAGCAGGTGACTGAAAGCGAAGGTGGGAGGAAGGGGGAATGCTAGCACCTGTAAAGAGGACCTGATACTGTAAGATGCTGAGCACCCTCTGCTCAGTCAGTGGCAATTGAGAGAACCCAGAACCTCACAGGATTGGGCCCAGGCTGGGAAGCTTCTGCATCCATCTCCCTTGCTACCGTGGCGTGTTGTTTACCATGGAGTATTCACGAAGCATGAATATAGCCCAGCATGGTGTCCTGGCTTTCTTTAGTTGAAAGCCACACAACCAGTAATGACAGCCCCATAAAGTAACTACCCACATACAGTCTGGCTTTTAATATGCCCCCCATAACTTAATGCCTCCATGTTGTATAGCTGTCTAGTTCCTTTTGTAAACTACTTACTAATATTGCCCGAGGTCTATAAAACGTCACTTTGAAGGGCAAAATGCTGGTGAATCCAACTAAATGAGTTAGGAGAAGTGTGAGCGTGGACCCTCCCCAGCTGGGAGAGAAATGGTAAAGGAGGAAGTACAGCTTTATTTACAAGCATGCATAGGGACTATTAAGAGACCCATATTGTCACTTATGCCCATGGAAAGTGGATGCAAAATACCACATCAGACTTCTAGTGCTTTGCACTGGTGTAAATGACAGGCAGTGGTGAATCAGACCCTCCACACTTATTTGGAAGCAGGAATTATTTGTATACAGTAGAGCCCTGGTATGCAGATTTAGCAAGGTGGGAGGGAAGAGCAGACAGGAGGTCAAATGCAAAAGCTGTTAATGAAACTAGAATGAGGTGCTGAGTCCATAGCGTTCTACCTGACAAACTCATCACACGTATGTGCCAAAGAGTAAAATAGCTCCAGATAATTGCAGGGCACAAGAATTTGTTGAGCATCATCTCAGATTAATTTTCCTGACAGCTTGTATAGAATGAAAATGGGCTATATATTTAGAGATAAAACCTACAGCGACCGCATACTCCGTGATCAGCATATTTTACTTTAAAAACAACAAGGAGTCTGGTGGCACCTTAAAGACTAATAGATTTATTTGGGCACAAGCTTTCTTCTTCAGAAGAAGTGAGGTTTATTACCCATGAAAGCTTATGCCCAAATAAATCTGTTTAGTCTTTAAGATGCCACCGGACTCCTTGTTTTGCGGATACAGACTAACATGGCTACCCCCTGATATTTTACTTTGTTTCCCATTTAAATCTCTCATGGGGAAGGGCAAGGAGAGCGATTCTAGTACTTCAATTTACTGGCTAGCTTTGCTGGGTCATAGCTGGCTGACTCTATACGAGACACTGAAAGAGGCACTAGCTGTTTAAAACATCTCATGAAGGCCTGGCTGAGCTTCACTAAGGCACTTTTCTGCTTATCCAGTGCTGGCACTAACCACTTATGTGCTGCTCTGAATTCCAGTGTGACCAGAACGTTCCATTAAGGATCACTCCACTGGGTGGGGATCACCAGACACACTGTGCTCTAGCCATCTCCCCAGCCAAACAGGGAGATGCACCCTATGGCTGGGAGGGGTGAGGGAAGAGTGGGTCATGCCAGCCTTGCACCGTTAGAGGAATCCTGTTAGGGCAATTCTCCCTGCTGTTGGAGTCCCAGTAAATCTCAGGGCAGCTGCCGTTGCTTGGCTCTTTCATTTAGATGCCTCAATGGGGGAATTAAGAGCATAATTTCCGGCACCTACACTTGGAAAAACATTGGTCTAAGATTTAGGATTCTTCAGGGTGGGAATCGGTCTTTGTATCTGTCTAAAGCAGGGGTTCTCGCAAGACCTTTTTGGGTGGCCTTAGAGTGAGGCCACCAACTCTTGCTGGTGGCTGCTCTAACCATTTTTCCTAAAATACTTTAGGAAAAAACAATAAATGTGCACATATCCATGTCCAAATGATTGTAATTTATGTAGATTTTTTTTTGCAGCCTTAATAAAAATAACATACTGTTGTCTCTGTCTTTACTGGACCTAAATAGAATAGAAACACAAATAAGGTGCTTTGCACATTCTTGTCTATTTTGTTTGTTTTGCTTTTTTGGCCCTTTTTTAAACCTGCTAGCTAGTAAGGCTGCTGCTGTGAAAACTGATATGTATATTTGTATATCACTTTTCACAGCAGACTTACTAGCTAGCTGGAAGGCAGTGAAAAGTGATAAACATACAAGTATCGCTTTTCACACCAGACTTATGCAGCCTTGGCAAGCCATGGATGGGGAGATGGGTAGGGAGGCAGTGGGGGGCCAGGGGCGATGGGGATGAGCCCGGGGCTGGAGCCTGAAGCCCCCTGGCTGGGAGGTATGGAGCCTGAAGCCCTGTGGCCGGCGCCTGCCGTCCCAGCACTGAAGCTGGAGCCTGGGCCCCACCACCCCTGGGGAGGTGGGGAACTCACACCAGCTGCCTGCTCCTCTGGCATTTGTGGCTGCAGAAGGCAGGGCAGGGCCCAGCCCCTGCTGGCAGACCTGGGGGAAGGGCCACTGCTTCTCTCTCTCTTCTCCTCTCTTTTATCCCCCCTTCCCCTCCAGTTATTGCCCAGGAGGCTGTGGCCACAAGAAGGGGGGAGGGATAGCTCAGTGGTTTGAGCATTGGCCTGCTAAACCTAGGGTTATGAGTTCAATCCTTGAGGAGGCCATTTAGGGATCGAGGCAAAAATAATCTGTCAGGGATGGTACTTGGTCCTGCTGTGAAGGCCTCAATGACCTTTCAAGGTCCCTTCCAGCTCTATGAGATAGGTATATGTCCCTATTAGAAGAAAAGCCTCTGGTGGCTTCATGGGGCCATAACAGCCGCATTTGAAAACCACTGGTCTAAAGCACCATGCACATGAATAGCACTACATAAAAATAAGACTAATAGCCTTGCTGTTAATCTATGTAAAGTATTTTTCAGCAGTGACTTTTCACCTGAGTGGTGTTCACATTAGATGATAGCAGAGATGGATGTGCAGGTTTACTAACAAACTATGAACCACAGTTTTAAGACCTCTGACTTTGTTCCTGCTTTGATTGCAGGGCTCTCAAGTGAGCACCAGTAATGGTGGATGTAAACAGCAGGGTTTAGTTGTTTACCCCAATGGCTGGGGGAGTTGGGTCATCAGATGCGTAAGTCCCATCACTTCTGCATACATGCAATTGACTGTAAATTAAAAACTGCTGTAAAAATGTGACTTAATATGTTTGTTTCGCTGTATTCTAGGCACAGCTGTTGATGCATTGTAAACAGCAGGAAAAAATGTATGTGTATTTACATATTAAATCTAAATCTCCATTTATACAGAGCTGTACCGAGTCATTCCATGTGGCTAAGAGCAATCCATTGTTGCAGGGGTTTTTTTTAAACTGCATTCATATGAATTTATTGGATATGTTAGGTAAGTAAGAGATAACGCTTTTGGCTTCTGAGTATAGGAAGCAATAAATAGCTTTGGTGAGTGGTTAAATGTCAAATCAAAGCTGAGGCATTTGATTACTATGGGGGTGGGGGAAAAAGGCTGGGTATTCCTGCACCAGGAAGATGACCCCCACCCTCCAAAAAAAATCCTTTAGAGCTGGGGTAGGTGCAGAGGGACTGAGCGTCCCTCAGGCTTTCCGGTGCCCTCATGGGGGTTGAGGTTTAGATGAACTACCTGAGGGAAAGGTTTTGTGCTGAAACAAGGCTGTGACTGGCTTCCCTCGGGGCCAAATACTACTCCCTTCCACTTAACTCCTCGGAAATCAATGAGGTCGCACTAGAATAAGCAAGAATGGAATTCAGCCTGTAGGCTCAGTTTTGGGGCTCAATCCTGAGGTGCTGAGGCCCCCTTCCCAATTCTCATCAAAGGTAGGGGGAGTGTGGTGTTTAAGGGGAAGTAGGAAAGCTACCCCCTAACATTAACCTTTTCATCTAATCTACATTGTCATGATTTAGAGCCCTGATATCTGGTGAATTGATGGGATGATTGCTCTCTCAGAGGAAAGGAGTGTCCCAGTTCTCCACTGGAATAGGGCCTCTGGTTTTTAGCCTTAAGGGTTCTTGAGATATCAGTCCTTCAACGTGTCACTAGTCCAAGATAAGCTACTGCTTATCTGGGATATCAGACTAGTAAAAGTTTGGGATGGGGGTGAAAAGTGGGAGAGCAGAGGAGGGATTTCACATTTTGGGTGAAAAAAGGAAACCATTTGTGTCAGGCTGATTTGAAAAACCAGCAGCAGCGAGAGCCAGGGGATCTTACAGGTAGCCCCAGAAGTACTGGACTAGGGGGCAGTGTAGAGGTGAGCACACTCTGTCTCCCCAGCCATCCCAGTATCTCCGCACAAGCCTTTGGCTTCAGCAAAGTGGGTGATCACTCTGATTTGTCCCATAACAATGCATGTCTGTGCCCTACTGGCCGTCTCGCTGTGCTCGGTCCACTAATCCACCTCTAAATCCCTGAGCAGCTTTCAGAAGCTGCTGGTTTGTTTTGACCCAGCCTGTCAAGGGAAAAAAGCTTCCTTAAAAAAAATCCCCAGTATGTGGAATTTCCCCACAGTCTCGAGTATATCGGTCAAGTTGTGTAGCTTCTGCCTTTGTCAATAAAATAAACTCCAAGATGATATAGTGGGAGGGGGACCCACCTTTGAAAGGGGTCAGAGTCCTTATTAACTACCCTATTTACACACTAGTCCTGTTAGGTGGGTGGCTCCTCTCCTCTTCCTTTCCCTGATTCTCTTCCCTCTCACCCTCCTGAGACACTGGGGGGCCTGTTTTTCCCTCAGCATAATTTAGAGCAGTCTCAGGGCTGTTTGCTGCTAGGAGATTGCTTATGAGTAAGGTTATGTTTTAGTCACAGAGGTCACGGATTCTGTTACTTTACCAGACCTCTGTGACTTCTAGGGCTTCAGGGGGTGGAGGCAGGACTGTGTACCCCTGCTCTGCAACTGGGGCTGGCTGGAACCAGGACGCTGCAGCCCCAGCCCCACGGCTTCTCCTGGGGGCTGCAGCTGGGGCTATATGCTCCCCTTGTGACTTCCCGGGGCTGTGCACCCCCTGCTGCGGCCAGGACTTGGCAGCGGCTGCAGCAAGAGCCACACACCCCTGTCCCACAGCTGTGCCCAGCTCCAGAGCAGGACTGTGTACCCCTCCCCATCTGTACCTCCACTGCAGCCAGGGCTGTGCCCCTTGGCATGATGTGGGGGCTTGGCCTGTTAGTCCCCTGCCCCATGGGACTCCATTCACCCTCCTATCCCCCCCGTTATTTTTAGTAACGTCACGGACAGGTCAAGGGCTCCGTGAATTTTTGTTTATTGCCCATGACCTGTCCATGACGTTACTAAAAATAACCGTGATAAAATCTTAGCCTTACTTATGAGCATCGCATAGCTGTCATACATCTGTCTTCTCTCCTACATGTCTGCCATAGGAAGCAGTGGGGTAGAGCATGCTATTGTGCCTCTATGCCAACCAGGAATTCTCCATGCTGGGAAAGTCTTAGCTGTTCTAGTGAAAGGCAGTTTCACAGCCCTGCTGTAGTGCAAAAAGGTGAAGGCATGTGCCAGAACTTCACTCTACCATCATCTGTCACTTACAGACTATACTCGTGTAACCCTTCTGCCCGTCAGAGCTGGCAGCAACAAGGGCCGGGTTCAATATCTAAGGGTTCCATTTTAATAACACAATGCAAAACCAGCTCAAGCCCCCACCCAGTGACTTGGGACAATTACATACCACTCCCCTGGGCACCTCTAAGAGGCAATACTTCCCCTCTCTCAAGCACAGCGTCTGAGTAGCAAAAGCCTTTTAATAAAGGAGGGAAACAATGTGGAATTATGTTGAGGAAACACCACAAACAGGATTCATAACACAAACCATGAGCAAAAGCCCCACCCCCAAGTAAGTTTGGCAGTATCCTTTTCCCCTCAGGTCCAACAACCCAAAAGTCACCCCTCCCACAGTTTCTGTCCTTGGTCAGTGCAGCCCCCAGAGTCCAGAAGTTCATCAGCAGAGTCTACCTCCCAGCCTGGGTGGAAGTGGGGGGATGTATGGGGGATATCTTACATGCTCCGCTGCTCTGGTTGACAGTGGATTGCCATGCCTCTCCATGGGGTTCTGCTGCAGTCTTCACTGCCAGCTGCTCTGCTATCCGCTCCTCTCTGCTAGCTGTCCTGCTAGCCACTCACCAACTTGTCTTCAGCGTGCCCCCACAGCTCTCAGTGATTTCAGCTCTCAGTAACTTCAACTCTTTAGTGATTTCAGCTGTTAGGTGGGGGGAGAGGGAGAAGGAGGCCCAGTGCTGGTACACTCAGAACTACTAGCCCAAAGTAGGTCTAATGCTTAGACCTAGGAATCAGTGATTTCATCTCTGCAGCACCTAACAAAACTCCTAACTGAATCAAAATTAATTCTATTATTACACTGTGGCAAGAGGAAGGGTCAAAGTGGTGTTTGAGGCCCACATTATCAGATGCACATGCCTGTCCCAGCCTCTCTCAATTCACTGGAACCCACATCCCTTGCCTAGCAAGTGCTACTTAGGTGAGGGCGAGTCCCTCCATCATAAAATGCCAAGCACAGTTCTACTGTCCTTGATTCACATAACCAGGATAACAACGCTTTATTACTTCTGCCCCAATAACAAAGATACTGGGGATCCCACAGCAGCCAAAGTGACCATTTGGGCAAGCAGTCCATCATGGTAGGCAGGGTGGGTGTGCCCATGCAAACGTGATCAGCCCCTGAAGTCCTTTTCCACAGCTCACCACCAGCTGTCAGGGTAGAGCTCATTCTGACTCTGCTTACACATGCAATGCATGCATTACACACCACCCATTCCTTCCACTTTGGGACAGCAGAGCTTTATTTCTCTTTCTTTCCAAGGATAGAGAGGGCCTTATATTCCAAGCACATAACAAAAGATCAATGCCAGGTCAAAAAGGGTAATTCGGGTTCAGAATTTTCAGTGTCCGGACAAACAGCTGTGACAAATGGTATCACAGGAGCAGGATGGAGTGGCTATAAAATGAAACCGAGGTGAGACTTTTCCAATCAGCTTTTCTCCTCAGAATGAAATGAGTAAATTATAATGACCAAACTATCTTCAGAGGGTGAAATGGTACCTCCAGGAAGAATCATTAAAGGAACATTAGCAGTAAATTATGCTCTTTCAGAGTCAATGTGAGTTGCATTTCATAAGAGAGTTTCCCAAAACTCAAAGCGGCAGACAAAACAAAATCGTATTAGTATTGTTGGCATCACACAATCATATTAATGTAGTTATAGACTGATTAAATTCATACTTAGTATGGGCAGGATATATTCCCCTGAAAGGATGTATCAGCTATGAGATGAGACTTCATTTAGTTATTTATACAGCACTATTAATCTGTATTCTTCTTTATATTATGGTAGCACCTTGGAATCCCAATCAAGGACTAAGTCCCATTGTGCTAAGTGCTGGGTAGACACTAAAGTTCTGTTATGCTGGGAGAGGTTAATGGCTGCCATCAAGCAGGGCTTTGACCTATAGATCAGTCATAGACCTGTTTGAAGCAGGTAAGCAGGCAAAGTACCTTTCTTTCAACCTAAATGTTATGAGCAATTAAGCCCCTTTAGGGAGCGAGATAGCCGGAAATGGTAGAAGCCACTACCCAAGACAATGGGCCACCAGGCAAGGTCTGATCAGAAGCTGAGCCATGTGGGCTGATGTGTTCCCTGACTGCAAATGTTGGGGCTAGGGAAGGAAAGCGAGCAGACAGCAAGAGAAGCAATTGTGAATGTGGCCCTCAGAGGGAACTGACACAGAGCTCCATGGGGTACAGACTTGGAAGCTGAGAGCAAAGAAACTGCCTCCTTCTATTTGACTCATACTGTGTTCAGGGAAACAAGACTTTGTGTACATTCTCTGTGAATAAATAGTATTATACCAAAGACTATACCAGAGTCATCTCATCCATTTCTCTTTGTAATGGAAACAATCTGGCAAGGCCCAAATGTTGGCTAACTGCTTGTGCCAAAGGGGCTATAGTACTTATATGGCCCCCATAACCATAGTGTCTGACCGCCTCACAGTGTTTAATGTATCTAACCTGACAACACAAATGTGAAGGGGATAATCTCTCTTCCCTTCATTTTACAGATGGGGAAATGAGGCAGAGAGAGGTTAAGTGACTTTCCCAAGGTCACACGAGAAGTCTGTGGCAGAGCAGACACTTGAACCCAGCTCTCCCAAGTCCTAAACTACTGTCCTAACCACTAGACCAGTGATACTCAGACCACACTGGTTCAGGAGCAAAATTAGCGATCAACATTACCCAAAAGAGCCACAGTCGTGTGAATTCATTGTTTCATTTACTATAGTCTAGTAGTGTTTTAATATCATGTGCTGCAAAGAGCTGCAAGAGACACAGTAAAGAGATGCTCGAGAGCCTGAATTTCGCTGCACCAGACCATCCTTCCTGCCCCACAGATCAGTCACATCAGACAGGATGCAACCGATGTCATGACCAGACATACAGCTTGAGAGGATGAAGTAATAAAACACAGTGCAGCAGAAAAGCAGAATTCTCAGCTCTCCACTTGTCTAACCAACACGTCCAGTGGATGGTTCTTCCTAAAGAATAGACATAGGGTTTGAAAAACACGACTGGCCTAGAGAAAATGACTGAAATGGCAACCTTCTAACCTTGCACAATAGTCTCAGAAATGCAAAAGAGTGAAATTCTATCATGGAATAGGAATTGCCCGACTGGGATAGACTAGTGGTGTATTCAGTCCTCTAACCTCTCTCTGGCACAGGTGCTTTGAGAAAGGTGCAAGATATCCCAGAGTGGACAATCCTAGAGTAACTTGCTCATAAGGGAAGCTTCTTCCTGATCTCAGTCAAAGATTTGTTGGTTTATGCCCTCAATCATGTAGATTTATTATCCAACCTAATAACTCTTATCCCATCTAATTAACTGTTGACTGATTATCCTGAAATAGCCAATCTTTTTCTTTTTTTAATCTTCCTGGCCTCTATTACACCTTGTGGCAGAAAGTGTCGACTACGTTGCGTAGAAAAGCATTTCCTTTTATGCCTTTTGAATGTGTTGCCTTTCAGTGTCATTGAATGGTATAAATGACTACACAAGTGCAAGGCTTGGGAGGAATTGAGTCAACATATGTCCATTATCCATGCCAGAGAAGCCCCCTCAAATTGCTTTGAAGGCTTAGTGAGTTGTGATCAGCATACAGTAAGCCACAGCATTCATTTCAAAGCGAAAGTTAGAATCAAAGGACGGACTGCAGGAGGAAGAAAATCTTCTAAAGCAAGGTAAAATCATTTCCCACTAGATTATGTGCTAGCCCTAACAGCAATGGCCCTAGATTCAGCCTGTGTTATCCAAGGGGAGGAATTGTAACTAGAGTGCACAGGAGGGTATTGTAGAGAGAGGGCAGAAAATGGTGCAGAATTCAGATTACTCCCAGTCTGGTGTAGAAGGCCTGTTCTTCTATTTTGTATACTTATAGAAATGGACTTGGCAACGTGACAACAGGAAGGCTTTATGAAAGAAATTTACTGCAGAAGATGCAATAGCGGAGAAATGTAAATCCACTGGCTGGGAGTGGGGAGAATGCAGGCAATGATGCTTCCAGTGAAAATGGGTTTTCTCTTATAACAATTATTCAACAACACAGGGCCTGTCTCTCTTGTCAGCTACAACCATGCAAATTAGGAGGAACATCACTGAAGTCAATGAGACAAATCCTCCCCGTAGCCCTACTGACCCCCACAGAGCTTTGATTTACACCAGCTGAGGACGTGTCCCATTGGTATTATGTTCAGCACTATGTTTTACACCAAGATCAGCTTGAAACATTTCCATCCAAACACTTGACAGAAAATAGCCTGTCTAGGAAATGAGAAATCTTGTGAAAATTTCCAGTTTTCACTGGAAAACCCCAAACCTGACATTTTCCAGTGAAACAAAAAACATTTCAGTTGCAGAAAACTGGAAAAAAAAAATCAAAGAAACTTGACAATCTTAAAAATATTTTTCCCCCCCGAGGGGAAACTTTTCCTGCCCAACCAGCGTTGCTCACTATATGCAGAACTGAAATTAATGGAATTACACTGGTGTAATATCAGCAGGAGAAAAGAAGCAGGCCTAGCATATTTATGCAATTTGCAGAGGATTATTGTATGAGCAATTCAATCTTAGTGCACCAAATATCTCCCTTTCAGAGTGCTACAAAATAGAGCAGTAATCCCTACCTTTTATACCTGTCTCATCACTATATATCCCAAAGAATCATCTCTCTAATTTTCCCAAACCCTTTAGGATGGCTCCATACACAGTGGTGCGGGCAGAAACTGGTTAAGAATGAAGTGTAAAAAGGATGAGTATCTAACTGAAGACTATTTTGGTTGGAAGGGAGCAGAGTATTTTGGGCAGCAGATGTCATACCACCCACCATGGAGGTGGAAAATGTTTGAGGATACCACCTTGTTAAAATTCTGGCAACACAGAACTTACCAAATGCATCTGCTATATATGGAGACTATTACACTAATGATCAAATATGAACGGCCTTCACCATCACTGTGTTTTTCATGCTACTCTTAAAGCTATGTGAGTAAATAGTTTGGATTGCTGTTGGATTTGTTGAGCTGCAGAGAGCTTTCAGCTAACTGCAAGCCAGAACCTTACTTCTGGCTCTGTCAAACAATGAAGGCAATGGAAAAGTGTCCTTGGACAAAATCTATTTCAGACTCAGAGAAAAGTGGATTGCAAGCGTGGTAAAGGAGAGCTGCAGCTAGGAACCAGCCAACACAGAACGTAATAGATTAGCTTCTTGAAGTAGACATGGAGTATTCTGTGAGTGAAGAGAAAGTGGCATGTAATCCACTTACCTCACTAAGTGGCCGTCAGCTGTGAAAAAATAAACTTGTGTTGACTTGTGCTCTATTGAATGAATGAAAATCAATGGACTTTATTTGCAAGACTCTTATGTACTGAACACAATGCCGCAGAAGTGGCTTAAGACAGTGTAGGGAAGTGGGCTGTTAACTCTTTCCTCCCTGCAAGATAAATCTGAATTTAGTTTCTACACATGCCTTCAAAAATATTAAACACAATCAGCTGGAAATTGTGGAGGGACATAAATGATGATATAAAGAGCAGGGCAGAGGAGAGTCAAGCCCAGAGGCTCTCGGAAATCTGACCCATTTGTTATTTTTATATTTAAAACCCTGATTTTATTTGACTTTTTAAAAAAATCATGTTTAAATCCATGAAAACCTTACAATCCGGATTCAACGGTCAACGTATCCTCTGAAAATGCAGCTGTAAAATGTGCACTTCCCATGCAATAAGCCTGCAGTTGTGCATGCAAACAGGCCATAAAGAAGCAGGGCCGCCCAGAGGATTCAGGGGGCCTGGGGCAAAGCAATTTCGGGGGCCCCTTCCATAAAAAAAAGTTGCAATACTATAGTAACATGTATTTGGAAATGTAAAAAATAACCAGTGAAATACATTCAAAAATTATTTTTTAATAATTTGAAAATACACAAAATACATTATTTAAAAACATTAAATGCTTTAATGGTATGTATACATTTGCAATTACATAATGGGCTGTCGCTGGGTGATGGTTGGTGCCAATGGGCTGTCGCTGCCTGGGGATGGCGCTGCTGTTGCCCAGGGCTGGGTGGGGAGCTAGGCTCTGGGTCGGGGGAAGCCTGGCTCAGAGGGGCTGTGCTCAGAGCTGGGGGTCAGGGCTGTGGGGGGATGGGGTCGGGGGGGGGTCCGGCTCAGAGGGGCTGGGCTCGGAGCTGGGGGTCAGGGCTGTGGTGGGGTGGGGTCGGGGGGGTGTCCAGCTCAGAGGGGCTGGGCTCTGAGCTGGGGGTCAGGGCTGTGGTGGGATGGGGTCAGGGGGGTGTCCGGCTCAGAGGGGCTTACCATGCTGCTTACTCCCGCCTCCCCCCTCTCCTGAAGCCTCAGCGCGCCATGTCCAGGAGCAGCCCTGGACAGCACTGCAGCGGCGTGGCTCCACGGGACCTGATCTCCCGCCGCTGGGCCCGGAGCCCCGCCCCCTTACCACGCGGCTCTGAGCGGGAGGAGCTCAGGCCACGCCGCTGAAGCGCTGTCCAGGGCTGCTCCTAGATGCGGCGCGCTGAGGCGCTGGGGGATGGAGGAAGGCAGGGGCAGGGAGGGGAGCCTCTGACATTCCCGGGCCCTGGGGCAAATTGCCCCATTTGCCCCCCCTCTGGGCGGCCCTGATAAGAAGAAGTTTTATGCACACAAAGGGATGCCACATGCAGATGTGGCCACATGAAAGGAGGGGACCCTTTGGAAAAATGTCTCCCTTACACTATCTATATTCTCATACTATTATTTAAGTCTGGAAAATGGGTAATTTTTTAGGCTACTAATGCAGACTGAGCCTAATCCCACACTGTAAACATTGACTTCAGCAAGTTGTCTGATGGGTCTGAAAGGGTACTGGGATGCAAATGTAAAAATTACACTCCACGCAATAAAAATATCAAAGACCCCCCAAAGCATACAGAATCTTTGATGTTTAATGTCCTAGAATGTAGTGTTTAAATTTTGCCCCCAGATGAACATCTTTCCAGGTGCCTAAGTACAAGGAAAACTCAACGAGAGTTTGGCCAGAGCAAGAAGTGAAAGCTCCTTGGGGCAGGGACTGTGTCTTCTTTTGTATTTGAATGGGGCCCAGCACATTGTGAGCACTACCAGACAACTAGGAAGATGTGAGAAATATCAACGAAAAGAGAGGCATGGGGAGCCATCATCTGGTCCGCTTCCTGCTGAAATCAATGGAAAGTCACCCATGGAGTTCAACGGGAGGTGGATTATGCCCTTGGCAAGGGGGCAGTGTCAAAGGACACACAGATGGCAGCACGTTATTGTGAAGTCATCATACTGGAGGGATTGCGGTAAACTGCCAGGCAGCAGCATTCCTTTAGAGGGCAGGAAAGGGGATTAAGTATGACACTTGCTCATGCAACATTGGGCATTCAAGACACTCAGGGTACGTCTACACTACCTGCCAGGTCGGCGGGTAGTGATTGATCTATTGGGGATCGATTTATCGCGTCTAGTGTAGACGCGATAAATTGATCCCTGATCATTCTGCCATCGATTCCGGAACTCCACCACGGCAAGAGGCGGAAGCAGAGTCGACGGGGGAGTGGCGGCCGTCGATCGCGCGCCGCAAGGACGCGAAGTAAGTGATTCTAAGTTGATCTAAGATACGTCGACTTCAGCTATGCTATTCTCGTAGCTGAAGTTGCGTATCTTAGATCGATCTCTCCCCACAGTGTAGACCAGGCCTCAGGAAGGTGGCTGAACAAAATCCTTCCAGATGCAGAAATTGTAGCCCATCACCAATATCATCTGAATACTCACTGCCCCAGGGTACCCCTGCAGTGACTGACTCCATGGCTTCTATAAGGCAGTAAAATTACATGAAAACTGCCATGAACACTTCAGGTTCAAAAGGCCCCTTTCCCGTCCACTGCAGACCCCAAGATGTCTATGTTCTCTGCTGGGATAGACCCTGCTGTGTGGAGAAATGGATGAAAGTTAGAAGTGTCTCAAGCTGAACATGGAGAATTGGGCAGCCCCTTCTTCTTGACCCAGAAAAGAAACAAAACATGAAAGATTTCAATGTGATGTTCCAAGCAATGCTAGAACAATGTTTAACAAGAAGAAGTGGAAAGATGGCATTATTGGGATGCAAATGTAAAAAATATGTTCAGGGCAATTAAACATCAAAGATCCCCAAAAGCTTTTCCCTGCCAGACATGACACCAGCGTTCTCCATCATCACGACTGCCGGATGGAAGCGAATCCAGCACCATATCATATCTGCGCAGATCAAACCTGGTGCGTGTCAGGAACGTTACCCCTTTGATAGGCATTAGAACATGCCCAGGGCAGAGGAAACAGAGAAATATTTCTAAATGTCAGTAAGTGAAAGTGCCATCTGTTTGGCTCAAGCAGATGCTGTATAGAGACCATAGTAAAATCCTCTCAGGGAGGGATGGGGGAAAGACAATTAAATAGCTGTTTTAAATTATCCAGAAGAAGATTAAAGCCAACTACAGGGTTTTCTTTCCTCTGTGTAGAGGAGCCAGTAGATTAACTTAATCTTTCCCACTTTTTTGCAAACGGCCGGTAAGAGGAAAACCTAAGAACTAAATTGATCTGCCACAACATTTCCTTGTTCTTTTATTCCCTACAGCCGACATCTCAGAAAAGAGAAATCAAATGAATTCAAATCAGTACAAAAAATAGTGTGTAAGAACTGCCACAACAAGTGGTTACATAATGCAATGAAAGCATGAGCTTCTTTAATTTAGATCCAGAGATAAGGACCGCTGCAGCGCAAAGGGGCTAGGATTAGTCATTCTTGGCTAATGCCGCACTTGGCAACCAAGATCAGCTGCCTTTGTTGATGCGGTTGCTTTGAGAAGCTGACATCTCATATGTTTAATTCACTGCTTAACAAAATGTTTTATTATCAAAAGGAAGAATTCAAATCACTGAGCCTGATTCTTCACTGTCCTGCACCTTGCAGAATGGCTTACACCTGCAAGAGAGAGTGCAAAATGCTAACATATTAGAATTCTCTTTGTTTGCATCAGTGATCGCATTTTACCCCCATTCTGCACTCGCTGCATACAGGTGGAACGCCCCAGTTCAGGGCTCCATCCCTAGCCAGCACAGCAATTGAGCATTTACATAAGTCTCATTGAATTCAATGAGACTTAAGCATGTGCTTAAAGTTAAACAGGTGCTTAATCACTGTGCTGGAGTCTACATGGCCACATAAGATGCAAAACAGTAGAGAATCAAGCCCCCTGACTTGCCTATATACAAAAAAGTTGTGCCACTCTACCTGTGGCAGACTAGTTCAAGTGTGCAACCCCTTTAATTTGGACAAAGTTATATCAGGATAATGGTACTTTATATAGCTCTTCCCATATGGGAAACTATACCAGTATAAAGGTAGCTTTATACCAATATAACTGCATCCACTCTAGGATTTGTACTGGTATAACTATTTCAATTAAAAAAAAAAAAAACAGACCCCTAACCGAGATAGCTACAAGAAAATAGACCAAGCCTCGGTGGTAGAAAATGTTTCTAAAACAGGTTTAGTTTCCCACTGCTGCTTGTAAGAGTGGTGAGTAATTGACCTTTAATAGCACTAAAGTTTTAAAACTAAAAGTTATGCTAATGCAAGGACAAGACAGTGAGTGCATTCACCTAAGTTACACTGGTGTAAATCCAGAATGTCTGTACTGAAGTTATAGAGTCATTCTGGTTTGACACAGGTACAAACACAAGTAGAAACTGACCATTTTGTTTTAGTGGTCTGCAGAGAGCTTCCGTCACCTATCGTTTGTTATTTACACCGTGCCATAGATATACCTGCCCCTTTGCCAACAAACAGAAGAAAATGGCCAGGAACCTGGGAGGGGAGCTTCCTGCAGTTCCACCAGACTGAACCTGCCTCACCCAGCCCCCGGAGGATTCGTCTTTTAGAAGAACTATTCAGGTGGTGTAGAGCGGAGTTGGTTGGGAATTTAACAACAAGGTTTTTTGATGGAAAATGCCAATTTGTGAAAACTGAAACTTTTCATGGGAATTTACCAGTTGTGATGAAACTTTGTCAGAGGAGGTTTCTCGGGTCCATTATGGAATGTCAGGGAGCAGTGGCAGGAAGGAGAGATACACCCCTGCCTGATTCTTACCAGGGACTTGAACCTGGGTCTCCCATATCTCGGAGAGTGTACAAGCCACATGCTATTGGCTATTTGGGGGTGAGTGTCTCTTTGCCTCTCCAGTTTTTCATTGAAAAATTTCCAAAGGTCTCAGTTTTATCCTGATGCAGAATAAGATTTGTTTATTTATTTAAATTGCAATAATTCTTATGGGATGGGAAAAAACCTCTAGTGCAGAGTCACCACAGCTGGTCTTCAAGATACCCTCTGCGGGGGGACATGACAAGGGAAAAGGAGGAATGACTGGGACTCCCTTGCACCCCAGTGATTTCTGGCTGCTGGAATGGCCCCTCTGGGCTGAGGGCCTGGGCATCAATTGCCAAAATCACCACTTTTGCATGCACACACTCCCGATCTATGCTGAGCACTCCTGTGTCAGCTCAAGATCATGGCCAGTACCCTTCCCTAGGGAAGAATATAACGTAAGGGCTGCACTGAGGTCAACTGCAGTGCTCATAATATGGGAGGACTGAGGTTTCTTTATAAACCTCACAGAAAAAATACATTTATAAAAGTGAGACTTGAAGGATGGAGGCGGGGTAGCCTTTGGGCTAAGCAGTAGGCTCCAGGAAGTAGTGAGTTTCCATTAGCAATAAGAGATGCAGCAGGTGGGCAGAGCTACAGACATCCTAACTTTGATGAACATACTGAGAGTCCAAGCTTACATGCTGAGGCTCTACTGGCCCAGTCTTGTATTTCTGATTCTCTAGTTCTTCACCAATCTAGGTGTAGAGAAACTGGAAAGGATCCAGAGGCGAGCAACAAAGATGATCAAAGGTATAGAATACCAGCTATATGAGCAAAGGCTGTAGGAACTGGGTATGTTTAGTTTGGAAAAGAGGAGATTAAGGGGGGATATGATAGTGGTCTTCAGATCCTTGAAAGGCTGCCATAAAAAAAGATGGAGAAAAGTTGTTCTCTTTTGCCACAGAGGGCAGGACAAGAGGCAGTGCATCCAAACTACAGCACAGCAGATTTAGATTAAATCTCAGGAAAAACTTCCTAGCTGTAAGAACAGTAGGACAATGGAGCAGACGCCTCTGGAGGTTGTGGAAGCTTGTTCACTGGAGGTTTTCAAAGAGCAGCTGGATAGCCGTCTGTCTTGAATGGTTTAGACACAACAAATCTTGCATCTTGGCAGGGGGTTAGACCCTCATGGTCCCTTCTAACCCTACGATTTCTATTCTGAAACCTGACTCACTTTTTCCAGTTCCACTCGTTAAGTTCCCCTGAGGGCACTCTGGAACGGGCATGACATTGAGAGCAGGTAGAAATAAAACAGAATGGTTAGTTATGAAGCCTATTCTTTCATACGAAGGATTATGTACTATACCAAGTACCTTAACAGTCTGCAGACACTGTGACACATAATAAACAAGGGATTTGGAGAGATAGGCAAACGACTTCCATACAAGGATCGTGGGACTAAGAGCTGCATTACTATAACTGCCCGCCAAAACCTTTGAGGAGTCGCAGAACAGCTCCCTGTATTAGAAACAGGTGGTAAGAAACACATGTGCGTTCTGAGAGGTAGATTCTCACCACTTATGTCTCAGAGCAGATGAGCATTTAGAAATTCAGCTTTTTGCCCCCCAGTTGCACAGAGTTGTGCACTTGGAACACAGTCACTTTGCCTGACACCTTTTCACACGCGCTGAGCCCTTTCGACACTGCCAAGCATAGGCCAGATCCTTGAAGTCGATGGAGCGACACTGTTTTACTGCAGCTCAGAGTCTACCGCCGTGTATTTTAACAAGGGGACTTGCGCCAGCTGTCTATGCAAATAAATGGCACATCTGCATGCGTCAGGTACTTGTATATCTGGCCACAGTGAATTACAGTCATCCCTATAGGAAGAAGCAGGCTGAAGTCAGTACCGAGGCTGAGAAGAGGTTCCCATCACTCAGGACCTGCAATGCTATATTTGCCCTACAAAGCCCATTGATTTCTCCAATACACCGTTCCTGCACTGGAACAATTGGGGGATTTTTTTTTTAATCAAGACAATTATAACTTCGGTTGTACCATGAGAGCAGCTCTAAGTGCTGCTATCCCCGGAGTGTGTGTTAGTTGACCAAGATATGTATGAGGGCAGCAGAGAGAGAGAGAGCCATCTGTCCTCTCTCTACCACATGTGCACCACCCATCTCCCTTGTAAGCTAGGAAGGAGCAGGACTCTGGGGCAGTGCTGTGGGTTGAGATATTGCACAGCTGGCTTTACCATTGCGATAGGTGTTGCAGCCTCATGCCCTCCTTTGGCCAAAGATTTTTCAATGTAGTTTTTGGGGGTCTCCCGCTTGTAGTATCCTTTGACATAGTTTCTGAGCCCTTTAGCAATGCCTTCCGCGTTCTAGGTTCTAGAAGCAGCTAGAAATCAGCCCGAGCAGCAGGATGTATTATACAGAGCCAGGCTTGGTACGTTTGCGTACAGTGAGTAAACGCAGTTACTTGGAATTCAGCTGTACATGTGTGGTTTCTTCATATTCCTATTGCTGTGCAAACAGCAGAATACCGCTGCCCAGCTAAATGTGAAGAACTGAAAGTGGGGGGTATTTCCCTGACAATAACTGGGGCGATGGATCCGGGCTGTCCCCTCCTTCCAAGACCAGAGATGATCTTGGGCAGCACGTACCTATGTGGTGGAGGCCTGGGGGAGTGTGCGGGAGAGGGGGGGCACTGCTGCTGGCTGAAGTAATGGCTCTCACAGCCAGCTCAATAGGCTTGCACAGTATCACGGGAGAGCTGTCCTATTGTGAGGAGAAATGGAGCCTTCTTTTATAAAGGCTGAAGGCGAAGTGGTTTTGAAACTATTGCAGCACGGGTAAATACAAGGCCTGATTACCGAGTTAGATGCACAACTGTATGTGTAAAAATGTTTGTGCAATTGTCTGTCTCATTTGCACTTGGAGTTAATGATTAACGTATAAATCACGCAGTTGCTCATCGAGTGTGACAACAAGTTTGCACGCAGTCACACTGGCCAGGCCTGCATTTGGCGCACAGTTTCACTTACTTTTCCCTTATGCAGTTACATGCCTCCCTTGTTTGAAAGTCAGACCCGTGGACAATAGCAGTTCCATGAAATAGCCAAATGCATTCTGGGTATTAACATGCAAAATGAGCAGACCAAACATCTCACTCAAAAACTCTTCTTCCTGTTACCACCGCAGTGAGTAGCTTTAAAACCCTACTCCAGCTGAAGTGGCATCCAAACATTAATTTGCCTGCGTGGAAATGGTTTTGAGAGGTGCTTTAGTTTATGTGAACAATTGGCTGCAGTTTCAGTTAGAGGATGGCTTTCGGTTAAAGTATTAAACAGACTTAAATAATGTAGTTCCAATGTACTTAATGCCTGTTGCCAAATTCAAGACTGAGGCCAAAATGCAAGCCAGATGCACTGGATTGACAAATAGACTGAAGGCTGGTCAATGAAGATACACGAGAGAGTATAAGCATAAGCAGCTGCAAAGATGGTGACATACAAAACTGAGAAACATCACTATTCTGTAAGATTAAACATCAAAGGCTCTCCAGAGCTAACCCCTTCAAGGCATGATGCGGCAAGGAGTTTAAAGTCCTGCATTACTGTTAGTTCAACCTCCCCGCCCACAGTTATACCAGTTAGTTTATCTAATGTATTACTTTTACTGCATTTATTATTCCTTAGAACTTAAAGAGCATTTTTGAATTACTATCAAAAGATTAACTAATTAATGTTCAGTAAAGCCTTCTTAATTAAGAAGTGTTAAAGCATAGGGCATATGCTAAAGACCTGCCATGAATATTGGTTCAATTTATAGACTCACAGACTTTAAGGTCTGAAGGGACCACCGTGATCATCTAGTGTGATCTCCTGCACCTTGCAAACCACGGAACATCCCCCATCCACTCCTGTAATAGACACCTAACCTCTGGCTGAATTACTGAAGTCCTCGAATCATGGTTTAAAGACTTCAAGTTACAGAGAATTCACCATTTACACTAGTTTAAACCTGCATATGACCCGTGCTCCATGCTGCAAAGGAAGGCAAAAAAAGCCCCAGGGTCTCTGCCAATCTGACATCGGGGAAAATTCCTTCCTGACCTCAAATATGGCGATCAGTAAGACTCTGAGCATGTGGGCAAGACCCACCAGGCAGATACCTGGGAAAGAATTCTCTGCAGCAACTCAAGAGCCCTCTCCATCTAGTGTCCCGTCTCCAGCCATTTCATTATGTTCATGAATATTCTAATTTAATTGTGGGAATCTTTGCCAAAAACTGCAAATTTTAAGCAAATATTGACAAACATTTGCAGAAAGCAGATTTTAAATACATACCAATATTCACACCAGAAATTGATTCTAAGAGGTATGTTCATCCAATCGGGCAACAGAAGCAATCCCGTGTACCTATGTGTCCAATCAAAGATATTCACCACAGCTTAAACTGGTTTCTGACTATGGAACAGTTTCAATTAACTGCTTGCAAGCCAGATACAAAACAAAAAACTATTTACAAGTAATACTTTAGAATTAATTGAATCATGAACAAGTTCAAGAAAATCATAACCTGCTTGCAGACAACCTGCCAACAGGAAAAGTGATTTATTTAACAGTATTTACCCAGCTCTGATAAGTGCAATATCATTATTTCCATTTTACGTGTGGAAAACTGATTCGCAGTTAATTGGCTTGCCCAAGGCCACAGACTTGTATGTTGTGAGAGAATGCATTGTCACACACTGTGCCACTCAACTTGATTAATGCACTTCAAGCCTGACTTGCAATATCTCTACTTGTTCAGTCCTGTTTCCGCCCACCCCCCCGTACTAGCTTCATAGAGCGAAGAACTGCGTGGTGCTTTATCATATGTTTAAAAGGAACTAAACAGCCATTAAACCAGCATCTCGCATGAGCAAATCAGCATTTAAATCTAGGTCTCCAGATAGGGAAAGCTGCTGTGCTACATAAATGAATACCAAGCCCGCTGCTGTTTTACATTACAAGTTACCATTATGTACTCTTAGTTTTTTTCAATTAGTGCACAAGTGAAATTAGAAACCCCCAAAACAAAATGTACGTTTTTCTACACTGGTCAGTTAGAGCACACAAAGTGATGCATTTCCTGTTGTGTAATAAATTAATGCCCCTGCACTTTCATGTTTGAAATAATACAACACTGATATTCCACAGCACTGAGATCTATATTAAACAATGATGATTAAAGTTGCTTAGAAATGTATGTCATCTATAATCTCTGAAGATGCATATTAGGAGATAAACCCACCTCCTCAGCCCCACAGCCAGCCATTGGATGTCATTTTTAATCCTAAACAGAAGATGATTTGAAATACAAGATATCTGGACTTCAATTGCACTGGTCTCCCATTAAGGATAGCTGCTTGATCTGAAGTTGAAAGTTAGGTACTATACTCTGTCTTCTTCTCAGCACACATATCTCAGCCCTCTTCATCGGAAAAAAGGTGCTGATTTGCTTCCGTTTAACTGAATATAATTCCCTCTCTACGAACTAGTCTGAGGAGTATTTAAAAAGAAAAGATTTAGTGTACACACTGTTATATACTCTTTTAAACTCTAATTGGCTAGAGATTAACTCCCACCCCTCTGAAAACTCATGTCTAGAAGACAAGACCCTGAAAAGTTCTCAGATCTGAGACTGGCGTCAACAGAAAAAACGACATTGGCTGATTTCTCTTTTCTTCCAGTTCATGTCCAGTTTTCTTACATTTTCAAGCCTATTGCTCCAGTACATAAATATCCTTGAAGAGTTAGAAATTCCATCAAAAGGTAAAAGTAAAATGTGCATAAGAAAACAGAACACTGACTAAAACTGTTATCCTGCATTCCGTTCCACACACTATATAGTGTTCGATCTTCAGTTTGTGTAAAGCGGCAGAGCTCCTCTGAAGTTGAAGGAGCTACTCTGCATTATTCCAAGTAACGATTTGTGCTTAAACAGCAGCTCTTTGCCTTGCAAGTTAGTTCATTTTTAATGTTTGTATTGTGACATGAGCCATAACTTTGTGAAATTATGTTCTGTTGCCATAGGGAGGAAATACAATGATATCAGCAGAGAAATGTAATTTGAAGATTGGAAGAAAGGAAATCTATGTTTCCTTGATACCATGACAAGTTAAGAGCAGGTGCAAGAGAAATATACAGAATTCAGAAAAGTCAGAGTCAAAGGGTGGGATTGTATTTATTCCAGTGGTTAACTGCTGCTGTAAAGTGAAAACAGTAACATACAAGACACACGAGTCCAAGTCCTCATCCAATGGAGTTTTGCCAGTTTACACCAACTGAGGGTCCGGCCCCAACAGCATTGAGCACTGGAGACATTATTAAAATGGGGAACTGGCCTTGTTTTCCCCTGAATTTACAGAGAGCCAAGTCACCAGTGTCTACTTTAGAAACCATTTCTGCTACTTGCTGAAGTGCAGTGGAGAGATGCTAGTTCGGCTGAAGCAGATGTTGGACATTATTCTGAACTCACTAACACCTGGAATTTGCCTGGATATAATTCCATCGGCTTCAGTGGAGTTACTTCTCATTCACACCAGTGCAAGATCAGAATCAAGCCCCAAGACAGATCAGAAAAGACCTTTGCTTCTTTTATGCACAAAAATTGCACAGGATGGATGGATGCGTTTGTCTGGAAAGGGATCAGTATGTCAATTCTTCTCCTCCTCCCACCCCGCCTCCCTCTTTGGCCAGGCAGCAGCTTGCAATAAAAGTAAGCACATGTTCACCTGGAACACCACCACCTTCTGCTCTCCAGAGACCATTTCACGGGACTTACCCTCAGTCGTACAAGTGCAAAGGGTGACTAATGCTGAGGCTTGCGCAAAGCACATCTACAAAGTTTTGCCGGTTTATGATGTCAGCTAGAACAGTGGTTCTCAACCCGGGGTATGTGTACCCCTGGGAGTATGAAGAGATCTTCCAAGGGCAGGGCCGGCTCTGGCTTTTTTGCCTCCCCAGGCAAAAAAGCCTCCCGCCGCCCCCCCGCCCCCGGCAGGGAGCGCGGCAGGGGAGGGCGCCGAGCCCGGCCGCGGGCCCGCTCTCCCCGACCGGCCGGAGCGCCGGGAGGAGGGCGGAGAGCCCGGCCGGGGCTCCGCTCTCCCCGGCGGCCAGAGCGCCGGGGGGAGGGCGGCGAGCCCGGCTGGGGCTCCACTGGCGGCCGGAGCGCCGGGAGGAGGGCGGCGAGCCCGCTGCGGCTCTGCTCTCCCCGGCGGCCCGAGCGCCATGGGGAGGGTGGCGAGCCCAGTCGCGGCCCCGCTCTCGGGCCGGAGCGCCGCACCGCGCCGCCCCCCTCCAGGTGCCGCCCCAAGCACATGCTTGGTGGGCTGGTGCCTGGAGCCGGCCCTGTCCAAGGGGTACTCAACTCATCTAGATCAGTGTTCCTCAACCTGAGGGCTGCAACCCCCAGATAGTCATGGGATGGATTTAGGGGGATCACAAGTGCAGAGCCAGCATTACGGGGTGTCAAGCATGGCAATTACCTGGGGTCCCACACCACAAGGGGCCCTGCGAAGCTAAGTTACATGCTTCAGACAAGGTTCACAAATGAAAAAACAGGCTCAAGTATCACACTGAAATGTAAGTACAATATTTATATTCCAATCAATTTATTTTATAATTATCTGGTAAAAATGAGAAAGTCAGCACTTGTTCAGTGCTAGTGCGCTCTGACACCTTTGTATTTTTATGTCTGATTTTGTCAGCAAGTAGTTTTTAAGTGAGGTGAAACTTGGGGGGAGGCAAGATAAATCAGACTCCTAAAAAGGGGTACAGTGGTCTGGAGAGACTGAAAACCACTGAGCTAGAGCACTGGCTTGCAACACAGCCAGGTCCAAAGGAGATCAATGAGTGACCATGCTCTAGTCTACAGAGCTGCTGTCAGCTGTTGTTCTCTAGGAAAGCCAGCAGGTGCTAGGTTAAAAAAAAAAGTCAATCAATCAATCAAAGCACCTCACTGACCACTGATCTCCAGTGTAGCTACATGCAGTCAGGTCCCAGCATGAACACAAAGGAACGCAGGAAAACTCACCTGAATGACAGTCTTAAGCGTGGAGGCTTCCACAATGGTGGTACAGATCAGAGAGTCCGGCTGCTGGTCCCTGCCATAGATCTCGCCCATGGTGAAGATCATGGGGATGGCCAGCAGGAAAGAGGCCACCCAGATGCAGCTGATGAACTTCTTGGTCCTGCTCCTGGACATGATGCTCTTGGCTTTGAAGGGGTGGCAGATGGCCATGTACCTCTCCACGCTGAGGCTGGCGATGTTGAGGGCAGTGGCGTAGGTGCAGGCATCCCTCAGGAAGTAGTAGCCTTTGCAGACGGCGTCCCCGAAGGCCCAGGGGTGGTGCACCCAGATGAAGTTGTACAGCTCGATGGGCATGCACAGGAGGAAGATGAGCAGGTCAGAGAAAGCCAGGCTGGCCAGGTGGTAGTGCACCGTGCTCTGCAGGTTCTGCAGGGACTTCTTGCGCACCAGGGTGTAGGCGGTGATGGAGTTGCCGACGGTGCCCACCAGGAAGAGAGCCAGGTAGATGACCGTGACCATGACTTTGGAGTAGATGTCGGTGTTCACATCCAGATCTTCCTCGTCCGGCCCTTGGGAGTACAGATCCGAGCTGTTGGAGACGTTCCCAGCCGCATCGCCCGTGGGCTGCAGGTGAAACGGGCTCGGGGGCTGCTGCCACGAAGAAGTTGCGTTCAGGGGCATGGTCAGGAGCCGGGCGGCCGAGGGATGCTTGGCGAAGGAGGCTGCCCCGCGTGGTCCCCAGCGCTCCGCCAGGCTGCGAGGGTGGAACGCTGCCACTAAGAAGCGGAGTGGAAACTTGGCTCGTTTAAATGCGCCGGAGAAGGCGGCGCCCGGAGGGGGAGCGAGAGCCCGCCCAGCTCGATTCACAAAATCCGGCGGCACAAGGGGCTGCGCTTGGCTCTCTCTCTCCCCCGCCCGCCTGCGTCTGGTTCCCAAGGCTGCTCCCGCTCCCCAGATGCGAGCCGCACTAATGGGGATGAAGCAGGGCGAGGATCGCTCTGTTCGCTCTCACACACAGCCCGTCGAGGCTGGCGAGCTAGTGGTGTGTGATGTGAACGAACTGGAAAAAGGTAAAAGCCGGATCGAGCTGGAGCCTGGCGGATCCTGCTCATTTTTGCCCCACCCGGGCTCCAATGGCACCGACGGAGAGCAAGGCTGGGTGCTCTTGCTGGACCGATATTAACTCAGACCCCGATGTACCCCCCCCCCCCAGCACACGTGCCGCAGAAACCCGGCCCCAGCACGTGGATTGCTCCTGGATCCAGCCACGTTTGGCCCCCGAGCTACCAAATGCTAGTTCCTAAACAGTGAACACGCCTCCCGCCGAGTGCACCAAAACACTCCCGAGTGGGGTGCACCAGTGCCCATCAAAACCTGGACCCGGCCCCTGCCTCTAACTGGAATCTTTGGCCCCAAGCCCCACTTTGTACAATCTAAATAGGAAATGTGTAGCCACAGCTACTTCACTGTAAAAAACTGGACTCCCTGCATCCTGGCCCAGGTAGTTGGTACCCGGGACCTATTTTTAATCTTAACCACCCTTTCCCCCGCCCCCTAAATTCTACTGTCTAAACAGAGGGGGAAATCTCGGGTCCTAGTGCAACCAAAAAACCCAGCTCCTGTTGCAAACTGGGGCAGCACCACAAAAACACGAGTGTGGTGGGGTCTGCAGGATCTTACCTTTTTTAAAATTATTATTATCATCATTATTATTTGGCTCCCAGATTCCAAAACTGGGCACTGGTTGGTGTTCCGACCTGGCCAGAAAAATCCAAACTCCAACACATCCAAGTGCAAGAGCGACAAAAATACACCGGGATATTGCTGGATCTAGCACATTTTTGCCCAGAAGCCTGTTAATTCTACTGAGTAAAGAGATCAAGGGTTGCCGCTCCTAGCCCTGCAGTTTACAATGTAATTCATTAATTAAATATCAGCAGGACCTGTCAATCCAGCTTTTACATTTCTCCAAATAAACTCGCCCACATGTGGATAATCCAGCATGGATAAAACATGTGGGTTCAGTTCCTGCAGCCAGCCTTTTCCCCAAGGCATCATGGCTTGGGACCTATTGCAAAGCCTACCTGGCTAATTAACCAGGAACAGGAATTGTGGGGGAGAAGGAATAGAAACTGTCAATGCTGTAGATCACCTTTGGAAACAGAGAAGCCTGGACTCTAGAGCCACAGCACACAATGTGATGGACATTCAGCAACCAAAATCATTGTTACAATGGAAAAATTAACAACAGAACAGCCAGGGCCAGGCAAAGGATCTTGTGGTCACTTTCCCTGCCACACACGGCTCAAACATCTGCTGCTCCGTATCTAGTGTGAAAGGAAAAAAAGGGGAAGATAGATACAGAATCAGTGGCTTGTGTCTTATTGGAATAAACGCTATAGCATGGCTCACTTATCTGGGGTAGGTGCATACATTATGCAGAAAGAACGTAAAGAACCAATCTGTCTGAGGCTGTCCATGTGTTTGGCAAAACTACTCCATGAGGAGAGGGAGCCAAAAATAAGATCTGAAAATGGTTGCCTCTGTTGTGTATGATTATTTTGTATCAGCACCGTTATAGCATAACTAACACACACACACACACACTCCCCCCCCATGTTTCTCTCTATTCTATATCCTCCAAGTTTCCGGATTTACAGTCCACGCCTCACTCCAGCAGCTCCATTTCAGCTACAAGCTTGTGGAGAAACTAGACTGAATACGGTGCTAGAGGCAAAGTCTCCTCTCATGATCTTCCTCAAGCAGCAGACATGTTTGTCAGCAACAGTTTGGACTAGTATAGCAATTTTCAGTAATAGGAAAGTCTAGCTCAGGGATTCTCAAACTGAGGTGGTTACGTGAGGGTCAGGGGCTGATAGCTCCAAGCCCAGCCATGCACGGGGGAGAGGGGGGATGTCAGTCCTGAGCCCCTGTTAAATTAAAATTAAATTACCCCACCCCCATTTTTAATTTATAAGGGGGGGGGTTGCACTCAGAGGTTTGCTGTATGAAAGGAGTCACCAATACAAAAAGTTTGAGAACCAATGGTCTAGCTGGATAGCTCTGTAATGAGACGACTTACCCTTTCCAATCAGAAATGTTGGAAAAGGCAGAGGCCTTGCAAGTTGGATATGATCCATGATAAAACTGATCTTTGTAAGAGCAGCGAGTCATTTTTTCAACAAAGTTTGTCTCCGCTTACAATTTTCTTGACTTATTTCAAGAAGTTATTATTGAAGAACGCTGCAGTACATCAGGAGGGTGCTCCTCGTTGCCCATATTAAATATTTGATTTGCATTTATTATCGGCTGGTCCCATAGGCCACATGGTAGCATTTCAGTTACCTGACTGGATCAGCATAGTTAATTCCCTCCCTAAATTCCCAAGGAGCATTCCACAGATATTCTCCACCATTCACTATAAATTCAGTGTTTCCACCAGCTTTCCTCCCACTAAGGTCAATTGACAGAATAAAATAAAACGGGGGAGCCAGCTGAATTTGCATAAACATTCACGCAAATGGTGGGAACTGTTTTGTAGCACTCAACTCTAGTGAAGCGTATTGGCCTAAAGGGTGGACAATATCCCTTTAATCTTAACATTTTGGAGTCTTTTCTTATGAAATCTGCATGAAGAGAAAAATAGCTTTTATTCCCTGGGGTTAGTCTGTCAAGGGCTGGTGCATCCATCATCCACAAAACCACCCCCACCTGATCATTTCCTTCTGGCTTCCAAGGAGAAGTCTCCTGGGTGACTTCTTAAGCGACATTTGGAACGTTTAAGAGGAACTAAGGAAGGCAGGACAAGAACATAAGAATGGCCAGACTGGGTCAGACCAAAGGTCCATCCAGCCCAGTATCCTGTCTGCCGACAGTGGCCAATGCCAGGTGCCCCAGAGGGAGTGAACCTAACAGGTAATGATCAAGTGATCTCTCTCCTGCCGTCCATCGCCACCCTCTGACAAACAGAGGCGAGGGACACCATTCCTTACCCAAGAAACAAATTATAATTAGTGAGGTCAGTTCCAACCTTCCTCCACATCAAATAGTCATTCTAATCGGTCTGGGGCACTTAAAGACATAGAATAGACAGACAGCTCAGCTGATCTAACAAGTGAACATTTCAACCAGTGTAATATTATAGGGCCTGATTCAAAGCCTACTAAAGTCAGTGGAAAGGATTCCATGTCAAAAGAACAAAATCTTCAAATTAATCCACATTCGTTCAGATAGGCAGTAACCAGATTGTTTTGTGATTATCTCACAGTGGAGGATTTTTGTTCCTTTGCAATCCTGTAATTTCATGTTAACCATGCAAGAGTGAATTGGTCCCCCCAACTGCAACTCACACATCTATTGGGCTATATATGGTTTGAAATGTCTGAGAGCATCTGCGCGGGTGTATAAAATTCTTGGTTTTGGAGTGCGTTTTAAGTTTCTGTGCACTGCCGATCACAAATATTTTGGATTACAACCAAAAGAATACCAGCTATCACAGCCTCACATCTTCACAGCTGTCACTGGGAGCTCAGTGCACCAGTTCCCGTGCTTTAGCTCAACTCTGAATACCACCCAGCCTTGCAATGACAATTATGAAAGAGATGGTTACGGAAACCAATCGCTTACTGAAATATCAACCTAGGTGGTTCACTTGCACCATTGCTGTTGATTTAAAGTCAATAGTCTTACAGGCCATTACAGTTCATTTTAATGTCTAGAGCTTTCAGTTCATAAAGGTACATCAGAGGAATCAGTGTCCCTTAATTAACAGCTGGTGCACTCAGAGCATTCTCTTTTAATGTCAGCAAATGCCTCCATAGGATGTTTCTAAGTTAATTGATTTAATATATACTATTAAATACTTAGCAAGTCTGCTCCAGCCATAAATGGCTGAGGCATTTTTGTTAGCATAAACAGAAGCTCCCGCTTTACAACCAGACCCTTGCATCTCTTTCACAAGGCTGGGGCTATCCAAAGTGCTGGGGTGAAATACAGTAACTCTCATCAATTTTTTTTGGGGGGGGGGGGGGGAGAAGTGGTCCTGAGGTTGTCTAGTAGTTCAGGAAATTTGAAATAACCTCAGTGTCTTGAATCATGGAAGTGCACAGTTTCCTTTTGATTTCTTTGTAGGTGGCAACAGATCAGAAAGAATATTTGATATGAAAGGAATCTGGAACTAACCTTGTTAATTGTAAGGTATTATATTCCCCTGCCACCTAAGCGCTTCAGGGTAGGGACTGTTAAATACAATGTATTTGTACAGCAATGGGACTATGATTTAGGCTGTGCTAAGGTACAAAAAATACCTGCCTTTTTTTTTAAATGCTCCAAATGCAGCTCCAGAACAGACCCAGCCGTCAGCTTATGGTGTCCAAAGCAAGAGAGGAGAGATCCAGGATGAATGGATGCTCAAAGTATCAGCCCGTGACAGACTGACTGGCGGGGGGGAGGGTTACTATTTATGTTCTTCTTTGCTGATATTTTATAACAGAACTTGATAACTGGTTTTGTAACCAGCGTTTATACAAAGACTTTAAAGGCACACTCTCGATTCCGGAGGAATGCGTCTATACAAACTATGGCAGGAATGGATACTGCACATCAAGGTGGAGTTGAGACACTTTTATAGAGTACATAGTTAAACAGGCCTACGTGTAAAGATTGCACTGCCAGACAAGAAACCCCCACAAAGCTTCTCTGAGCCAAAGACAAGATATAAGACCTGGTCTGCTTCAGCCAAATGAAAAGAAAGGTCTAAGGTGGACTCCCTTCATTTAAAAATGAGAGTATAATAAGGCCAGGAAGCCCTCACTATATAGAGAATGAGCGTGCTCATCCCAGAAATCCCGACCCCTTACCACCAGCTTCCACTGCCTCTCATCACATCCCTTTTATAGAGTCTTGAGTGAATTAATTAATCCCCTGCAGCTGGTGCAGACCTGAGACCCAGCAAATCCCTTCACTCAGTGCAAGCAGCTGTGGTCCTTTCTCTGGCCAGAGGGAGAGAAAGTTAACCCCTTCTCTGCAACACTCTGCATAGGGTCTATTGAAAATACCTTAAAAAGCACCAGGGTTCTTTCGTTGCTAGGAAGCTGGACGAAGAAGTTGGCACAGAAATGCGCTGGGCAGGGCATTGCTCAGGTTTCTTTCAGGTAAAGGGATTCTGAAATGAAGGGGCAACAGGCTCTTTCGTGCCCTCCCTTCCCCATGTCCTTTTAACCATGCAGTCTCCACGCAAAGGAAGCGGAGAGGATTTGAAATGAAATGTTCTCTCCTTGCACACCTAAACCTCCACCCTAAATCCCCACTGTTTGTTTCTGAACTAGGCGACCTTTCCGCTAAGCTCGCCTCTTTTTAATATATTTTGTGTCTGTGTGTCTGGGGCTTAAAAGAAAAAGAATCATGAAACCAAGAGATGACCAACCTCAAATGTTACAGCAAGGCATTTACTTAAATCATTCAAGAAAATGTCACCCCAAAGACCGTGTCTAACCAATCTACCTGGGCTTTAAGCGGAGGTCCCACTGAGCCTAAGAGAAGAGCTCACAGATTGCCAAAAGAATCCTCCCAATTCCCTTTTATGTTGATCTAATGTGATGCAATAAAAAAAAAATATCAGAACCCATCAGGAACTTTTATTCTGATTAACCCTCCTGCAGTCTGATTTCCCCAGGCGTGCCTGCTAAGGAGTCTAAAAGCTGCAGAGGCAAAGATGTGCAGGGAGTTGGCCCAAAGAGAACAAGGCTAGTATCATTTTCCATTAAAGTAGCAGCCTCTAAGCCATAAACACATACCTGGCAGATTTCTGACTCATAAGGCTGGACTGATTTACAGCTTTTAAATACATTTGCAATGGGAAGTCTCTCCCTTCTCCAAATGTCCCTTCCTTGATTGCAGGCGCTTGTGAGCTAAGCTTGAATTGTGAATTCACCCAGGATATGTTGCTGGAATACAAGATGTGTGGAGTGGGCAGTGAAAGAGGAAGGCGTGGGGGACACCGGCACATTGAAATGACCAATGCTAAAGGTGTTATTGGATGTTTCATTACGTATGTGCTTGAAAGCGCCCCTCCCTCCAGTATATTGAAAAATAAAATAAGATATTGCAATCTGGATGGGGAATAAAGATTTTCAGTTGTGATGTATCAAATTATTTACTAGATGAGACTGAAATGATTCAGGGAGAGTATTTTAAAGCAAAACGACTGACAGGGGCAATATTTATGGGACTTGACTTTCATACCAGACAAACAGTGTTATTGGATCCCTTTTAGTTTCAAAACTTTGCTGAATAAAGAAGCAAAGAGGATTTCCCAGCTCAGAACAGAACAAAGGTGCATTTAGTCCAGTATCTTGTCTCTCAGGGTGACCAATGCTGAATGCTTCAAAGGAAAACATACCCTACCTGCTTACCTCCCCCAACACACACACACACACACACACACACATACTCACTCTGGAGAAATGCTCCTCTGCTCTGTGCTCACGATTAACTTAGATCATTTGCATGTGGTAAACATTTGCATGTGCAACCACATATTCACGCTGCTGTTCAATGAAGGACAAGTAAGATGCATGGTGGAACCTTGTAAATATTGCACTTGCTGGGCCAGATTCATCTGTGGTGTAACACCATTGAAACCAGGGGCATTGCAGCCAGGGTGAATTTGGCCCATTCTGTCAAACTAGTTATTTGGTTGGCTGATTTAATTTTTCCAGGCGTTTGGTCAAACGACAGAAGATACGAACTTGATTCTAGATTGATGCCGATGCAGATTTTCATAAAATAGGCAACCAGTAAAGCAGAGAGGAATGAAATGTGCACAATGACAGTGGCAGCAGAGTTACACTAGAACGCACGTGTCTTCCTTTTCAGTCGCTATGGGCTTCAAGGCTCTCTCTGGAGCAGCTTTATTTTCCACTTGAGACTGCGAAGGAACTCAAAGAGCAGCAGGAGCCTTCTTTGGGCTCCACTCATGCTCCACAGGAATTCTGGGCTGGAGGTGACCAATCCCTGCAGCTGTAAGGTGGCAGGACTCAGAGGACCAGACCAGTGAACTCTCAGTCAAAGCTTTCATTCCCTCAGGAGTGGGGAGGTTTCTTCTTCCCTCACATATTAAAGGATTTTTAAAAGCCTCCTCCTGAACCCCGATCAGCCATCCCTACCTCCCATGCCCTCAGAGTACACAGGACATGATTTAACCCTAAATACGTAGTGATTATGCACTACGAGCTGACACAGAGGCCCTGGGTTTCTTTCGCAGCTGAGAATGTAAAATGCATGTGTGCACCTAAACTAGTCCCTGCAACACCTAAAAGGGGGACTAGGTGCCTAAAGACAATTGCAGCTGGTCCTTATCCAATCCTCAATCAGGCAAATCTCCTCTGAAAACGCATGGAAGTATTGGTCACCTAGAGGCTGCAGTATTTGGCCCAAGATCTCCATGTGGCTACCGAAATGTGGATTTAGAAACTTATGGGTAGGCACCCAAATTGGAAAGTTGGACACACTGTCAGTTTCACCTGCCTTTGTTTTCATAGGAAACTGTGACTTCCAGGTCCCATAAATTGTTTAAGTAACAGGCACAGTCAGATTCCTTGTGGCAGTCAAAGCAGCTTGAGTGCACAATATAAATGATTGTGCGCGCACACACACACACACACACACCCCTTATGTCTGGCAAAATTGGAATAATCAGTTTTACCACAGATACAAACATAAAGAAGAGGAGTGAAGAATTCCAACAGGACAGGGAGCGTTTCGTTGCATTCAAATTACACCCATGATTACAATCCCATAGGGTGTGTGCTTTGCTAGAGATTAAGCTAGTAGATTTGTATGACTGCTAATGATTGTGTTATTACATGTTGCCATTCAGGGGAAATACCCGTAAGTGTTTCCTTCTTTTGCAAGTTGTTTCCTTTTCTTTTCTGATTCTCAGTCTTGGGCAATTACCTGTGAGGTCCCTGCCTGCATTTTTGTTGAAGACTGTCAATAGCACCACTTAGTGGCTTGTTCCACAAAACACATCATGGTCCATCTGCTGGAAACATTCGTATTTAGAAGGCACCAGGTTCCTCATTCTTATCTTTCTGTCAGATAACCAGAATTTTCACCAGGGCTCAGCACCCACAACTGTGGCCTGATTTTCAAGAGTGCTCAGCTCCCATTTAGGCACCAAAATAAGTGGTTAGATTTCAGCCCCCAATGTGCTGAGTTCTTTTGAGAAGCTTTCCATAAGTGTGGGAGTGGTGGGTGCTGAATACTCTTGGAAATCTGGCCCCATATAACTTTCTAATGTGTATGAAGCACCACAAATAGCACAGACTTCCAATGGCAGTAGTAGGGGCAAACAACCTAGCTAGTTGTTCTTCACTTTGGGGAAGGATTGTAAAAGAATTTATATTAGGGTGGTGCGAGGTCTGCTATAGACCTCCCGCCTTCAGGGTCTGACTTGGATATGCGTAGGGAACTCTCTAATATGATGAGGGAGATAAATACTTTGGGGAATTGTGTCATAGTGGGAGACTTTAACTTCCCAGATATAGCTCGGAGAAGAAATGTTATTAATAGTGGTAGATAGATGACAGTTTTCTTCATTGTCACCGAATTGCTGGGTGGCCTGTGATATACAGGAAGTCAGAGTAGATGATCTGGGGGTCCCTTCTGGCCTTAAACTCTATGACTCTAGTTTTAAGATGCAGCTTGATAAATTCATGAATGAGATTATATGACAGGGCTGCCTGAGATGGGAGGGGCATGGACTCAAGGACCCAGCAGATACCTCTGTCTCTATGTGAAATCGTTATGAAATATTGTCCCATTTTGAGGAAGTTTATATACCACCAGAGTTAACACGGTTTTCCTGTGTGAATTTTCTTGTGCTGAAAAGATCATAGGCTAATAAAGCTTTTTTCCATGTGCCTCACCCTAATGGTACCACATGATGTTCAGTTTCAAAATCCTAGACACTAATCATGCAGTAGCCTGTTCAGGCCCTCAGTTCTCCACTACATCCAAGCTGTGTTCAGACATAGCGTACAGTGGCTGTGCCAAGGAGACAGCCATGATCCCCTGATCCTCAGCCACTCAGCTCCAGTGTAAGGCCTGGTCTACACTACGACTTTAATTCGGATTTAGCTGCGTTAATCCGAATTAACCCTTCACCCGTCCACACTACAGAGCCAGTTAATTCGAATTAAAGGGCACTTAAAATCGATTTCTGTACTCCACCTCGACGAGCGGAGTAGCGCCTAAATCGATTTTGTTAATTCGAATTAGGGTTAGTGTGGCCGCACACCACCGAATTACTGTGGTTAAAGTAATGGGGTAGTGTGGCCGCACACCACCGAATTAATGTTGTTAAAAACCGAATTAATGTGCTTAGTGTGGCCGCGCACAATCGAATTTATACAACCTGTTTCCCAAATTCGAATTATCTAAATTCGGATTAATCCTGTAGTGTAGACATACCCGAAGTTACAGTAGCAAGGACCTGGAGATCGGGTATAGTGCAGCTCAGGTCCACCAGACCTCCACCTGCCCCCAACCTGCCCTCTCCTGGTTAGGCCCAGGGGGTGGGTCAGCTGGTGTCGGAGGTGGCTATACTTGCTGCCTCTGCCAACTTAACACTGGGTGGATATCCCCCGATTCAGAGGGGATTCAAGGGAATTGCCAGTTGGCTTCAATTCACTTTGTACTGCTAATGCTAAAGTGAAGTTCGCAGAATGGAGCATTTGGTCTTTCACAGCACAGCCTGAACTGCCGTAAACTAGACTTATTTATAGCATACGGCTCAGCTCATTCCTGGTATTCTTTCACTTAAGAGCCTACATCCTCCCAATTTGTCACCTCACAGTCACCTTGAATTTGCCTGAGTTCCCGTTCCACTCCACAGCAGTCACCACAGAAAACCCTCACACTTGTAGAGCCAGATTTTCCAAAGGGATCTGCTCCCAGCAGCTCTTGTCTCCCATTGGGTGCCTAATGGGAGGGAGCTGAGATCTTTTTGATAATCTGGCCTGTAATGTTTAAGCAGAGTATGTGTTTATTTAGCTATCCTTAGGCAGGTTAATTATTAGAAACGTGGAATTTAATGGGCTACATTGTGCAACATTTTAGTCCTAGTCAAGAGCACTTACTCCCAGGAGTAACACATTCATTTCAGTGAGTCTCTTGGATTAGTAAATGCTCACTACTGTGATTAAGGGGTTCACAGTCTGGTCCCACAGTTCACAGCACATCCCTGTAAGGGATGCATCAGGGTCACTTCACCCATTACGACAATGCATTATTTTCCCCCACCCTTTTGTTCTAAATTAATTTGGTGATTTCTCAGTTTTTATTATTCTGTAAAATTCCCACAGCGTGATTTAAAAAAAAAAAATCTTGTCTTCCTCCAACCAGTGCGATCCAAGTTCTAATGTGGATATATTACAGAATGGTGCCAACCAGTGAGCCTCTGAAATCCAGAAAATCCAGGAGGGAGAACAAGAAGTGGTTCTATTGGCCAAAAGATAAATGGATGGAATTTCCAAAGATGCTTTATGGGTTTTGGTCACTAGGCAGCTTTGAAAATCCCACTCTAAATCTCAACCCAGTCTACAGATCCCTTCATCCTTCCAATATGGACACAGAGTGGGATTTTCAAAAGCACCTTAGTGACTTAGGAGCACAAATCCCATTGACTTTACAGAGAGGTAAAGCTGATGTCGCTATTGGCATGGAGAAAGCATGTGCTCAATATGTTGGAGACACTGGGGTAATTATGAAGTAACTTTTCTATGGAAAACATTGAAAGTTTGTTACATCTGGTTCCAAATGGTGTCTTGAAGCAGCAAATACAATCAATAGTTTAGCAGAGGCTGTGATCTACAATAACGAGTAGAATGCCTGTCATATATAGTGTTGCGAAAGAACATTTAAAGATAATCCAGGTTTTCATTGCAGGATTGGACAGAGAGAAGTAAACTTTTTGTCATTGTTTCTGTTTCACACATAGATTCATAGACTCTAAGACTGGAAGGGACCTCAAGAGGTCATTGAGTCCAGTCCCCTGCCCTCATGGACACGGACAAAAGCCAACACTCTGTTGTAGGAAGAAAAGCTAAGAAGGAAACTAAACAGAATTCAAAGAGGAAAAGAGCTAGATTTTGATGGAAGGTGGTGTTCAGAAGCAACAATCATTCCACTGTATAGCTATCGCCATTAGAGACAGAAAAACTAGAAAACAACAGCAAACAGAGGATATAAATATGAAGGAGTTTAACACTGGGGAGTTGGGAGGAACCTTCTACAGTAAAGTGCTGTGGTGCGCTCAGGAAGCCAAACTCTTTCAGACTGGATCTAATCTATACAATTAAGAAATCCAGGGCTTGTCTACACAACCTGGCAATGTGCACTATTGTTTGAAATAGCACTGCATTAACACACCCTTGGAAACGTTTAATGCAGCCCAGGAGGGGCTACACAGGCCAGTTAGTGCACAACACATTGGTGCGCGTTAGATCACACCCCTCTAGTGCACATTGCTGCACCGTGTGGACAAGCCCTTTGGGAGAACACGGGGGAATCCACGTTCACAGTGAGTCTCCTGGGCAGGTGACTGACGCAGAAAATGTCAGTGTGTTCTAGCACCACTCGGATCGGTCTCTGGAGGAAGGAGGTGGTCTGATGAGAAGCAGGATTAAGATACATTACAAAGGGACAGCCACAGTTGGTTCCTAGAGGCTTTTTATTGTTCTGTTCTTGAGATGACTTACGTTAATGATTGTATTAGTCAGAGCACAAGGATACACAGAGGACACACCAAAGCAGGCTGGTGGTTAGCTAACTACAATCACCAAGGAAAAAGGCATGCATTGTATTGTTATTGTTCCTTTTAATAATTCCTTAGATTGATACAGTGCTGCACATCCTGAAAGGACCCAGAGCAAAGGCCACATTGCTCCCCTCTGCTCTGGGAGAGGCAAATTTGGCCAGATAACTCCTACGCAAGAGCCTCCTGTCTACATAATTGTGAGCCTAAAAGGAAGTGGGAGAAGCAAAGCTGCTCTCCATGGTATCTATCACCCCCTGGAAACTCATGGGGATAACGAAGTATAGCCATACATGGGTTGCCCCACTTCCTTTAAGAACCCCCATACTTGAGCATTCAGCATTCAGTCCATAGCAGCAACAGACGCTGAGTTACCATGGCAGGTGTGTGGAACCATTCAGAAGAAACTCCACTAGTGAGTTCTATCCGAGTTTCCTGTCCCCTGTGCAGCTCTCTCTAGCATAGGGGACAATCTAGTTAGCCCAATCAATACGATAATCCTACCACTTGATACCACTAAGTGCAGCTACCTCTGTCTAATGAAGCCAGTTCTACAGATTCCATTGTTGGAGAAAATTTATCTCCAGAGAAATAGTGTGAGCAGACTCCAATCCAGTGTTACAAACCTTCCAAGCAGAAGATTCAAATATAATCTGAGTGCAAAATCAACTCTGTGAAACTACTGGGTCAAATCTTGGCCCCAGACAAGCTGCTTTGTGTTGCTCCAATGGTGTAAAATAGCCCTAAGTCATCTTAAGTAGATGGGAATTCCCAGGGTTCAGGGAATCCAAGGTGGACTCCTCCATCCTTCAGGTCACAACATAGTGGGGCTGTTGGGGGCATACCAAGGGGAAGGGGACATTGCAGGAGTGCTCCTATACTCCCATGATTCCCAGCTGCAGAAAGGCCCTGGGTGATTATAATTTAGAGCAGCCCTGACACTGCTCTAAAGTATGCTGGGGTGGGGTGGAAGGGCCAGAGATTGGGGGAGCAAATAGATGGCTCTTTCCCTCATACACCTCCTCAGCTGTGCTAAGCAGAGTTCTGGTGCAGCTCTGGCTCTGGTCCAATATTTCAGAGAAATAGGTCAGTAACGTGCAGTCTGGTTTATATGTATTCCACTTTCGTTTCTTTCTTTCTTTCTTTCTTTCTTTCTTTCTTTCTTTCTTTTTTTTTTTTTTTTTTTGCAGAAAGGTAAATGAAAACACTCATGTCTGCCTGAATCAGAGAGAGATCTGGTCAAATCTCCTTTCATACTGTGACATCTAAATGCTCTGGGCCAGAATTTTAGACAAGTGGGACCTGATTTACAAATGAGCTCAAGGCTAGATTTCCAAATACTGAGCACCCAGAATTGTGTCCAGGTTCTCAAAAGAGCTGTGCACCCAACATGACTCCAATGTGCTGAATGCTTTTGAAAATCGAGTGCAGACTGCTGAGCTGTTTTGGGAGCTGCGGGTGCTGAATAACTCTGAAAATCAGGCCCTTAAACAAATCTTTGGTTAATTTGGTAGAAAGATATTGTTTACTAAGGATGGGAATCTCAGACAACAGTTCCTCCATTTTAAACATTTTTAAGAGAAAAATCAACAACAAACCAACCAACAAACAGTGCTATTCTGACTTTGAAGGACAAATAATTCCATCTGTTCAATTGCAGAGAAAATTACATCTTACATCTGTTCTCACGCTGTAGAAAATAGCGTCTTTTCTTTGAATACATTCTCCCATTTGTTTTCAGAGGAGGGTTTCTTTTTTGCCTTTAGTTTTATACAAAATTGTAAACACCCTGACAGATTTAAACACAAAAGCAATGGCTTCTTTTATGATGCTGTTGGTAGAACTTATCATTTTAATTTCTTATTGATTCCCAAGGCAGACAAGGATCTTACTGTGACAAGAAGGAATGCTATGTCTCTGCCAAATGAAACCAACATATATTGGCGCAGAATACAAAGAAAATGGTGGCTTCTGGGAAATGCAAAGTTTTAGCTTTTCCAGTGCCCTGCAAATTATATTTTAGGCCCCAAAATCATTTTCTTTCTCTAACGTTTTTCTATCCTTGGTTTTCTCACTTTATTTTGAACAGGGTTTGGGGGAGAGGGGCGGAACATAAATCTACCTTGCTTGTTGAAATCCCGATTCTTTTACTGGCTAAGAAAACATTTAAAATAACTATTGGTCTCCAAGTCGAAATATAAAGTGCATAAAAACATCCTTGTCTGATCCTGTCTCCATCAGAAAGCTGAAATAGTTTATTAAGATTTCCTTGTCATTGTAATGTCTCGCACAGGTGCCAACATGTTACATTTAACGCATAACAGAGGGCTTCTTTCAGGGAGTGGGGATGAGGAGGGATGAGGAGGTGCATCCCAAGCGGTTTGACAAACTATTCTTACATTACACAGAGTAGATGAGCCAGTGGAGTCACTGTGACACAAGTGACCGTTAAAATGCAAATGAGGGACTTCAGCTGACAGAGCTACCTCAGGACTCAGGAACTGCTTTCAAAATAAGGATACGGAGGACCAAAACGCAATAGCGCTATTCTGCACTTCTATAGCACCTGCCACTGAGGAACCTAAAGCACTTTTCGGCCAACATGGATGGAATTCACCCCTGTTCAGAGAGCCAGTGTAAGACCCATGCACCACTTACATCCCTCCAAATAGGCGTTGAGTGGGACTTCTGCGGTGTACAGACCCTTGTGCTGGCCCTCTGCAAGGGGGGGATTTCAACACAATACATGAACTGTGCTGCTGACTCTGGTGATTTCATCACAAGCTTGTGATAAGGGTTATTTTCTTAAAGCTCACAACTGGCGGAATCATGTTATTATTTGAGAATCTCAGCTTCCGTTTTTTAAAAAGAGTTTCTAGGCCTCATGGTTTCAGAGAAGAGCTGGAAAACATGAGCCCTAAAGTCTCCAATAATCAAGCGATGAAAAGAACCCTACATTTTTTCCAATTCTTAAGATTTAAACCGATGTCATGATTTTTTCGGGGAGGGAATGACTCATGATTTTTGAATGCTTGGGGTTGGCAATACTGCATTTAGCCTCACAACACCCCTGAGGCACGTAAGTATTAGTATTCCAGTTTATAAATGGGGAAACTAATGCTGAAAGCAGTTAAATACCCAATCCATCTTCCACCAAATTCAGCTTTGTCATTGACTCCAGTGGAAGCAGGCACAGGTCACAAGTGATTTACCTAAATTCACACAAACCTGTGGCAGAATTGAGAATTCAGCTGTCCTGATGGCAGGTCCCTTACTTGAATCACTATGTCATATTGCTCCAATTTTTCTCTTCTTTATTTCAGTGCTTGAATTGGATGCTGTTTTGAGGTTTTGGAAATATTTGGACACAGGTTTTTTTTTCATTTCAAGATTCTGGTTAGAACCAGAACTGCTGTATAAAAGGTTGTCATGATGGTACAGTATTTCCAGCCACAATCCAAAGTAGAAGTCCTGGAAGCTCTTTGACGCAGGAACTGTCTTTTTCTTCTGTGTTTGTACACCATCCTGCACAATGGGGTCCTGGTTCATGCCTGGGGATTCTGGGTGCTACTACAATACAAATAATAATGGAAACCTCAAAAGGAAGATTTCTAAATGTGACATTTCCAGCCTAGTTTTGCAAGCTCCAATAGTTCAAATAAGCTTCAGAGAAGCATCCAAATGTCTAGATGTTCATCTGAACTACACCCAGACTCCAACCCTTCGCAGGTTCATCACTCACTGGTTTAGTAACAGAAGTGACCAGAAGGGAGAGTGGTAGAACAGAATGAAAATGTGGATGTGCAATTTTAGGGCCGAAAATGTATTTATAAAAACTGAAGCCTCCTCTCATGCCAAATCTATATGGTTTCTTATTGGGCACTTGAAAGCTCTTAGAGGGTTATCCAAACCTCCCTTCATTTGGCTGTCAATATAGCAAAAAAATATGGTGCACTAAGCAAATGCATTAATTTCTGGGTTTATGGTTGCCTGAAGCATGATGTCTTTCCTTTACCTGGCCTGTTAAATCAAATGGTGCCCAGGTTATATCTTTCTATATGATTTTCAGTCTCTTTGTTACCTCTTGATTCTTGTGCTATTGCTAAGTGACCTCCACGCTGGGCACTTCTAAAGAGTATTCGTCTCCTAAACTATCAAATACCACAATCAATGTTCAAATATTTAACAAGCCAGCCATACTGTGCTGAAAACAATTACTGTGATGGGAGCATGCACCAAGACATCTCCGGGGAAAGAGAAAGGGAAGGGGTACCCCAAGTGCTGTAAATAATAGGATAGATTTTTAAAGATGGGCACACACAACTTCATGCATATATCTGAGCACATGCAAACCAGTTAGCTCATGCGAGGCCATTTGCAAATAGAGGTATATGCTTACAAAGCTCATGTACTGGTGTGGAAAGCAAAATCCTTTTCCTTTAGTGCAGTAAATGACTTTACTGAAGTGCTCAAAATAGAAAATGCGGTCTACCACCCAAGCTTGAACGTTGGAGGAAAATGTCTAGAAACTGATTTGGTTAGATGGATGCATTCATATAAATAATTGCTGAATGTCAACTAAAGTAGACTAACGATAGGGGATGAAAAGTAGGCTAGAAAAATTAGATAGAGCCCCCCTTTCAAAATAATAATATCAACAAAGCAAACAAGACATGTTGCACTGCCAGATAAACATAAAAGCATTAGTGAAGATAAATGGCACAAAGGTATCACTGGGGCGGGGAGGCATGGATCATGTCGTGCTCCGCACCAGGCCCCAGCCTGGGCCGGGGAAGCGAATGATCCAACCAACAGACCAAATTCGGTGATGAATCCTGGTCACGTGCCACCTGAATCACGTTGTGCATGCATGAAGATGACTCTGAGGTCAACTGGCACTGGGGCAAAATGGTGTGCAATTAACTAAAAGAGTTCTTTGAAATCTTTGATTCTCAGGGCATCTGCTTTGATTTTTCAGGCAACAGTCTAGAAACTTTTGCAGATCTCAGTCTGCTAGGCACAGCGTGTTGGGTAAGATGGGTAGTTCAGAAGTATCTCGCGAGAGTTATGGTCATTGTTTTTCCTGCTGTTACTCAGACAGACTTAAACGTCTGTATGACAGAGTGTCACCAAGCCATCAAGGAACAAACACAAAAGGAATCCAGATGAAGAAAACTCAATGTGAGGCTAAGAGGCAGAATGTGCTTCCAGATTAGCTTGTACAGGATTATTACTCTAAGTGCATGTAAACACATGCACAGGTGTACAGGCACGTACACACACACCACCTCTTTCTCATCAAAGTGGTCTAATTTTTAAAATTACACCCGTAGTCAGAATTGCTTCTCCAGTGTTCACATTGCCCTGTATTTGACTTTTGTGATCTTAAATTATCACCGTTTAGGAAGAGTTACTTATATCTAATTTTATGAGTGCTTCATCTTGTGCCTAACAAGTCTTTATCGGATGGTGTTTCATTCATGGCTAAAGTGCACAGAGTCTTGGTGGAGTGATAGACAGTAGGCACTTGAGGCATTTTGATAGAGTATCACAATCAGAGTAGATAAAGCGTAGTTATTTTATTTAAGCCTCAGTCAGATTACCGTTGCCTTATATTGGATAGTAAATCTCACTCAGTAACTCATTATTATTGAAGATGGTTTTAATACAAATGAGAGTTTTTTCCTTTGCATCCCAGTGAGGAAGGCACAATACAGTGCCCTGTGACATCAGCATCTGTTGCTATGGGAATGACTATAATATCATTCCGATCTCCAAATACAGATGCTGTAATCTGAAGTCCCAGAAAAGACTGACAGCAAGAAACAAATAGGTATCTCCAGGAAGAAGCAGTGAAACTCTAGGACAGTGGTTCTCAAACTTTCCCTTTCACACAGCAAGCCTCTGAGTGCGACCTCCCCTTATAAATTAAAAACACTTTTTTGTACATTTAACACCATTTTAAATGCTGGAGGCAAAGTGGGGTTTGGGGTGGAGGCTGACAGCTCGCAACCCCCCATGTAATAACCTTGCGACCCCCTGAGGGGTCCCAACCCCCAGTTTGAGAACCCCTGCTCTAGGAGGCCTTATTATGGTGGCTAGAGTGAAGGGCACGGATAGTGGTGATTGGAGGAAACTCTTTGTGTGACCTCCGGGTAAGTCACATGAGCTTGTTGTGACTAAGTCAACTGGATCAAAGGAAGGAATGGAGAATGGATGCTGCCTGTGTGTTGACCTTTCCTGGATAAAATGATACCAGAACAAAAGAGCCAATCACAAGGAAAATCAATAGCAATCTAAATGCTTAGAGCGAATTCTGAATGGGCAGCTCCCAATCACTGAAATCAACAGGGGCAATGCACATGCTGAAAGACTGATTTGGCCCTTGACGTCACTGCATTTAATACTTTGTCCACGAGCATTACCCCCTCCTCCAATTTTGGGGTGCAATTTTGCAGCTGCAAATAATTGTGCCTGCAATGAATTACGAACACAGTTCACTGCCCATATGACTACCTGGGTGGTAAGTGCAATTGGGTAGTTAAATGGTAAAGAACTATGAATTGTGCCTACAGTTAATTGTGTATTGAAGCATTGTAACTTTCAGGTGCAATTTTTCTCAAATCAGGCCCTTTACCTTTAAAGCTAAATGTAACAGGTTTCATGCATCAGTATGGCACTCAGATACCCTGGCGATGAGCATGAGCTGGATGGATAAATAGATAATCATAAACTTTTGAAATGTATGTTCCAACAAACCAAATGTACAGGCAGACAAGACAAGCACTAAGAACAAGACACAAAACTGAAATTACCTGCTCTTATTTATCAGCTTAATATTCTACCAAATCATGATTCAATGACTTGGCCTTTATGAGCTGTGCATTTTGTATTCGTTTTGGTTCCTTAGAAAGTTGAGTATAACTGGCATAATAGTAGATTAAACTCATAAAAGCTCATAAAAATGACTCCATGGGGACTTATATTTTCATTCATTTTGAAAGTATATACTTTTCCCCTCTTTGTAGCTATAACTTAATGGAGCTCTTTGCTTTCTTACGAGTCCCTTAAGGGAACCTATAAAAATCTCATATGGGGCTGTTGTTGACTATGATCCTAGAATCTTACAGAAATGTAAGAAGCAATGGATAATTTGCCATATACATGAGATTTGAGAAGATTTTTGCAAAAGGAAAACCCTGACAGGAACCAAATAGAAGTCCTTTTGCAATATCAGCTTCCTCCACCAGCCTTTTACTGGAATACAAAGGAATTTGCAGGTAGCGAATAAGCTACATGAGGGATCCCATATTGTTCGCTGAGTGCAATAAAAAGAAACATTTGGGGCCACATTTATGATTTAAATGGAGTTCTGCCAGGAATGAGTTTGATACATACCAAGGAAAATCAGATTTAATTTGGCCCCAATTCTCAATGGTGAAATTTTAAAAAGCACCTAAGGGAGTTAGGTGCCCAAATCCCACTAATTTCCACTAATTCCTTAATTTTTAGACAAAAACCAAGGCACAAACACTTCCGTTTATGCTACTGCAGTTGTTCCTTTCTCTCATCCAACGCCTACATGTTGCTCATCTCAATTTAGAAAAGCAATAACACAGAGCTCTGCTACGTGCACGGCCGTGAGCATCCCCACGGCTTCATTTTGGCTTTGTTCAACCTCAAAGATTATTAAGAAAAGGAAAACAAAACGGAAGGTCATTCCATTCAGGGAGCCCAAGCCATCAGTCTGTGTGTTAGCCAGAACCCTGCTTGACGCTGGTGCTTCTCAGGTATTCAGAGGGGATTTCGGGCTAAGTAATGCTCCTGACTGGAGGAGATGGAGTCCTGCATTGCTCACGTATTCAAGGGTTGCACTCAATTAACAAGAAGTAAAATTCGAATAGACAGGGGGAGGGAAGAATTTTCTATAAATTCTTAATTTGGATGAACTGCTACTTGGCATCTGGTGTCACTGACCCAGGCCGGAAAAAGCAAGAAGGAAATTCCTTCACTCTTTACTTAACTCTTCTCAGCTATTAGATGGATTATTAGTTCCGATAGTTCTCCTGTGAAACAATTATCCGTTGAATCACTTTCCCTTGACAAGCTCCTGCACATCCTCCCACCAGTCTCAGCTGTAACACTCTAATTTGATAATTCCCTTTAGGATGTGGAGCTGCACTACTTTATTCCTCTGATCTGGTAGCTGGTGATAAAGAACGATCATAGGAGGGTCTGAGATTGCTTTGTTCCATTTCCCTCCAGCCATGAGAGGTGACCGTGGTAAAGTCTCCCTCCCTCATATTAGCACTGCTGTATACGGCAGTACAGCAGATATTATCCTCTGTATTGCATAGGAGCTGGTGAACCTTTTTCTTTCAGCTCAGCCACTAGACAGCAATTCATCTGGTGGGGCACAGATGAGAGGAAAAGCTGACAAGCTGAAGAAATGACAGATTTCAAATAGAAAAGCTTCCTATAATTTCTAAATACCCAGCCCCAGATCCTCAAAGTCTTTAGGCTTCTAACTGACATTGATTTCCTAAATACCTTTGAGGATCTGGGGCCTACTTCCCAGAACTTTCAGGTGAGACACTATCCAGTGATGGTTCTGTGGGCAGTAAATATCCCATGACACTTTTCACAAGTGCATATCTTGGCCATGCTGTCTTGGTTGAAGTCTAATTTGGTTAAGTGTATGTTCCCCCTACCTGAATGACTCCTGTAGTTTCGATTGGATAAAGCATTATTTTTGTCCTCTTTCTGTACTAGTCTATTGTGTTGTACCACTCTGTGATGTTAATTCCACCCATGGCTGCGTTTCATTGGTGGGAGAAGAGATTTATATTTATATGCCATTTGCAAAGTGCTGTAGGAATGGTAGGTATTATTCTTAGCAGAGCTAAGGGCAGAGGGAATAGGAGTCATATGTTTTTCTTGCAACGCGTTTCACAAAAGAATGGAATGGTACAAGAAGGCTACAAGGATGAGGATATAAAGAAGAGACCTTGCTAACATGGAGCACTTGGCTTTGCAAAGTGATACGCTGTTTCTCTGACACCCCCACATTCATGGAAGGTCAAGTGTTACAGAATTGCCTCAGTTCCGGTGGGTGGAGGATGACAGCCCTCAGGCAGGCTGCCCAGGAAAACTCCCCCATCTCCCCTTGTGACCCTCACTCCTTGACAACCTGGAGGGTGATTTGTAGGTAATAGATCTATGACTGCATTGATACACCTGCCTGAGTCTCCCATGGAAGAGTCAGGCAGGGGGCCCCTGGAGTACTATAGCGTGTGGGTTGTGTACTATATTGTACCCTGGCCACAGCTTGGGGGAAAATTCCACCTCCACCCTCAGCCTCCTATGGGATTCCCTCTAAAATAAGGTCTTTGCTGAGAAATGACACAGGTGGAAGAAGACACCTAGAAGCTAAGGTGCTTCATATCTGAGCGGGGCCTGCAATTGTAAAGGGAGCATTTGCATCAGCACTCGTAGACCCTGAATGGATGAATGCTGAGCAGATGTTCTACTTCCAGGGAGAGACAGACAAAGCTGATCTCCCCGGAGTGGAAGCTTTGCTCCTGGAAATGAATAAGCAAAGAGGATAAGCCCTATGAAGATGAGGCTAATGAATGCAGGAGAGAGATCTCCCATCAGCGAGATACAGACACAGAAAGCTAAAGCCAGGCTTTCTGCTTCCTTATGAAGCCATCTGGAAAAATGAAATCCTGCAAACTCAAAGTCTCCCCGACCCCGCACACATGCCCAAACAGCCACTTGTCAATCATCATTATTTAATAGCTAGAATCAGGGGCGTGAGCAGGAATACAAATTTTACTGCTTTGGGGGGGGAGGGCATATTAAACACACACATATTATACACATTAAACCATATCGACACAAGCACATACATCAGATGCAAAGAAATACACAGCAGTACACTCACCATTTTAATGAACTGTACCTTTGATCCACCTCCAATACGGGCTCCTTAACTTTATGGGGGAGAACATGTGCAAACCAAGCAGGCTCACATGCATCCGTAACCTCACGTTATGGGGATATGTGTATGACCTCACTGAGTTTGTGTTAGGACGAAATACCATAGAAGAAAAAGTGTGTGGGGGGGGGAGGCAGAGAGCTCCTCCAGACCCAGGGCCCAGGCGGGGGACTCAGAACTTCTCCCACCCTGGGGCTGCAGCAGGGAGGACGAGAGAGCTCCTCTCCCCCCGGGCTGCGGTGGGGAGAGCGAATTCCTCCAGCTCCGGGGTTGCGGCAGGCAGAGCAGAACTCCTCTAGCCCCGTATCTAGCACTTTTCAGCTGTAGATTTCAAAGGGCTTTACAAGGGACAGTAAATATCACTGGCTCCATTTTGTAGAGAAGGAAACAGACACAAAAAGGTTAAGTGACTTTGTCCTAGGTTATGCACCGGGTCAGTGGCAGAGCTAGGACTAGAACCAGGACTCACACTATCTGCCTGATCATTGACAGCTATGTTTTAGAGGTCACCAGATATTGGGTTTGTGATATTTTTCCCGTAGATAACAGTATTATTGCTGTGGGGGCATTCCCTCTCTCCCTCTCAAAGTAACCAGCTAACCTGTTGGGTTAATAAACAAATACAAGCGTGTATTTTTTTCTGGCTTTCCAGTGACACCCTGTACATCAAAATTAGTGGAGAAATGGCCAAACTAAAATCCCCAAATGCAGTCAGACTTGAGAGCTCCAGACTACGGTGTCCATAAAGCTAATTACCCATGTCCCATTCCCATGTTTCATTCTGTGCATTCATCAGCATAGAAAACAACAGCTAATACGAACCCAGTATTGTTTTGGGTTTGAAGTTCTGCGTATTTAGCAAGCAACCCTAAAGTACGCCTCACTTACCATGACCTGCCTTCTACACCTTTTAGAAGTTACACAGAAGTGAGAAGAAGAAGTTACACAGAAGTTACACAGAAGAAGACTTGCATCTGAAGAAGTGGGGTTCTTACCCACAAAAGCGTATGCTCCCAATCCCTCTCTTAGTCTTAAAGGTGCCACAGGACCCTCTGTTGCTTTTTACAGATTCAGACTAACACGGCTAACCCTCTGATACTTGACAGAAATGAGTGGCACTCAGATAAAGATCAAATGGCCGTAATGTTTTTAAACAGACTTTGCCATGAAACAGGCCGTAATATCTGCCTGGATTTAGTCGCCTTACCAAGAAAGGGAACTGAGGTAAGTTTTAGGAATTCAAATGCAGATAGCTGCAGTTGTGAGGCACACAGCAAGGGAATGAACTAACAGCTCAGTGTGTAACAGAAATGTATGTAACCTGTTATTACTGTTCAAGGCCTTTGTGATTAGAGTCAGGCTCAGCTTTATCAATGCAGTAAAAAATATAATTAACTGTGTCTGGTCCTATTCTTCAGTTACAATCTTCCTAATTACATCTGACTCCAAACCAAACACCGCACTTGCTGCGTGCATATTATTTTGTTATTTAAAAAACGTATAGTGGAGACTTCTGGTATTTTAGCAGAGACCTGTCTGAGCAAATAGAAGACAAGGCATGCACAATATACAGAGGCAGGCATGTTGGAATTTGAGTCCAGTCAGAAGATAACCCTCTTTTTCCCCTCTCCATTTGCGCCAATTGAAGTATCCATTCTGCAGAAAAAGGATCTAAAACCTTCGGTCTAGACTGCGATTCTACAGTCTGCCCTGAGTAAGGGGCAGCGTGTAGCTGCCGTGACTCATGAGCAGACCAGGGAGTGGATTGTGCAAGAATCACAATGCCTCCCCCTGTTCTCTCTCGCTCTGAGGTAGGGAGTAAAGCCCAGAGCCTTGACGATATTTAGGAACCCATCAAAATCAATGGGAGTTAGGAGCCTAATACCTGCAGGGAGCTGGGCTTAGTTTCATAGCTTCTCAAGGCCAGAGAAGACTATCACAGTCATCTAATCTGACCCGCATGACAGGCCATACCATAGAACCTCACCCAATAGTTCCAGCATCATAAAATTGGAGCAAGCCAACTCCCTGCAAGGCACCCAGCCATCTACTCGGACCAGTAAAGAGGGAGGTATTAAACCAGTGAAACTTTATGTGTAGACCAGGCCTGTGGGCTGGACCATATGCCTATACAAGGGAGTCATGGAGTGTACACCTCCCTCACAGCCCTGTATGGGCTGCCCAGACCTTGAGACGAGGCACACAGGAGGAAGTGGGATTATGTGTTTATTTTCTCCCTCCCTGGAGCATGTGGTAGGGAGGCGAGTCACAGCCTTAGCTCCACCCACCTAACTCGCTGGTCAACCCAGGTGTGCTAATTTGCTAGTGACCTAGGTCAGCAGCGAAGTGTTTTCCCCTGTCCCCAGAGCAAGGAAGACGTGGGCAAGGGCCCTGAGACTCAGAGGCGTGGCTCTGAGGTACAATGCTACCCAGGACTTCTCATGGGGTGGTAGAGTTGAAGGCTCACCCTTTGCTCAGGGCTGTGCTTGAAGGCTCAGTCTAGCCCTTAACTAGCAGCTTGTACATGCAAAGAGGAGCTGTTTTTATGGTGAGCCGGATGAACTGTCAAAAAATTATTATATCTTTAAAATCTTACGGTGCAACTTAAAAAGAAGTTTCTATGCTTCATCCTTCCCATGCACCTTCAGGAGCTGCTTTGCCCTTATCTAATGATACCCAGCCTTCTGTGTGTACAAAGACACAGTGGTGATTTCTCTCCTGAATGCTATTGTCCTCTCAGGAGAATGCGCATTATTAAAGTTGACCTTTGGCTCTGGTCCCTGCAAGGCCCAGTGTGATTTGTTTGAAGCTCCCTGATATTTTTTTTCTCCTGACTATTGGAGAGAGCCTGAAACTAGATGGATAAAAGAAAATAATAAGCCGAGAGACAGTTGGTATATTTTCTTTTAAGAAAGCCAGCGGGAGAAAAATCACTAATAGTAAAAAAAAAAAAACCCTGCACACTGTTATTTCTACTGTCCAACATGGGGTGCTGGCCCTTGTATAACCCACTCATGAGTTTCAGAGTAGCAGCCGTGTTAGTCTGTATCCGCAAAAAGAACAGGAGTACTTGTGGCACCTTAGAGACTAACAAATTTATTAGAGCATAAGCTTTCGTGGGCTACAACCCACTTCTTCGGATGCATATAGTGTGTATTACTGTTTCACTTCTGCGCCAATCCACTCAGGCCAGGAGTGTTAAAGACCCAGCTCAAGCTGTAGCAGCTCATGCTTTTAGCTCTGGAGAGCCCTGGTTCAGTTCCTTGTGTGTTAGCCAAGATGGCTGTGGTGTATTGAAAACTGAGTAGGAATTATAAGCTCTGTTGCTTTAATTTGCACGGGGTTTCCTGGTTCTGCTTGCAGGCTAATGGGTTCTGTAGGGAAGCATGTGATCAGACTCAGTCTGCTAAGCGCCAGCCTGCAGCAAGGTGCGGTGAGTTGTGCCCCTCTACCTTAAGGAGCAGCCTGCTTGGTCTCTCTCTGTTTTGGGGTTCTGATGCGTTAAAGTCCTGGATTTTGAGAAATAAAGTCGTGTTACACTGCAACCTTCTTGAACCAGTAGTTTATGTTTTTATCTAACTTCTATTTGTAAGGCCGTGAACATAACAAGAGCAACCATCCACTTGCTCTTCTAACAACCCTGAACTACCACTGAGCTCAAGTACCTCTGTGTTAGGATAAAGATCTTGTTCTATGGTGAAGGAATTTTTCTTTTCCCAAAAGAATGTGGCCTTTGTAACAGTTATGTAACATTTAGTGTAAACCAAATCTATGATTAATACTAAAAATGGACCTCAACTGGAACCTAGATCAGGCCATACGTCATGATACAAGCTGTAACTGGATTTTCTAACAAAGAAAGAGGAAGAAGGGGAATTAGACATGAGCCAAAAGTGTGAATGTACAGGAGCTGAAAAGGAGGCGGGGGACAATGAGAGTTACAGGTGAATATTTACCCGCTTTGGTTTATATTTTGGGAGTGCCGCATTTTGAACTCTGTTTGCCAAAGGTCAGCACTGAATGAGGTTGAAGTCAGAAAACAAAATCCATGACCATATAGTAGTACATTTTAAGCTGGACCTCCCCTCTTTCTGAGACTTGGCTTGTACATGTGCAAAATTGTGCACTCACAAAAATGCATCTGCACTTTGCAGGTGCAAACACATACTAAAACGTTTAGCATTTTAGGGTGCTTTAAATGTTCTGCCATGCCAGGGCAACAAGGGCAGGGTATTAAAAACCACCTCTCTGACTTAGGAGCACAAATCCCATTTAAAGTCAATGTTGCTTTTGAAAATCCCATTCTAAATCCCTACACGCTAAGAACTACTGGAAACTGAACACATGAAAAATGACTAGGGATAATTGATAACTTTTAAATGAAACATTTTTCCTTTGGAAATGGGATATCATTGAAATCTAAATTTGCCAAGGGAAAAGGTCAGTTTCAGCAGAATTTTCAGTCAGGAAAAATCAAAATAAAAATCTTTTGTTCCAGGTTGACATTAATATCTGCTGAGCCACTACAGTGTCTCATGAGAGTTGTAGTTCTAGGTTCCTCATTCTTCTCTATGAGCCCTGCTTCTTGGCAGGATTACATCTCTCATGATGCACCATGGTCCTCCCTGTGTCTGAGTTGCTGCAATGCTCTTATGTATCAACATTTTTCAGTTTATTTTTTTCCCTTTTTCCACCATTTTTCCTTTTTCTATCTTGCCACTGAAGAGAGGGAAAAGGAAAAAAACAAAAAAAATTATCAAGTGAAAACTGACAACTGAAAGATTTTCAGGGGCTTTTTTTGTTGAAAAAACACACATTTTGAAAATCAAAATTTTTTCATAATATGTTTTTGAAGAAAGAATTGATGAAATTTATTTTTGGACCAATTTATTAATTATTTCACATCTTGGAAACTGAGACACAGAGCGATTCAGTGACTTGACCAAGGTCGCACAAGAAGTGTGTAGCAGAACAAGGAATTAAATTGAGATTATCTTGAGTCCCCGGTTCAGTGCTGTAACTACAAGTCCAGCTTCCGTCTCTTTCACTAGACATAGGCTTGTCGAGCTGTGTCTTTCTGCCTCCTCTGTTTTCTTAGGCTTGTAGTTTTTCATTTCTTTCATCATTCATTGATAAAGTACAGGTTAGCAGTCACAAAAGCTCACATTATTGTTTTCATTTTGAATAAAAGGCTTGGCTGGCTTGTAACTGAGAATATAGATTGCAGGAATAGAGTGTATCAACATCTCCTTTCATCTCTCAAGGGCCATAATTTGCGTACATAGACTTCACTTGATTGCATCACACTACTAGCTGCAAAGCATGTAACCTGCCCACTGCAATTTATCACCGATTTTTGTAATGGGTTCCGATATTGCTGTGAAGTCTCATCTTCACAGATCACTGCTGCTGCTGACTGCCTTAGGATTTCTGGCTGAATATCTTATAGACAAGTAAGGCCATGTGCGTCTCTTGGACTACACATTCTTTCTTGTTATGGAGTATTAACCGGGGTTTGACTTAAACACTGCTTTGGCAGGCAGTAACTTACAACAATAGACAGCTTGTTTCCAGCTTTCTGATGAATGAGGCATATGTGTTGTGTTTTAGAGATGCTCTCTGAACAGTAAGTAGGAAGAAATGGAGTGCGGTGAATTCAGCTGTTACTGAAGCTTCGGATCATGGCCTGGATATGTTAAGCAAAGCCCTGGGGTCAACACTGTTGTGTCAATGGGGCTATTGCGTCTCTCCACTAAATGCTAGTGCTGCATTAAGGAAGAAAAGCCTAAGGAAAGAAAAAGTTATAGCTGGGACTGTGGGGCTATTTCAAGAAAGTATGAGGCCTAACCACTCAGATTATTCATTATTGTTACAGTTATTTGAGTGTTTGGGTTGAAGGCAACTGACCAAACATTTAATAGGGCAATAATATAGGGTAGAATGTCCATCTGGACAGTTATGACATGCCTTCAGAGGTGTCATAACAACAGTAAAACTCACACTTACACTGCAGTGGATCTCAAAGTGTTCCACCAATTTTAATGAAACCCCACACCACCTTTATAAGGTGATTGGTGCACAGGTTTTACTGCTCAACTAAAGCACAGAGAGGTTAAGCGACTTGCCCAAAGTCACACACTGAAACAATAACCGAGCAAGAACAGAATCTGAGAGTCCTAACTCCCAGTCCATTGCACTATTGAACAGTATGTTTCAATAATTGTAATAATCACCTAGAAGTCTTCTTGCCAAAGCATCTCATTGCTATTACACTTTCGCCAACCCCCAAAGGTTCCAAAACCACAAGTTAGGCCTGCCAAAAACATGAGGTTGCTTTAATAAATCATGAGATTTTAAAAAAGTAATAAGTGTTGGGATATTCTTATTTGTCTTCTGGTTTTTCAGAATCAAGGGGTTCACATTGTAACCATGATACCTATAAACTTCCTTTTCTTAAACTGAAAGCTGAGATGCTCACAAAAATCACATGACTCCAGGAGATGGAGCTTTAAGAAAAACACCAATTATTGTAAAAAGAACAGGAGTACTTGTGGCACCTTAGAGACTAACAAATTTATTTGAGCATAAGC
>NW_020664481.1:7291128-7434358 GCF_002925995.2 Terrapene triunguis
GACCCATGCCCCATGCTGCAGAGGAAGAGAATCCCCTTCCTCTTCCCAGGGTCTCATGTACATAAGGGCTGCAAAATACAGCCTGAAGGGGCTACTTAGGAGAGAGTGGGCAGAGGATGCAGTGTAGACTAGCACAGGCTTGCAGGGCTGAGGTAAGTGTAGGATGAAATCAGAGCCAAGATGCTGACTAGCGAGTTCCAAACTTCCAGTCACAAAAGGGATGCTAGGTACTCACAGAGTGAAAAAGCCAGCTCCTTAGCTGGTGCGATCTGCCATAGCTCTGATAACTTCAGTGGAGCTATACCATCGAATCATCTCTTCAGCCCATCAGTTTCATCCTTTCACAGCTCCCTTAAAATACAGAAAAAGGCCCGTCAATGAGTCATCCACTATTGGTTGGAGAGATGGCTTATATTAGAGAGAGTGTAAATCTGACCAAGTGTAACCCGAGTCACCATGAAGGACAGGACTCCTGGACCACTCTAGCAGAAGGAAATGGTTCCTTGTTATACATATGTAACAGGACACACCCGAGATTGGCATTAGAGGTACAAATGCCAGAACTGCCCCAGGAATGTGATCCCTTGTGTTATTTGCTCCTGCCCAGCTCTAATGAGTTTAACCAGAAATCTATACAGAGATACAATTATTGGTCTGGTTAAATGTAATTACCTAGTCATAATTGGCACTGATCAGAGACAAATACTGTATCACCAGCAGTGGATGCAGTAGTGTTTTAATGCTTTCAGGCTGTCATCCTTGCATTTTAAGAGTCAATGAATTAGCTGCTGTGTTAAATCTTACAAGTAACCAGCACCACTCTCATAGTACAATGGAGAGCAGGAGGCATAAATAAATAAAGTCACCATATTAGGGCTAATAAAAGGTGTCCCACCATGGCAGTCTTGTCTGGTGTCATTTGGCATGGCATGTCCTGTATGCAATCTGTAATCATGCCAGACCAGGCCTTCCTGGCTCCTTAAGGCAGCAATTCTGCACAGAAAAGATACAAGGATGCCTGCCTGTCTCTGGTTGAATAGGCTAAACATTTCTTGGGTCATGCAAAAAGAGTGGGATTTTCAAAGCCTGTTCAGTTTAATACGAATGGGATGTGGAATTCCCATAAGTCGCTTTGCAAACCTTGACCTAAAATCCCAATAAATACAGGCAGCTTTTGCGTAAGTTGAGATCTGATGATCCAGGCTTAAAGTAAAGCAAAGAGTCACTTTTCCAGGTGGCAAGAAAATAATTGTTTTTCCTACTGACGTGTGATTCGTGTTGATGATTTGTCTGAAGAGCTGTTCAAATATCAGTTCTGGTATGCCAAATAGGCTTCCTAAACAAGAGCTAGAGTTGCACAAAAAGAAATCCTGCCTTGTTTATTCAGGAGATTTTTGTGTGTGTGTGTGGGAGGGGGGGAGGCTATTTGTGTGTGTATGTATCTTACCTCTGGTGGAACATATCGCCCTATGAAATGTGCTGAACAAAGATAACCACGTCTAAAATATCCTCGGGGATTTATAATGCAAAGTAACCAATCTTGATATTGACACTGAAAAATATCAAGTGGTTTTAAGGCACTGAATGATGAGGCTGTTTGTCATATGCCGTCTCCAGAGAATTTACTATAGAAAGAAGGTTTGGGGTATTTGTTTGTTTATTTTTATAATCACAGATCAAATACAAAAAAGCAGCGAGAAAATGTAATCATACCTAATTATCTACCCTTCACACCAACTGGTGTTCTTTTCCTTTATCCCTTTTAATTTTGTTGGTGGTAATTATCAAAATGAGCAAACAGAATGGGATGTGATTTACAGGATCTTATGCAAATTCACAGAAAAATCTTCGCAAAAAGCTAAGTGACATAAATGAAAGTTCTGTGAGTGGCTACTGTTGCAGTGGTGCATGTAACTTGCATGAGACTTTCGGACGCTCCTGTGTCTTATCCATAGATATGGGATCCGTTCGGATGCAGAAACACTCATACACAATTACCATGTGTGCACACACAGTCGGGGTAATTCAATGTGCAAATGACCAATATGATTTGTCATTTGTTGGCACAATTACCTGACCCGTGCACATGACTGCAGTATGTGGGCATGCAAAATAGGCATGCTAATGCACACGTAAGCTTCTGAAAATCTGGCTCTACATGTGGAGATTTTCTTAGGTGCTTACTGCATAATGACTAAATAGCACTGTACTAACATTTGACAGACAAAATGCCCATTGAATACAGTGGAAGTTTTGCCTGAGTACAGAGATCAGGATCAGTCCTTGTCCCAGTGGGTGCTTTTGAAAATCCCATCCCTAGTGTCTAAGTGGCTTGGGAACACAAGTCCCATTGATTTCAATAGGACTTATGCTTCTAGGCCCTTTTGAAAATCCTACCCTATGCTATTAACTCTTGAAGTGTAACCTGTCAATGGCAGACTTGGAAACGTTTCTGAGCGAGATGCTTAGCCTAGGGGAAGACACCTTTGGGCCAGTCCAGTGGCACAAGGAAGCCTTGAAGCCATTCTATCACAGGGGAATCCCACAGCAACGTATAGCTGTGTCCACATGGGATGTTACTGCAAGGCAGGCTGGTGCACTCTAGATTCACACCCTGGCTTGGCGCACTGTAAGATGCCATATAGGCAAGCCCATAAGAGTTGGGAGTGGTGGAGAAAGGTAAGTCCAACACAGTTGAGGAGGGAGTCCTCTATTTGGAAACAATTTTCCCGTCAGCGCAATGCACTTTTGTTTCTGTCTCTCCCCTTTGCTCTTTCCTGCCAGACATTTGCATGACAGTAAGATCTTTGGACCAGATTTTCAAAAGAGCTTTACACCCATCTAGGTACCTAAATGACGTTACTAGTTTTTTCAGAAGATCCATGGGTGCTGCTGAGCTCTGAGATCTTTTGAACATCTGGACATTTGTTTCTTGAGGATTCCTGTGGTTTATATGCCAGGGGAAGGCAAAGAAGGGGTCACATTTTCAAAAGGGCTCATCTTCTCACTGAATTTATCAACAGGAGCTGCTAGGTGCTAAGCCCGTTTGAAAATCTGTCCAGTTGATTTAGGAGCGGAGTGCCTTTGAAAAAGCCAGTCTCCACTGATGGCACTAAGAATATCTGAAAATCTGGTCCATAGTGACAACACAATGCAATGACAGCATCACTGGTCACTGAGGGAAGGGATTCCCCATAGACAAAAGATTATGACGCCAGGTGAGGAGCAGAAGATGGACTCTTGATCCTCTATTCATTCAGTAACACTCATTATTAACAACTCTGATGAGATAAATACAAAAACCATGTGCCATGGTAAAATTTCCAGCTCCTTTTTAAACACTTTCTAAGTGTCTAGGGCCAAAAGTGAATGCATAGGATCTGCAAAGATGACTAGCCCGTCTCTCTCTTTGCTGCTGGATTCACCATCCACAGATGTCCATCCCCATCATGTTGCCTTCCTGCATCCATTCTTCGCGACATGGCCAGCCTACTTGTTCTTCAGTCTTCCAGATGTTATTCTTTTCGGTCAGTGCTTAAAAGGAGATGAGTTTTCATAATTAATCCCACCAGGTGATTACTATTGTCCTGAGGGGAATTAAATTAATTACACATATCTCATGCTAGTGTATTGAAAGGTAAGCAAAACTGTCCAGCTCCCACTCTGATTTTTGTAGGCATTAAAATTTAGAGATTGACCAAAAATGGATCTGAGCCACTAAAGTAATTAAGCATGTGCTTAACTTTAAGCAGGCGTTTAGTCTCATTATAGTAACAACGGAACACAGCATTCTAAATCCCCTTGAACTTTTTATTTTGACTGGAAATGCTAAAATGGGGTTCTCTTAACCCCAATGAAAATGCCCTGCACAAAGTCTGTTTACTCAGTGAGATGGTCGCTGGGGGATTATTTAATTTTTGTGCATTGGGAATTAGAGAGGAGTAATGCTTTAGGCAGCAGCTAGCTCTGTAAAGCAGTCGAAGTCAAAGAAAGCCACACTTATGCTAATATTGCTATTCCACTGCAAAGAAGAAAGGTTAGCATGAGTGATCTCTCTCCAGTGCCTTATTAACTGCCTGCTTTCAGTTATAACATTTGAGCTGCTGCAGATTGGAAGTGATGTATTTTCACTCCTTGCAAACAGCTGTTCTGGAGTTTTAATTATGTACACCATATGAAAAGAATCCCAAATCAAAACACTTGGGGGGGGGGGAATTATTTTTCTCCCCCTTTAAAAACCACAATTTGTGTTTAGATTTATCTCTATAAACAGGATATTAGAGAAGCAAATGTGATAACACTTACTTTAATGAGTGTTTCATGGTTAATCCATTTTAGCATTTGGATGCTCTCAGCTGGCTTCTGCAGTAATTACATTTCCATTATCTTTAATTCATAACTTGATCTTTCATTACAAGCAATTTCTTCCTTTCCCTTTTTTGTGCTTGTATTTGCCTTTGATGCACAGTGCTATGGGATGTTCTAATTCTGGATCTAGTATCAACCGCGTTCTGACTTTTTTTTGAGAGAGAGAGAGTGAAAGAAAAATGCAGACAATTTGCACCATGAAACCTCTGCAAGATGATGCCATCACCTTGAAGGACTCCAGAAAGACTTTCCCCTCTCAGTCTGTGAATCTTTCATTCAACATACATTCATTCGCTGATGCAGGAAAAAAAAAATCACACCCAGGTTTCCTTGCAACAGCTTTGGAGGTCAATTTTCTGGCTTGTTCGTTAGGAAATAAGGAACATTTTTGATCATATTATCGGCTCAGTTATGAAGACCCAATTATCTCAGCACCAGTCAATAAAAAAATCCAGGCTTTCTCCAATGCTGCTAAGCAAGTGATATCTTTTTGTGCAACTCTCAAAGTGCTGGGAAAGAGGTGATTGGTGAGGAAGTGATTTTATTTTGGAACATTCCACTGTGATACAGGACTAGAGTTTTCCCTCTCTTTATATTGCGATATGTGTCTGGTAAGTCTTGAGTCATGATTTCAGAATAAAACAAGAGTTGTTCAAAGGGAATGTAAGGACTTTAGGAACATTTCACTTGCTATGGAAACTTTGATTAGCTAATATACGGACATGGGATCAGGTCACAACATTCAGATCTGGATTTCCAATTGTTTTCCACAGTATGTGGAAATTCCCCGAAGTCCCTGCTTTCCCTTTGAGGAACGCTGACTTATTCTCAAATCTTGGTGCGAGACTTTGGGTGGGAGCTCATAATTTCAAAACTATATTTTGTGTATGTGAGTGTGTCTGTCTATGCTTGGGCAAGACAAAAGAAAACCAGGAAACAAAGACAGGAGGCCATTGAACCACAAAGACAGAAGGGAATTAATCTATTTTAACAAGCATGAAGTTTAAGAGAACTGCCAGCGATGAGTTCCACATTCAACTTGCAACCCCCAGTGAAGTGTGTAATTTCTATTTCACCAGCATTGGAGCGGTTCTGCCAACCTTACACTCAACTATATTCAGCAATTCTGGTCAATGCCAGAGCAGTTTGCCCAGCTAGCTTGCAGCCAATAGATAAAAATGTTTCATTCAATAAGAAACAAATATGTCAATGTCATGTGCTTAACCGCTAGCACACAATGCAAAAAACATGTTGTCATGGTGATTGCTTCCCATGTAGAGTGAATAACAGGAAGTTTAGAGACTAAAAATCTCCAGCCTCACGGAGAGATTTTTCTTTAAGGGGTTGAAGAAAGGTAAAGGCCAACTGATGGAACCATTGTTTCCGATGTTACTCATGGTGATAGACAGATGCTTGAGCAAAGCGAGTGGCAAAGGATCTGGGGAGGTCTCCCATCTGCCTCAGACTATTAAGTGCATGACCTTTACGTGGGGATCCAGGAGCTCTGAAATATCCACGTACAGGATATAAGCAGCTCATTTTTAATCTACCGACGGGGTTTTTCTAAGAATTCTGCGAAGGCTAGTAAATCTCTCAGGGATGTGTTGTGAACCTGCATGTGATTCTAAAGAACCTTCAAGGTGAACGGAGAAGATTTTATTACACGATGCAGACAAAGTCCCAGATCAGAAACGGTTTCTGTTTACACTAGCGTCACCAAAAGAACAGGGCCCTCAGCCCCGCCCAAGGTCCTTGTGCTCATCGACAGAGGCACAAAGGGGACTTAAATCTGCTTTAAGGCAGCACGGAGGATTCTTCTGCCAGAGGCATAATTATAGCTAACCAAGACTTGCCTCCTGTGGCATAGATAGTTCCTTCCTAGCATGCGGGGACTGGGGACTTGTCAGGAGGTAGGGACAGAGCATGATGTGCTTCAGAGACCTTGGCTGATAGAGCAGCTCCTTGGGATGCTGCTGTAACTTGTTCCAGGGGTTCATTCAGACCCTAGGATCAGTGGTAGGTATTGTGAAGACACCTCTACCTTCCCACTTTGGGGGTACTGAACATTGCTCTGATGTATTGGGGGTTTAGTCCCCAACTCCTTTTTAAAGCTAAATAAGAGGTCTGATTTTCAGATGCCCTGAGCTCCCATTGACTTTGGGCTATGGAGCCATAAAGAAGAACAGATGACAAACCAAAGGTAGTTGCACACTGATGCTAGGACTCATTTGCAACACAATGTATCTCAAATCCACTAACTGGGCTGTTATTTTCTTCCTGCAATTTAAATTAAAACCAAATACAGTGCTAGGGAAGGCTAGAGTTAAAAGCGAAGCCAGGGAAAAGAAAGAACAAGTATACGTGGAAACAAAAATAGCAGCCTGGGAAACTGTGATTCATTGAACAATTGAAGTGAGATTCAAATCATAATGTTCCAAACCCTGGTACCTTTTCCTTGGCTTCTGATAATGCATCACAGTCAATGAATGCCAAAAATAACTCTACAAATGGGATTGTTTGAAAGTGTAATTGGAAGTTGCCAAGGCTGAATCCCCACTCTAGCACTTCGAGTGCAGAAGGTGGGGGCCCGCAAGGATTTTAAAAATTTAATACTTGCCACTCCAGGCATGTATTACACTCCCAAGGTTACAGCTTTTCTCTGACCTTGGCTTGGTAAACGCTGCCACCACCCAAATGCAAAAAAAACCCTTGAAACCAGGAAGGAGCAATTGGGAATTCCTCCCTGTGGGGTACCCTCAAGCCCTTTCACCCCTCTCCAGGGAAGAGCTGAGAAAGAAAACAAAGGACATTAGCTGTTGCCACCTGTTAATTAAACAACATGTGCACAAACCTCTGAGGACACCAAAAACCCAATCCTGTTCTTTAAAAAGTTAAATTTTATTAAAAACAAAAAGAAAGAAAATACCTCTGGAATTTAGGCTTTTGCTAGATTTTAAAAGAGCAATTCCAAAAATCAAGCACCCAAAATAGCTGTCTTGGGGGTTCAGCTTAAAGGTTACAAGCAAACAAAAGCATCTGGGGTTAGCACAGAGGAGTCCACAAGCCAATAAGAAATAAAAGAAATAACCCTAAGCGCATCTTTATAGATATTCCCTAATTTACTTACATATCTGAGGCTTCAGATAAGTAGGTTCGAGGTATGACTTGATAATCTATAATCATACCTGGCTTAGAGCTGCTTACAGCATTGCTGCTCCGTGTCCCTGCAGCCCGGAGAGAACAACAGACAAAGGGAAAGTTTCTTTCCCCATTTTAAAAAGTTCTACCTTCCCATTGGCTCTTTTGGTCAGGTGCCCAATTCCTTTTCTTTGCCTGGGGGACTTTTAACCCTTCACAGGTAAAGCAAGCAGAGAACAGCTACCAAGAGGGATTTTACAGTTAACTGGCCGGGGGGGTGTCCATAAAAGGGAGCTACCCCCGCCCCCCATTTATCACAGAAGTGCTTTGGGAAGTGGCTCTGCTTCAAAGAAAGAGAAAACAAATCTGGCGATAATTTTTAATTTGTACATTAAGTCCCCTGACGTTATCTATTCTGCTTTGCAGTGTTTGTTTTTGAACAAATTATGGCTTATCCTTGAAAATAAAATAGCTGATTAAGCTTTGAAGTGGCTGATTACTGGACAGAGGAACTGTTAAAGGGTGCATCCAAGAAGCACACAGTGTGCATAACTCACCGGTCAGTGTGTATTGTGTACCCCAGTCTCTGCCAGATCCACACAGAATCTGCTACAGTTGCCAGCTGGGGAAGCTAGTCCTCTAGCTCAACTCTAGACAGGCTTGCTCTCAGCTCTGGAGCTTCCCAGTGATTATAATTGCTATGGGCGCATTGATCACAACCTGCTTGTGGGTACATCTCTGCTTTCAGAGGGGTGTGGAATACAGACATTGCACTCTTAGCTACCATGGGTATCAACAGCAGTGTAGCTGGTGAGACACGGCTGAGGAGAGTGCCCTCTGTGCCTGACCCCCCCAGGGGGTATACCTTACTTGGGCTCTCGACATGTCCAAGCAGTTCTTCCTGTGTCTACACTGCTAAAAATAGCAGTGTAGTGTTCTGCTGCCTCCCTGCTGCCCAAGCCTTTTCCCGCCACCTCCTCCCTGGTGTAGCCTTTCACTGCAGTAGGACGGCGGTACACGTGTAGTGCCTATACTCTACACACGGCCATAAGTGTAGACATTGCCTGTCTCATGGTTGTGGAGCAGTTTGCACCTCTGTCCCCTTTCTGGTCTCTCTGGGTGTGTCTACGCAGCGCACCTCCCAGCCCGGGCTGACAATCCTGGGCTAGCCTGGCTGGCGCTAGTGCTCTAAAAACAGCTGCATAGAGATGGTGTTTTTGAAGTTGTGGCTCAGGCTCTGAAGTAGAAGGTGGGGGAGAAGGGGCTTCAAAGTCTAAGCTCCAGCCTGAGCTGCCACCGCTAAACACTGTTGATACGGCTATTTTTAGAGCACTAGCGTGAGCCCTGTTAGCCCACATATGTCGACCCGGGCTGGGAGGCTTGCTCCAAAACACCGTGTAGACGTACTCTCTGAGTGCACCCCCTCAGAGGTGAGGCCTTGTGCCCTTACCTGTCTTGGGTGAAACGTTGCAATTCTCCCACTCACATAGACTGGGCTCTGAGTACAACATCCCATCTATGCTAACCACTTCTTACCGTGCAGGTTTGACTAGACCAGCCTGGTCTCAGTTTTGCTACCAGAGAGTGTGTCCCCCAGTCTGTCTTCCCCCTTTCTTAAAGGCCTACCATCCCTTTTTGAGCCTGAGCCTAAGTTCCATATTGCTCAACAGCCTTTGTTACGGGCTCTAGGTGGGCAGGCTTCCTTCTGCCTGAGACTGGTTCTCCCAGTTGACCAGCCAGACTATCTAAGCTAATGTCCCTGTGGTGGTGGGACGATTTGAGGAATCTGTCTGTACAGCTTATAGATTCTGCTTAATGCTATGAAGTTGTCGTTATAAAATTGCTGTACCGGGGAATGCATCCATGTGGATGTGGAATCCACCACTTGCTGATAGAGCTCAAAGCACACTTCTGCCAGGCCAGGGAGAGTCATTAATCTTAAAGACTGTACTCTGACCAAACCATTGCTATGCGAAAGTGGCTGTTTGGAGCTGGGCAAAGCTACTTCCCCCAGCTTGTCTGCAGGGGGTTGGTGAAGGGGAGAATTGAAAAACACCAGCAGCAGAACAAAGAAATGAGGTGTTGGTCGGAGGACATATAAACTTAAGAGACCCACTCAGATAGGAAGAGGAAGTTTACGGGCAGGAGAGAAGAAGCGACAGGCAGGCTTTCGTAGCAGGGGGTCCTGTTTAACTGCAGAGCAGCCAAGGTCCGAGAAGGCCAGTTGAAATATAGAAGGCTCCATGTTTCAGAATAGAAGTCATGAGCTGCAGGATCCTGGGCACCCCAGAGAAGTCTGCCCAAGCCCAAAGAACTTTGCAGGGTGGTGCAGAAACTGAGGCGGGTAAATGCATTTAGGTGAGCTTATTGTGTCTAGATCTGTGCACCTCTCATCCAGTTAAGTAATGAGAAATGGTGTTTTAGAATCCTGTGCAAAGTCTGTGTGTCTGTTGGCTGTCACTATCATGTGCCCCTGAAGAGATAAACTGTAAACCAGAACACTCACAACTCCAGTGGGATTATGGGGAACATGGAAGAGCTGCTGGGGCAGCGTGGGGGAAGATGGCATTAGTTTCAGGGCCTAGGAAATTGAATCGGGGGGTCCCCACTGCCAAGAGGTGTGTCAGATGCAAGGTCTGCTCTTGGAGGGTGTATTTCAGAAATCCTATACGTAAAACACACTCTGGGGGAACAAACCTATCTTCACCATTGAGCATCCTCACATCTGTCACAGCCTGGACGATGTGCAGGTTGACCTGATTAGCAGGCAGTTTGGGGAGTGAGTGTGCAAATGGGGTGCTGTGTGTGCAATGGGACGCAAACTGTCTGAAAATTGGACCCCAAAATTAGTTTCCCCTGTATTATATCAGAGAAAGTACCCCCCCCCCTTTCTGAAGCCCTGCAGTCCCGGCCGTCAGACTTCAAAGGGGGTGGGTGATCCTTGAGACTCATGATTCCACGCAGACACAATTTGCAACACTGGGGAAAAAATGGTGAATTTCAGAGCTTTTGGTTCATGTTTTGAACTTCTCACATTTGTTTCAGGGGGTGGGGCGCTTATCAGATATTGGTGTTAACCTAACACTGGACACTCCGCTCATATAGCACCTTTGTGTCTTAGAGAATTACATACTAAACAGCTTTAGGGATCTGTTCACTTCACGCATTACCAAAACAAAGTCACCTCTGGGGTTGGATGTGGCAGCCATTATAAAGGTGGACATAGCCCTTTTAGGACAAGAAGTGAACTTTGTATTCAATTAAACCAAGAGGGGATTTGGACAGGTGACATATAATTCCCCCCGCTAGAATTTGGATGTTGATTAACCCACTTTTTGGAAACCCCTGCTAGTCTTGAAAGACACGCCATGGGTTCATTAATGAATGACTATGAACAGTCCAGACTTTGGCTTTGGGTCTCCCCTGAAAGATCATTCTACTGGGAAAAAAAAACATATGGAACTTAAACAATTTGAGCAAGTTTTTTGCAATAACCTTCCTCATCCCGCAAGCAGTAGAAGGCTGAGGGGAGAATCAGCCAGAATTTGCATGTTGGCACCTGGAGCAGGAATAATTTGATGTTCTAAACCTACTAGAATCTGATGTTTCCCTCTTTAATATTCATACATAACAGCAGCTGTTGAGGGCTGGAAGAGCTTGCTGGCAGCTCTGTACTAAAATTCAGCCAGCTGACAGATACCGGCACTGGGTATCTGGGGTAGGGAAAAAAGTTCATTGGGTAAAATAGACCAGGGATTTAGCAATTAGAGATGGCATAATGGTGCCAGGTGCATAAAATTTGGTAAACCTTATGCAAACTGAAGAGCTATTCCTCTGTTACTTGTAACTAGAATCACAGTGACGAGGCGAAGGTGGAAGAGAAGAGGCTAATTAAGGCCCTGTCTAGTAAAAGCTTTCCCCAACCCTAGAACACCAAAGGTCAGTTGTAATAAACAGGATACATGATGAAGCAGGAACAGTTGATGTCATTAATACTTCCTGCAGCTGAAACAGACACCGATTCAGAAGAGAATAGACAAACAATCATGGTCGCAGATGGGAAACCAGTACAATTTCAAACCCATCACACAACAGAGATAGAAAAAGCTAGGGCCAAATTTATTCCCGGTGGAACTGCAGTGGAGTTAATGACCTTTCCCACAGACAAACTGGCCATGAGATTGAAAAATGTTAGCAAGGCCATGCAAAGGAAGGGGTGGTTAAATTGCAGAGAAGGAGAAATGCTATAGTCAGGTGTGTTTGATGAGGGTAGGTGGCATCCTGCAGCGCTCCGAGCAGAGGGAACATGGAGAGGTTTGAGTTCTGTGTCTACTCTTGTGGGCCACATAGCTCTGGGCTTGATCCTGTGCTCCTTGAAGTCAATGACAAACTTTTGTTGACTTTAACAGTGCAGTATCAAGCCTTCAGTGAGCTTGGAGGTCAAACCCTGACCTCTTCTTCCCTATGTCCTGGCAGTGCCCGCCCAGACTGCATGCTGTTCCCAGTGGCCAAAGAAAAGCAGCCGGCCCTCTTCTTGTCCCCAGTCCAATCCCACCTCTCCACTAAGAACAAGCGGCTGTCACGCAGGCCCTTTTCTGGATCATTCACAAAGAAGCAGCTGTTCTCTGCCTAGGGGATGAGTTCTCAGAGCATAGACAGGTATATATCATCCACTGAGATGGGATCTGATAGCACAAGCTTTTCTCTCATTCACATGCATTGAAGGGAGCGTCCCTCTCCTTCATGCTGGTTTCTGGGATGGGATCCCAGAGGGTGAGTCTTTTCTGGTCTGACTGTGAGGAAGTACTGAGGTTCTCCTTTCTTACAGGTTTTCTGGGAAGGGGCTCTTTGAGTGCAGAGGCTTCCTCCTTGGCTAGTACTTCCCACTACACCATGACACGATGGTGGTTTTAGTCACCCCGGCATCACAATGCAATGACGCACCATGGTGAAGCACAGACTCCGTCCTGGTGAACCAGCTGTAAAATGCAGTACCTCTTTCCCTGCTGAATGGAACTCCGAATGGCTGGGTGCAATACCACGGGCTTGAACACTACGGCTTTGGGCTCCAGATGCTGCCTTCACCATTACCCAAACCTAGTAATATGGAGAAACTCTGAATTCTGTAATTCAATGGCCCGAGGTGATATCCTTCACAGCCTGTCTGATCTACATGGACAAGCAATCAGCACAGAACCAGCTGTGGCAAATTGTCTTCCATTTGGCCTAATGCATATACAAGATCTGTTCTACATTGAGATGCAAAGAGTCAAAGAATACCCCTATTGAACTGAGAAGGTAGCTGGTGTGGAATAAATCCGTTGGGCCAAATTAATCCTCGGTGTAAGTGCAGCTCTCAAAGCTCCTTCCTTACAAGTGATGTGAACTGTTATATTCTCTCTTTAATAGCTGTAATAACAGTAAATAATAATAAATACATACTTGGGTCTCATATAGCTCTTTTCTCCATGGATTTCCACATATACCTAGCTTTTATAGTGTTTTTTCTGCCACAGATCTCAAAATGCTTAAATACACTGCAGAGTGTGAAGACACTGGTTACAATGCCAATGCTCTGATATATCCACCCTTCCTTCTCTTTACATTTTGACCTTTGCTCCCAGCTATAAGACTTTAAGCTCCATGTAACACTTCCTTAATGATTTGTGTCTGTCTTGATTTTTATAGTTGTATCAATAATGTGCATCTGGTGTGTGAGTGTAATATAAATCCAGGTGCTTCCGTAGATTTATATTATGGATTAATCTGGAACCTTCTTTGTGTGCACAGCTTGTGCCACCTGATTCAGGGAAGGCTACAGAGAGGATATAATGCCATGTACCCTTCATTCTCCCCAATGAGATAAATGATAAGGAAACATACGGCGTTTTGTATTTCCTGTGCTGTTGTTGTGGACTGATCAACAAACATTGTACTCATATTTAACTTTTATAGATCCTCCCAGAGCCAAACAGTCCTGAATCTGGACTCTATGGTGTTTGGAATGTGAATCTGGATCATGACTGAGCCCAACCAAAACTGCAGATACACGTTTCCCAATCCAGAGTCTCATGTTGTTCCGTGGGCCCATCTCTAAGTAAACCCATATTCACATTGCAGTTATTTAACTTATCTTAAACGTGCCCACTGACCGCTGTTCCCATTGAAACCAATGGGAAAGAGATCTCACTGAACTCAACTTTCTTCCTCTTCAGGAGGAAGAAACACAGCCTTTGTGGAATAAGTACATTTTACTTTATTTCTTCTTGGGATTAAATAAAATGTTAATAAAAAACCCAAACAAAAAACAACCAAACAGGCATAAAACCCAATTCCCGTGTTTTCGATATGGTGTCTGGTGAGAAGGTCACAACAATGTTACCCAATTCAGATTGATCAGTAGAGCTCTGAATGACTATTCCAAATGTTGCACAATGAAAAACATTATGTCAGAGTTTTAGTTGTAAAATGTAGACTAGAATAGACATCATTACCATATTTCTCTATATCCCTATTCTCTTTTGTATGAGATTTATGTTACCCCCAAGGGTTCCCACCTTCACACAAGTACTATTCCTTATCTCCACCATCAATGACCAAATCTTACAGTCCTTGCTGAAGCAAAACTCCTCTGAAGTTAATACAAGGCCCTATACGTTCCCCTATTGTGTTTTCCAGGCACAAACATTAAACAACTAGGATTTTTTCATTTTTATGATGCCTTCCATCTGAAGATCCCAATGCCCTTTACAGACATTAATGAATGAAGCCTCACAACACCTTTTGTGTGGTAGATACAGATTACCTCATCCATGACAATGGGAAGAGTAGGTCATATAGAGGTTCAGTGACTTGCCCAAAGTGACATGGGATGACAGAACCAGGAACAGACCCATCATCTCCTGACTCTCAGACCTGTGCTTCTTATCATAAGACCATTCCTTTCTTTGAACTTATCTGTGACGCTGGCAAACGAAGGGCCAGCTCCTGCCAAGGCCATGCTAACGGAACACTGACAAATGCAGAGCTGGAAACCAGTCTGTCTCACCTGTGTGTTAGCATTATTAAAATAGGTGTTAGATTTATAGAAATGCATGTAGTGTTTAGACGTTACGAAATGCTTGCAAGTTGCTGCACGTATTAATCTCACTTATAACATCTGTACCCCATGCTGTAAGGTTATATCGAGTGTTTGCATTGTAAGCTTCTGTAACTGTGTAACTCATCAAAGAGGAAAGAAGCCTTTATCTGTTAGGTGCTGCCCACCAAAAAGGCCCATAGAAACCGATCGGAGCCATTGTGAAACATCAAAGAACAATGAATTTGTTAATTGCTTCCCCTACAACCATGAAGAGGAGACCTGTATGTGGACTTGTCCCATCAGCTTAAACTCTGGGGGAAGGGAATAAAAATCCCTGACTGGACAAAACTGTATCTTTATGCTGCTTGGACTCTGAGGGTCCAGAATTACTAAGCATAAGCAAAAGATCCCAAGTGCTTACCCTGGCTTAGCCCTCATATATAGAGCTTGCTTATTATTTCTACCATCTTTTGGAACCGAAGACTATAACTCATTTATGTATGTTTATCTGCTTTAGCCTTGTAAATAACTCTCATTTCTTTTTCCTTAGTTAATAAATCTTCAGTTAGTTTATTAAAAGCCTTGTCTTTGGTGTAAGATCTAAAGTGCAGTTGACCTGGGGTAAGTGACTGATCCTTTGGAACTGGGAGTAACCTGAATAATGTGATTTTTGGTGTAAGAGATCACCCAACACAAAGGCAAGCTTCTCTGGGTGACAAGATAGATCAGAGTACCCCAGGGGACTGTCTGTGACTCCATGTTCATATTTGATACTTTGTTGGTGAAATCTATGTCTAGAGCTCACAACCAACTTGGCGTGTCTGCCCTGCTTCTTAACCGTCTGTCCTGTGGTTGGTATCATGGCCTTGAGCCACTCTGGACAGCCTGACAATATCAAACCACTCAGTATTACATATTATAGGCCAGATATTTTTTAAAACTGTCCTTCCTTTCTGTGCCTGCAATTCATGCGGGTAGTTAATTGCATGCACAGTTCATGTCTAAGTACTTGATTGCACCCACAAATCAGGTACTGAAACGTCTAATGACCTAAATCATTTTCACAAATAATTGCAGGAGCAAAACCAGGCCCACAAATCTTTGCTCCCGCAAAGAGGGAAGTTGAGTTTAGGCTGAAAACCATGGTCAAATCCTGCTTGCCTTACTCATGCAACACTCTTGTTGACATAGAACAGGATTTGGATCTCAGTGAATCCGTTTATTCAGCTCACTCTGTGCAAGATATTTAGCGTACATCTTCACTGAAGAGTTAGCCTGGGTGATTGGCACTCAGACATGAGCACCCAGGTTAGCCTCGCCCAGGGTGTGATCACTCTCACTGCAAAGCCCTAGTCCCCATGTATGCTGCTTGAATTCTACAGGCATAGCCCATAGGTCTTTGTTCTGCAGTAAGCTGTGCTGCTCTATGATTCTTTCCCAATGAATTGTGGGGAAACTTGTCTGCCCTTCTCGGTACATGAGGGAATTGTGGGAAGGCACTGGAGGACTATCAGCACTCAAGTAGTTTAGCCTGTGTCCTCACTGCAAAGTGGGCAGGTTACCAGCCTGAGCGAAAGCGGAACTTGGGCTCTGTCTCGCAGACCCGGCCACGCCAAATAGCGCAGTTGAAAGCACCACTTAACTCTGAAAGGGTTGTGTGTGTGGACAGGAGAGGTGTTAGGGGCAACACCCAAGTAAGAGCTCAGGCTAACTCTGCAGTGAAGACATATCTTTACACTGCTCCTATAGCAAAGAGCTACTAATGATGGGTAACAGAGAGAGAATCTCTCTCTTAATCAGTAAGATTAAGAAAACAAACGCTTGGTTGATAAACGCTAAGTACAAGGTAATTAATCTCAGCTCTCTTTTCCCAAGTCACTAAAACTGTGCAAATAAAACTCCCAAATGTTTTATAATGGCACAAATTTTTGCATATTTATATATAAACCTTCCAGTTAATTGACATATTTCCAACCGAAGGCAAACGAGGCGCTAGCAGAGAAGAGACATTCTTAAAGCGAGCAGCATTCTGTTTAATGATGACCTTAATGAATTAGACATGCGGAACACTGACAACATTTGTTTGTCTAATTAGATTAATAAAATAGGAGTGGAGCCCCTTCATTTTCTTGAAGATATACAGCACGTGCATCCCAAAGGACAGCACCCATATGGCTTTGGGATGCTCCTCAGGGACGGCTCCTCTCCCTATGCACCGACAGGCTGGCTGGGATCAGCTGAGGCTCGTTTATTGACAGTCCCTTGTTGTGCACTTTTGGGGACCACCAGTGGGACATTCCCAGGAGGGGATTTCCCAGTTGCAGAAGGTGCTCCCTGTGGTGGTCCAAGGAGGCCATGTTTATTGACCTCTGGACTCCCAGCTACTACAGCAGTGGTTCTCAAACTGGGGCCGACGTTTGTGTAGGGAAAGCCCCTGGCGGGCTGGGCTGGTTTGTTTACCTGCCGGGTCCGCAGGTTCGGCCGATCGCGGCTCCCACTGGCTGTGGTTCACTGCTCCAGGCCAATGGGGGCTGTGGGAAGCAGCGCGGGACAAGGGATTTGCTGGCCGCCGCTTCCAGCAGCTCCCATTGGCCTGGAGCAGCGGCCAGTGGGAGCCGCGATCGGCCGAACCTGTGGACCTGTCAGGTAAACAAACCAGCCCGGCCCGCCACGGGCTTTCCCTACACAAGCGGCGGCCCCAGTTTGAGAACCACTGATCTACATAGCCAGGCTGTGTCCATTAAAATGGGTCCTGGGATTGAGTGGCTGATTTCCCCCACAGGGGATTGTCGCTCAGTGGATTCATGTTGTGCATGAAACCCACTGGACCATTCTCATGCCCATTCCAGAGGCAGCTGCCAAGACAAGCCATAGAGATCTCCAACATAGTGATGACAAAGGTATGACTAAACAGCATAAGACCTTCATCCAAGATGAAAACAGGTACCCGAATGGCACACCAGAAGCAATCATGAATCTAGATGTCAACCCTAACCAGTGGGCCAGCAAATGCTCCCTCACCAGAAGAGCCAGATACTTAAACCTGCCATGTTGTCTGGTAGCTTCCTTCAACTGAACAACATCACAGCTCTTATTTATGTGACTCTGGGTACGGGACATTTAAATATTTTAGGGAGCAAAAAGAGAAATCCATTCCATCCTAAAGAAGTAGTTATGTAAGTGTACAAAATGCAGGAATAACTTATAAGGTTTGCTTGATAGGAAATGGGTGTTATCATGCAGTGAAGAGGAATAGAATGTTTTAACATGTTGCTAAATAAACACTAATCATGCATTAAAAAGCAGATTTTCCACCCCAAGAGTGAGAATCTGGTTCTTCTACGGATGTGTGCTTTTTTCATAGAAGCTGGTTCTTTGTCCATGCACTGAACTAACCATTAATGTCTGTCACTGTTCCAGCTGAGCAGCTATTCAGCATTAACTGCAGGTCCATTTAAAAAAAAAAGAGTTAGTCAGAAGACATCTAACTGATTCTGATCAACCTAAAAACACGTGTGTTTAAACTGAAAAATGTTTGATAAGAGTTTGGGAAGCTATTCTTGCAATTCATCACATTTCCACAAGATAGAATCAAATAAATGGAGTGAGCTGATAGAATTTAGATTGGGCTTCTGAAAGCTTCATTTATTTCGACTGTCATACTCTTCCTGTTATATACATGGGCCAAGATACTCAAAGGTGATTAGGCACCTAACTCCAATTGGTTTCTATGGAACTTAGGAGCCTAAATATCCTTGAGACCTATCACATAAGATTTTCTAACTTGCTAAAGCAGTCAGAAAATTTGGTCTATCATGTTAGTTATAAGCAGGACAGATAACCATGTCTGACAGTTTATGAGAGCTGCAGTTGCTGTACTTCCTATGCAGTGCATTTTTATTGCACTGACTGCTCTTGCTATCCAATGTGGATTTTATAACAGAGCATCTAAAATGTTCTCCACTAAGAAACTGTTGGCCTCATGATTAGCATCTTCTGCTAATCTCAACCCCAGTGCGCAAACTTTTAGAAGATTTCTCAGCCCCATCTACTAGCCACACTGTACATGGTTATTGTGTTGCAATGTCACTTGATAATGATACATGCAACTCATGCCTGAACTGTGAGTCCGGCATGGCCATCTACACATTTCCAGCAAACTGCGTCTAGTGTTCCCGCCTCAGGGGCATGCCTCCTCTGCCATCACTGATCCTATGCCAAGTGCATTGGCTACCACATCGAGTCAGGTAAGTCAGCTGGTTCAGTATGGAAGTGTTCTTGTCTTAAGCAGATCTAGTATACTGCACCAGTAACTTCAAGGGATAAACCTGTCTCTGCTGTCAGGGTGACATTCTCTACCAGTAAAGAAAACCTGGGAGATCAGTAACTTTGTTGCGCTAACATATGATTTTGTTCCCTTAACTTTTCTGCTTGAATATAACGTCTGAAGTGTAAATGGTGCATGGTACAAACCAGGGCGTTGGACCCGGTCTTCAGCTATGGCAAGCTCACCCCCAGCACAGTTGAGAGGAGGGTGGCAAAATGGTTTAAGTCACCTCTGGCCCCGGGAATGCTCAGACTGGTGAAGACTGGCATCTTTTTGGCTCGCATTTCAGTTCCATGTAGCATACACACTCTGAACAACAAACCCTAAATGTCTACTGCTTTCAGCCTCTGGCATTGGCATTTGCAAAACAACACTGAAGCTTCAGGGAAGATAAGATCATTATAATGGCATTTATTCTGTTCCAAGTACAATGCCTCTGGCCAAAGGAAAAGTTAGGGTGTTCTGCTTTTTTGGATCCTGTTGTACAATTCCCTTTAAGTATAATACAATTCACATCAACAACACAACAATCACTGTACAACCATCGGTTTGTGAAATTTGTCTGGTCCAAATAACCCACCCAAATTACCTGCTGTAATTCTCTAGCTCCACTTGGTTTTCAAGCAAGCCAAAAAGAAGTTATTCCTAAAAATCTCATTCTAAACCCAAGCCAAAGTTTGTGACTGAAGCCAAAGCCTGCTCAGTTCAATGGGAGGTTTTCTGTTGAACTCCATAGGCACGTGTTCTGGCCCCACATTATTGTTTCTATGCCCCAAAGAAATAGTTGGTATAATCTCAGGAAAGTGACAGCTGTGTTCCACACCAGAAACCAAGAGTTTCTTGATGACATCTACAGGTTTGTTTTCTGACAGCTGAATTCTTCTCTCACATCAGTTTTGACATCCAATAACTCAGTTGAATTCTGCGGAGTTATTTCCACCTTTATAAGTGAGAGAAGAATAGGACCTGAGAAGCACAAGCATCAAGCTTGGGCTCCCCATCCCAGTCCTATGCTTCGGCTACAGAACAGCTTGGCCGTCAAAACCGATTGGTGCTCAAGCCTTCTCCTTCCAAGCTAAGTGCACAGTCATCTGTGGCCTCAGCTTGCCCGTCTGATCAGTTGTTCAGCATTGGGAAATCCAAAGTTGGAAACTGAAATGAGGTTATAATACAGTGAGTAGCTCTTGTGGCTGAAACACAGTTGACATCCTCCATCTGACGCTCTCATGTTACAGGAGGAGAGGAGAGGGTGCGGTTGCAGCTAAGGGGACTGGGCACCAGGGGGCTTTGGCACAACCTATCACATCCCAGTGAACACAACACAAGGACATGTAGAATGATAAGTTGCCACCTCCCCACCATATATAGAGGTTTATGTCAATACACAAAGCTCTAGGAAGCCTGCTTAGATGGGACAGCCAGACTAGAACATAGGAAAGACCTCTAAGTATTCACATATAGGAATGGGTATGTGTTAACCACTTTTCCTATTTGTAAGAAGCCCAGTTACAAAAACCCTGTTCACAGCCATAGCCCCAGTCTGCCAGATTCTGAGTGCAGAATGTGATATCGATGGTCATGTATCAAGGGGTAGCTGTGTTAGTCTGTATCCACAAAAACAACAAGGAGTCTGGTGGCATCTTAAAGACTAACAGATTTATTTGGGCATAAGCTTTCATGGGTAAAAAAACCTCACTTCTTCAGATGTATCATGGTCATGTGCATCTCTTAGACAATTCCCACTATATGTGCCCTATCTCCTGACAAAGGGTCTCCCCTGTTCCTGCCTTTCCCCTTATCTAATAGAAAAGATTTTGTCTCTGATATTTCTTGCTTCCTGACTCTTTTCTGTATCTACTGATGTTCTGACTGAACCTAGCTGGTTGCTAAATATCAAATTTAGCATCAAATATATCTCTGGTTCTCATTTTCTTAAGATTCACGTGTTCTCAGAAAAATGCCTTTTTCTTTCTTGAGAACAGAGGCCAGTTCCAAATGGCTCTTTGTCCATGGAATTCTAGTTGCCTCTCCCTCAGAAACACCGCTGTGCTTCTCTCTAGACATTGGTTTGTAGAGGAGAAACAGTGAAGATTTCCTTAAATTATATTCCATATGAGAACTCGGAGAAACCATGGTCAATGTCAGAAGGGGTAAAGCCATGGGTAAACGCTGGACCTTAGGCCTGAATACTCCTGGAACATGGTCTCCTTGGATAACAGGGAAACAGATCCCCTTTGCAGGACTAGGTTAATGCACAGACCCATGCATCGGGCCCCATGATGAAGTCAGAATCTCCGTTTTCATTTTCAAATACTATAGTCTAACCCCCCCAGGATGTGAAGAAACGTTTAAACACATGACCAGCGTGTAAGCAGTACAGTGATGTCATCTGCCTGAGTCTGCAGACAGCCTCCAGCAGAGAGAGAAGCACCAGCCACAAGCGCTAGGGAGGAAGGTGCCTGGGCCACACGTGCCAGCAGAGCAAATCAGCCCCCCCGCCATGTAGGTCAGGGATGCTGCCATTGCTTTGGGGCCCAGTTGTCACCTCCACCACTGCGGAGGAGGGAGAAGCCCACCCCCATCTGTCCATGCTCAGTTGAGTAGTGGGCATGGCCCCCCCCCATATTGGGTGCCTAGGGTGCCAGGTTGCCTTAATACAGCCCTGTTTATTCATAAAAAACATTTGCAAATCCTTTTTTGTATTGTCCCGTTTGCTCTAGCGCTTTCACTGCTCATGGCGACGTAAAGACTTGCTGCTCTCTCTCCTGGTACAACCGATTACTGCCTCGTGCTCCTGTTTCCTTTCATTTATTAGCAATTTGCAAGTCTTATGCTCTAACGTGGACAGGCTACAGCCAGAGCTCTGCGGCCCTAAGGTTTGTGCATTTTCTTTGGCATGCACATTAGCAATTTTTCAGAGAACACGGTTGATATTTGCAAACACAAACAGGAGGCGCTGGTGATAGGGACGCACTGAAAACAGGTCTAGTAGTCAAATGATCATATGTCCTGGGCATGATTTTTCCAGGCCATTTCTTCCAGAAATAAGCCTCCTTGTTGGCCATGCAATTTGGATACATTTAAGGAGAGAAATTCATCTATGCTTTAAAAACTAGGAGTTTATTTTTACGGGCAGAGTTGTAAGAAGGTTTCAGTGACTGTGAGAGTGAGCCTGACCCCATTTACACAACGTAAGTTGGGAGTAATTCCACTAAAGCCGCTGGAGTTAGACCACAAGGAACAAATGTGAGATGAGAACCAGCTGTCTTGTGTGTCTTCTGGACAATCTCTAAAATACAAGCTTGATCTTACATTACAGATAGGAAGAAGAGCTCTGTAATTGACCTGGATGGGAGCAGGATCTGCCCAGTATGCCTACAGACTAATAGAGCAAGGGAGGCCCGGGACATTTCAGATACAGTTATTCATCCGCAGCAGGTAGACCAAATGGCCCCTGACTTGTTAGCAACACAGAGCTTAACGCCCCCTCACTTGCACCCATTGCCCCATTGGAGCTGGTCCAAAAGGAGAATGAGCCAGCGTGTGAACTCAATAGCCAGCATGTCACATCAAGCTCCCTGGAGCAGCAGGTTTTCAGGCTCTTGATTGTGCAAAACAGAGCAGGTCAGCTCAAGTCACGGTAGATCTTCCAGCCCTCTGTCCCAGCTCAGCAGTCCCTGATGGCCCTCTCACTGCCTAGTGTGTCTCCCACCCCTTTCGCAGCCACGGCTTCTGTTCCTGCTCCCTACAGGCCCCTTCCAGCTGCTCTCTCCTGTTACTCCCACCAGCACCTCTCTCATACCAAGTGCAGGCTGCTCCTTATAACTCCCCCAGAGAGGTGTTGTGTCAGTTACCTGCTGAGTCATCTGAGCCAGGCCTGTGAGCCCTATCACCTGAGAGGCAGCTAACTAGGCACAGGTGGGGCTGACCTCCCACTCCCTGGAAGGGCCGGCCCACACTGTCACACCCAGGGGGTTGAGAAATTAGTTCCACGTTCAAACACTCCTGAATGTTAATGAGAGTCAGGTCTCATTCCAGGTCTGAAGTGGAACATTGCAGCTTGCCACTACGGGCCAGACACACAAGGTGGGTTACAGTTCCAGCCCACCCCTCAGATGGCATAATGAGGTTGCACTGACCCAGCTGCAAATGCCCAGCAGGGAATCCCCTTTCGGAGGGCTACGCCCTGTTGGGGCATCTGTTGGTTGAACCCAGACTTCCAGAAGGTGGCAGATAGGGCTGTGCTATGCAGAGTGGGCACATCACTTCTGCCAGATAGCGACAAACAGCTCCGGTTCCAACCTGCAATCTAAACAAGTCTGATTGCACAGTCAGTAACTAGCCATTACAAAAGCATACACCAGTTTGTTTTTTTTTAATGGAGATGTCCTATCTCCTAGACCTGGAAGGGACCTTAAAAGGTCATCGAGTCCAGCCCCCTGCCTTCACTAGCAGGACCAAGTATTGATTTTGCCCCAGATCCCTAAGTGGCCCCCTCAAGGATTGAACTCACAACCCTGGGTTTAGCAGGCCAATGTTCAAACCACTGAGCTATTCCTCCCCAATATTTTAATTGCTGCATTAAAATATTTTCCACCGAGTGAATCCGGGGCGCAGGAGCATTGTTTGTTCCAATTGGCTTGTGTTTAAATAACATCACAAGCCACTCTGCCATTGCCTTCCAAACTTGTGTCTTCTGCCATCAGCTCCTTCTTCCCTGGCTGAATTTGATTCACCCAGAAGAGGAAGCCTGGGAGACCAGTATGTTTGGAGACACCAGGCAGGCAGGCTATAACACTAGGACCATCTAATGAGTGGAAACTTTTCCTTCCTATTCTCCTGTCTCTCCCATGATGTCATTCTGAATGGAATTAGTGTTGGAGGGGAAGAGGTTGGGCTAGCAAGGAAAAGCAAGCTAGAAAGCACGCTACAGATATGTGCTCAGAGGAGCTGCACCTCTGTGGCCAGAAAAGGATTTTAAAGTCTATATTTTGAAAACTAATTTTGCGCAGGCAATTTTATGGGAGCTGCAAAATCCCACTTGTGGTGGATACAAGGTGTCCGTGTGTGCTCAAATCAGGAATTTTGCAAATACAGGCAACTGATTGTGTGTGCATACGATTCCAGGCACACATCTAGAAACTGGCCTGACACCCTCTTGACAATTTCCCCCTAAATATTAAAGGGGCTTGACCAGGATGAAGGCAAGAAACACCAGCTGGGAAATTTGCTTGAGACTAGCACATCCTGACTCTGTCTAGCTAGAAATTTACATGCCCCTTATCACCATATTGTCTAGCTTCACTCATAAATAATTCCAAAGGAATGGGGAGTCCTCTATCTGCCTGACACTAGATCACACTTCACTCGGGCACATGCTTCACCACTGATAGTGCCCGAGAAATCCTAGACTGCAATTTCTCTGATTATTCCCCTGGATCTGGTGAATCTGATGCAGAGCCTGATGGAGTGCAGCACATGTAACCAGTCTGAGACGCCAGACTTGGAACATGATAGAAGAGAAAACATCAAATGGTTCCGTAGGGTTTGTTACTCATTTTTAAAAGCAAGTATCTCTTTCTTTATACACACCTCAGTGGCCCCTAACTCTGTCCTGGCCACTTTATTCTGTGTCCATCTGACAAGCTATTTTTCACACATGGTGCATCTGCTTATTGACAGGTTATTAATAGCACCTATATATAGTGCTTTTCATTGGCAGATCTCAAAGTGCTTTACAAGCAGATAAGTACCCATTTAACAGAAGGTAAACTGAGGCATAGAGAGGCAACATGACTAGCCAAAGGTCACCCAGCAGCAGAACCAGGGATAGACCCCACATCCTCTGAGTAGCAGGCCAACGTGCTGTCCATTAAGCCACGCTGCCTTCCATAGCCAAAGCTTCACAGCCAACCTACTTAAAGCAGAAAAAACACAGAGTTTGTTTTGCTTTGAGTAGGTTGACATAGCAATTGCCAAATGTTGTGTGGCCAGAAAGTACATTCCTCTTCTAGTTCGTGGCTGAAGCCCTGGCGAACAGCATGTAAAGGGGGATTTCAGCTGTACCCAGTAGCTTGTGCTAACAACATGCATAATTTGTAACTAGAGCTGGTGTAAAAAAAAATCAAAAACAGTTTGAAGAAAATTGTGTCCCAATTGTTTTCCTGTTATTTTTTTTCCCATTGAAATTCAAGTTCCGCCTGCATTTTTCACCGAAATTTCAACCTTTCAACCAATTCTACTCACAACCCTTCTCAGTTCTCAAACGACGCTATCAGAGATGATAACTTCAGGAAGGGAGGTGGGACCCAATAGCTACAAGTAAACGGTGTCTGAAATCCTGAGCGTGCAGGCATAGGGATGGAAGCAGGGTTTATTCACCTTCGACAACAAAGCCAGGCTTCCAGGAGCGAGCTGCGGATTCAGAGGAACATTGCAAAAACGTGAGGGGGCCTCGGCTTTGTGGGAGGAAAATGGGTGTCCCAGCCATAGCATTTCATTTGAACTTAATATAGACATAAAAAGAATGCTGAGCAGGGATGTAATATTAATACAACCCGCATGAAGGAGGCTTGAGCAGTATTGCTAGTTGTCAGGTTGCTTGGGTGAAAAACAACCGGGAAACAAGCACCATAGAGCAGCTTGCTTGTTAAGTCCATTTGAGAACACACACATACCCAACACACTAATACATTTAACTGTTGCCCCCAAAATAGCAAACAGTTCAGGCGCTCCAGCACAACGGCGGTAATTAAAAGGTTTGCCAAGTGCTCCCAGTCATTGCTGTAATCCAAGTTTTCATTCCATTTCAGCCAAATCGCCCATTATGTTGATGAGTTGTTAATACAATCCCTGTGTAATGTTCATACTTTAGTCTAGAGGGAGCAGATTCCAGCCTGGCCCATGTAAATGGATTTATGGGGTGGGGAGGGAGAAGTGACACATATACGTTATGTGTCTGAGGCTTCATTCCGAAACCCACCTTTCACAGGTTGAGGGCTGGTCAGACTCTGTGTATATAAATATTGAGCTTTAACCGTCGACTCTTCAGTAAAGGGTACTTTGGAAAACCAAAGCCCGTGTATCGCCAGCTGGAGTATGGTGTCGGTTATATTGCAGTCCTGTTATAAGGGATAAGTCTGTTAAGCTGCAGGGAATGTTCATGGTAATACAGATGCAGTCTCTTCTTGTGGGGAGAGCAGATTAGAGTTTGAAATAATGTCCCTCCATTTCCCATCTACTATCAGGTTATACAGTGCAGAGGAAGCGGGGGGAGGGGTTAATAATTTCAGCTGCAGTGTAGTGTCTAAGCAAATGGAGATAATCTTTCAGGGGCAAATGGAAAAAAGGTGGATCAGGATTATGGTTTGTCTGCAGCTGATCCTGATGCTGGAGTAAAACCAAGACTTCGATTTGATGCCCGCCATTGCTGCAAAGCAGCCGGGGCAGGTGCAAGGGGTTACATTGATTGTGCTGCATTCCTTCTCATGGACCTGTTACGTCTCCTCTGATTGTGTCAAGAAGAAATGTTCAATGATTAGACCACAAAGAGAAGGGCAGGATGAATTTCTGGAAGGAAAATCATGCATTTGATTTTCAACCTCGTCTAACTCAAAAAGGGCCAAAGGGATTTGGCTAAGAATGTAAAAAATAAAAGGAGTGACCTTTGGAGAGAGACCAAACAGGGAAAGTATCATCAGAAAAGCAATTTTTTTCCGAACCATTCCGAGCGCAAGAAAACAGGGGCAAGGGGGCTTATCATTTAAACGATGCTACCAAGAGCACATTACATGTGAATTGAGGTTTGATAGAGCTGTAACTGTTACACGTCTTGGCAAAACAAGCCCAGTAAATCAGTTGACGGTCAGTTAGTCACTCGGAAGCTGCCCCTAGAGAACTGCCTTACCTGACTCTGCCGTGTCAAATAGCACCTCAGAAATCCATGCACACAGCATCAGATCTCGGATGGGCTATTGATTAGGAATAGCTCATCCCAGTCATAATGTGGCTGGTTTTAATTAAATGACTATACAGATGGGCATAGCAGCGGGATTTTTTTTTTAACCAAGCTTTTGGGCTGGATTTCTTTTTTTCCTAGATCGTGTCCGAAGGAGCAGAAGAGGAGTTCAGGGCTGCGTATTACTCTGGCATAGGATATCCCCTCTCCACTACATTGCTGGACGTTGGCTGCCTGGCATCACTGTGTAGATTTGTGTTCCCAGATTTGTGCATGCTAGAATGCAGATGGTAACACATGCGACACAGACTGCATCAGGGTATATAAATTGTGAACTGTGATGCTAATTTTCAGCGGATGGATGGGCCCAACGACAGTGTGAAAGGAGGCTGTGAATTCCCCAGTCAAACTCTCCCATGTAGGGCAAATCTTGCTTCCTGCAAACAGTCTGAGTTCATGGGCTGTGTACAGAGGGTAACCATTGCTTGCTCTTTTACCTTTCTCCAGAGGTTTTGGCTAGCAGATCTGAGGTCATAAGATCCGCTGGCCACACAGCGCCTTGAGCCTGCTGCATAGCTCATGGCGGAGCTGTGCTTCGCAACACACAGGGGTGTGGGGGTCTCACTGCACAGCCTGCCCCTTCTCATACAGGGGCCTTCTATGAGTGCTACTGTGGTTGGGGTCTCCTGAAGCCCCTTAGCTTTTGTAGGTCCAAATCAAGACCCCGTAAGGAGGCGTGATTTTTGGAAAGTGCTGAGCAAATACCCTGAAGGCAGCTCAAGTTGGTCCTCCAAAAATGGAGGCTGCCAAAATGGCTAGTCAATTTTGAAAACCTCAGGGTGTTTTTTTGCAACGGCAATCCCAAATGTAGCTAGCTATTTATACTGTGATCATTGCGGGGGTATCTGAGCCCCTTCCCCAGACATGTAAAGCCTGCAGTTTAAACATTACTGAGCTTTCATCCTGTCTCTCCCAGCTTTGTGCATGGACCTTCTGTTAGTTTGTTTTAATATTCTCTTTTCTTCCTCTTTCCTTTCCCAGGAGTTGTTATTGTGGGAAAGCTGTAGTAAAGAGTGAGCTCTTATTACACTTTGTTCTGATGGTATTAAGCTTCATCATAAAGCCATTTTGCAGTTACAGGCCGACTTACAGTCGCAAGCTGCAGAGACAAACAGCTGTATATTTTCTGGCAAAATCGGTTATGGCGATCCTGCCCTTTAAAAATCATTTCGATTCAGTACCGGGGGTTAGTTTTAGTTTTACAATACTGGGGTGGGTTTGCTCCTGGGCTTGTTCTTTTCTATCTATCCGCCCTTCTTTTTTTTAGAATCCAATTTCATCAAAAGTGGCTTTAAAAAAATAAAGTGAATTTCTCTGAGTTCCCTTTTCTGATCGTATGCTCAATCATGGACAGAAATCTCTTTTTCCCCATGGGAATGTCTTTGGTTTCCACTTTTATTTGCTAAAGGTTTAGCATGAACCTTGATTGGTTTATTTATTTTGAAACTGAGGAACTCCCAAGTTCACCAGTGTAAATCTGGAATAAAGCCTATTAATTTATGTTTGTATGGTGCCTAACGCAATGGGGCCCCGTTCTCCATTGGCCCCTAGGCCCTACCATAATACAAACAGTAAATAATATCAAATAACATTCACTGGTTACCCATACTGCACACCTTTCCTGGTCCTTGACACTGGAATTTTACAAAGGCATTGTCTGTACCGCCATCTAGTGGTGCTGTGGCAGCACTACACAAATGTTGTGAATCGAGAAATAAAACTCAAAACATTTTCTGGGGCATGTATTTCACTTTGCCTGTATCATCCATTCCAGAGATAGCCAACAAAATACTATCAGGCAGGTGATGGCTGGTACAGTGTGTGTGGATAGCAAGGGTCAGAGAGCACAAGAACCTTCCTGTCCCCCCCTCCCTCCCCCCGCACTGAATCCACTCCCACTGTGGCAGATGCTCACAGAGCCACAACAAAGCCATAAATATGTGTTCAAGAGACAGGTTATGGATGGGTGAGCTCAGTGGAGATTGACAGACATTACCGCAGATGTTCTGGGTTTCATATAATAAGCTCAATACTATGTGAAAACTTTGTCCATAAATTAACTCTATAATTATTTTTATGGTGAGCCAATTAAAAACACATGCTTTCCCCCCCTACCTCCCAGGACGCGTGTGCTATGGAAACAATAAAGAAACCCAGAAGCGAATTTGACATGCTCTTTTGTTTTCCTGTCCAGTAATAGTGGACATGATGATACAGTGGAATTAGGCCTGATAAATCCAGCCAGATGGCTCCACTCATTTGTGACACCTCAAAACAATGCAGTGTTCTTGAAATCAGAGAAGTCTAGTAGAACATGGAGCTGTCCCCATAAGTCCTGCAATCTGGTTTTATATATAGATTCAACATTTATACTAGGCTTGTATCTCTGTAATGCATCAAGCCAAGATCTCAGAGCCAAACACCCCTAACTTTAGGTTTGGGGAAATGCGGGGTGGGGAAGAATTGAAATTTGGATCCAAATTTGACAGCTTAGGCCTGTCTCTAACTAAAACACTTTAAAGAATCATCTGCGCCATTGGAAAAGCTGCTCTTAGTTTTCCCATGAAACCTGAGTGGAGAGAGCCTGGAGAAGGAAACCCGATTGATCTAGTAAAATACTTTATTGATACAAGCATAAAAGGGACTTGACATGTAGTTAGTCTCATTTGAAGCCATGACAAATGTAATTATGGAATGCCATAGTTTGGGAGCCTGCTGAGCCAAGTATAACGTGCCATAATTTAACGGTAGCCAACATACGGAAACAGCTGAAGGCCTGCCAGAAAATCAGCACTAGATCTTAAAAAATAAATGGAAAGCAATTTTAATTTAATATTTTATTTCAATGCACCAATACAAAAACAATGCAGGCTTTTATATTACACATATACATAATGGATTTAAAGACATTTGCAATCTGATTGCCTTTGTATCTCTTAATGTAGCTGTACTGTACACTGTGGTTCACCAATGCCATGCTTTAAACATCCAAGAACCTGGAGAGGGCTGTAAAGCCCAACAAAGCTGTTATTTGTCCTCATAATCGAGAAGAACAAAAGGAAGAGCAAGAGTCAAAATTCGGCCTAGCAGGTGGTAATTGTTAACGAAGGCCCTGATCCTGCAGTTGAATCAACGCACGATGACCTTTACACTCACATGGAGCACTGCTGAAGTCAGTGCAGCTCCTCGTCGACCCAGAGCTGTGTGTGTACAGCTCCAATTTCAAGATCAGGTCCTAAAACAATTCACTGGGGGGAAAGTGAGGTTCTGATCTTGCTCATTTTGTTCTTCTCTGATAACCAAAGACCTCTTGTTTTGCCCTTGCAAGGCGGCTGGTCCTGCTTATGCAGAATCAGGGCCGGGTCCCCAGCGAATGAAAAGTGCAATAGTTCCATTGACTCTGCTGGAGCTACCTCACTTTACGCCAGCTGATGATGTGTCCCTCAATATTTGACAACAATGCACTTGGCACAAGAAAAAAAACTGTTTTGTTTTCTAAAAATAAACCTATCATTGCATTCAGGTTGGCACAACAAGGAAAAGAAAATGAAATGAGTCCCAACTGGGCTGAGCGCAGAAGAGAAATCTCTCCTCAGAGCAAAAGCACACTGACATTCTGTTTCGTTTGGTTGTGCTCACACGCTGCCCTATCCTCCTTTTCCCACAAAGATCCAAGCATAGGCTCTTGTTTGCCACCCTTGTCCTTGACCTAAGGTTGTCCCAGGTTCTTAGATTTTTCCATACATTTTGATTTTAGGAATTGCTGTTGTCCTTCCACGTTATCTCAACTAGCGATGAACAGTACCAAGAAACCTAGTTGTGGTCTGAGCTCAGTACTGTAAGATGAATCCTAAGAAGTTCAGGAGATCCAATTCCCATGTCACCAAGGCTTCTCTCCATAAAAGCCCACTGACCTGAGCTGGCCTCATAGTGTTCTTTTTCCCCAAAGGTACTAGACAGATGGAAGAAGTCTAGTGGCAGAATGGACCTTCTCTGAAACAGAATCAGATAGCTCCTCTTAGGTGTCTGCTTATCCTGAGCCTGGTCCGATGCCCAATTAAGTCAACAGGAGGCTTTCCATTGTCTTCAATCTGTGTTGGATCACATTCCTTAACCCCAACCATTCCCTTACTCCCACTTGTGTAACCTTCCTCCATGAGCGCAGGAAGAAAGGGTTAGTAGTTAAAAAGAGAACCAAAGCGGTGGTGTATCAAAACTTCAATCACAATCCAAAGAGCTATCTGGCACTAAAAAGTATTGTGTCCAGAGAGTTGCTTAGCACCACAGTTCTCACTGGTTTCATTGAGAGGTGCAGGTGTCTATGTCCCAACTTTTCCAGTTGTGACTCCATTATAGCTATGGCTAAGCTAATTCATTCCATTTACCTCAAAAGCACCATTCAGAATGAAATGAAGCTGATCAAGACACACACAAGGACCTGTTAAATATTGCTTATATTTCTGTGAAATCATAGGAATACAATACTTCACATGAGATGGGGAAATGTCCTGTCAGATACCATGTGCACGTACATATTTTTTATATACAAATATTGCCCTAATAGGAACAGGGTTTTTTTGCTATTTAATTAAAATCAAGGATTTTCAGTCCCACGTTAACATAATAAAACACCACTATTCTTTTGCTCTTGAAATGATAAATTCAAACAAATTTCATTTTATAAACACCACTAAAGCATGTCATATATATAAACACTTCTAACATCATAAGTACATTATGCACAAAATATTTCCCCAAAATTACATCATGCAACTCACCAGGCTACTGCTTGTACCCAAAGTGTTGGGAAGAGTTTCTTGTTTCTAGTGTACTGGAGTGGCAGACTCCTCTAGATAGTGGTTGTCTTGCTCACAGGCGCCTGAGAAAACTGTTGACGGGCATGAAAAACCATTTACTATTGGTCAAGGTTAATCTCTTTGGGCCTAGTCACTCCCCTTAAACCCCCACAGGTGTGTAAGATGGGGAGTGGGTGTCAAGCAGCAGAGAGGGGGACACCACACCCAGAACACTGCAAGGGCTCTGTATGCACCAGTGCGTAGGGGTTTATTCTGGGCAGGCACTACCAATGGGTCCATGACTACCCAGAGCTACTGAGCAGGGATGCCTTCCAGAATGTCGGTGTTCAGCAGTAGTTACCATGCTATGATACCAGAGACGTTGCAGTGTTTCCCAATACTAGCTATTCTCTCTCAGGGTAGGTGTACATGGCATTTTGGAGTGAGCCTTTCAGCCCAGATCAATGCCTCTAAAAGTTGCGGTATAGACAGTGCTTTAAACTTGCAGCTCGGGCTGAAGCTGCTGAAGTTGCGGCTGGGGCTGGGGGATTCAGAGCCCAAGCTCCAGCCCATGCCACAACTTCAATGTGTTGTTTACTATACAGCTATTTGTAGAGCAATAGTGCAACTAGCCTGAGGCTGAGAGGCTTGCTCCAAAATGCTGTGTAGACATCCCTAGACACTGTGGTGTGACAACGGTTGGTAAATATGGGCCTTTTAATGGCTGCTTCTGCATAGTAAATCCATGGCCTTGGTGGAGGAGGAGGATTCACGGATGGCAGAGGAACTTTTATTCAGAGCCCATTCCCAGTGAGTGTCAAGGAAAGAACGGACATTTTACTTCAACCCCGTATCTCCACCACAGTATCACCCTCAGTAGAATGGGAAACACCAGGCATGGTATATGGCCGTGTTTAATGGTGACGGCTGTGCTCGGGAAAGTTTGGTCCTTTGCGAAAAAACTATAAACAGTTTTTCAACCTTCTTCACTCTTTTACAAAAACATAAATATAAAAAAATATACAAAGTAGCTACAAAATCTTTCTAAATATTTTGTAGTGACCATTACATGTTGATTAAACAGCTCGTTAGTGGTTGTCCTAGAATTCTTCACTACAGTTTTATGCAGGGTAAGGACTTCAGGGGCCTGCATCTTCAGAGGGGCCTCAATCCAAGTGCTGAATTGTTACCTGCAATTTTCGCTTGTGCAACCATTTGAAGAGCCAAATAATAAGATTTTGACACCTGCCTGATTTCGTGGGTGCGGGTGAGACAGCCACCCAGAAATCTGGCCATCAGATGCTGAAAATCCATTGCTTGGCCTTGCCAACAACATATGGTTAATACTGCAGTGCATATTTAAAGGGCATTTTTGAAAATGTGGCCCAGTTTATTTGCAAACAATGGATCAGATCATCATCTGGTGCAAATCAGCGTAGCTCCACTGAAATCAACAGAGCTATGTCTAGTTACATCAGCTGAGAATCTGGGTGATCTTTTCATTAGCTTCATACAGTAAAGTCTGTCGTTATGTTAGGTTTCTCTTTAAACTAGCAGTCTAAGAAAAATTAAATTAGTTCTGATTTTTCTGCGTACTTAAAAACAATGTCTTTACAGAGCAGAACAAACAAAACATTGCATAGATCCATATCTTATGTGTTTCTGTGTCAAACAGCACAATAGCTCAAGGACCACAAATAATCCAACAAAAACAACAAGGAGTCTGGTGGCACCTTAAAGACTAACAGATTTATTTGGGCATAAGCTTTCGTGGGTAAAAACCTCACTTCTTCAGATGCATAGAGTGAAAGTTACAGATGCAGGCATTATATACTGACACATGGAGAGCAGGGAGTTACTTCGCAAGTGGAGAACCAGTGTTGACAGGGCCAATTCAATCAGGGTGGATGACATCCACCTGTCAACACTGGTTCTCTACTTGCGAAGTAACTCCCTGCTCTCCAGGTGTCAGTATATAATGCCTGCATCTGTAACTTTCACTCTATGCATCTGAAGAAGTGAGGTTTTTACCCACGAAAGCTTATGCCCAAATAAATCTGTTAGTCTTTAAGGTGCCACCAGACTCCTTGTTGTTTTTGTAGATACAGACTAACACGGCTACCCCCTAATAATCCAACAGTTTACACCAGCTGAGAATTTGGTCCCACAGTGGTACCCTGGCTTCTTTAGTGTGGTTCAGGTTTGTTACAGAAGTGCTATAAAGCTACCAGTGAGTAAAATAACAGTGTCTAGCACCAATGCACAGATCCTCATATGGCATCAATGTACATATCCTCTCATGTGCTTCTGCCATTCAGAAAATGTTATGCCAAACCAGAACTTACGTCAAATATCCTTCTTTAAATAGAAACACAAAAGTGTAAAGCAATAGTAATAATAATAGTAATCATAAAAACAGGAATAGAACAATATCTTGACATGGTATTTCTGAGGCTGAGAAAGTCCCTTGCAGTATTTACAGTGCTAGTCAGCAGCTTGGGTCTGGAGAGAAGATTTGTTCTCCTGGAGGACACAGTTCCCATTTTCCAATGCATCTGAGCTCCCTGGTAGGGATTCTGGGGGAGGCGGTTTGTAAAGGAAACAGGCCAGCAGGAAGAAGACTGTTCCAACCACCTGTAATCATCAAGACATCCTGTGTTACTGGTAGAGCCACTTTAAATACCCAGCATGACTCTAACTTATTTAAAAACCCAGGGCCAGATCCTCAACGGATGTAAATCAGCATAGCAACCGTGAAGACCGTGGTGTTGCTAGTGCCAATGGAGCTACGTCAATTAACAGCGGCTGAGTAGCTCCCTCCAGGCTTCCCAGATCCAGATTCAAAGAGTTTGAACATGTTCCGAGGGAGTCATAAAGACAATCTGACATGCAGGTGTGCTGTGCAGGAGGATTTGGCTGGATTATAAAGACAAGGAAGAGATTAGCTGGGAAAATATATTAGTATGTGGCTCTGGGAATATGCTCCAGTTGATTATGAGCAGGTGTGCATGCCTACTTTTTAGAAATATGCATGAAACCTCAGTGAGCAGCCAGTTAATCCGCATAGTTCCCTTGAATGTAGAGGCAGCAAAGCAAGACTGCATAAGGGTGAGGCCCGAAAGCCTTATTTTAGAAGCTCTTGGTACCATGGTGAGTAGTGCTTAGCATGATGCAAATTACAAGTAAAAGTTCATGCCATTACACACACAATTTATGGACATACTTTTTAGACCGACACTGTACTATGCTGTAGGGGGTAGTGACTACCCATTAGCATTATGGAGGGGGATTCATCCACATCAAACAATCCCTGACGATGATGAAGATCACATATAAACTTCACACATGGCCTCCCATTGTCATCTTTCTAACAGACTGACCCCAAACCCTCCATTTTAACCACTGCAGCTTCAGGAAAGTTCAGCTCTGAAGCTGAACTTTGCAGTCATGACCTATCATCACATAGCATCAAACCCTGTATGTAAAAAGGACCGTGGCTAGAACCGTGCCATTATTTTGGAAACAAACTGGTTTTCTTGCAGCTGGGATTTGTTTTTAAATGAAGGACTGTTTGGATTGGGGGGGGCAGGTCTGCTCTTTACCTTGTGCTTGACAATTATGTATGATTCAAGTTCCCAGCTTGCGAGATTGTGAATACATCAAGGGGCAATTCCATGGCTTCGAAGGCCTCATTGTCACCAGTAGGTATGTTTGCTGAGTAGCTGGGGGAAGACTGGATTGGGGAGTGTACAACCCTGCATGCCCAGGTACTGCATGTAGCCGGGGCTAGATTCTCTGATCACCTGACTCCATGACAGTAGTGCACTGGGACCTTAGAGGGATGCTCCAGCCATTTAAAACACCTGGAACCACATTGCTCTGCGCTACATGGATTTAGAGCAGCTGAGGATCTGACCTATAGTATTTTGCCATGTATACTAGCATTGCTATACACATACCTTCTCACCACAGCTGCTGATTCCTATTGTGACCTGCAAGCTAGGTGCCAATTTGGACAGAGCTAAAACAATGCTTTCTGCTCCTAAATACTGAAACATTCACCCTCTTGACATTTTCGAGCAGTGATCAGAGAATGGCTATTTACTCTTCTTTACAGCATGAGCAGAGTGACCTGGGACACACTAGCTAACAGACTGCATTTATATACTCAACTCCACTTCTAGAGTGAGTGATTTTAATAAAATGTGGGTTTTGTGGAGTCTTCCCCCAAAAATTTTAGAGGAAAAACATTTAGCTTGGAAAATAATATGAAGTCAGGAGAATGATGGTACCCAGAGAGTTGTTAAATTGTGAATCATAAATGGAATATTTGCATGTAGTAACAAACACTTTGCTGTGTTTTCACACCAAAGTTGCGTGACGATAGGATTCATGCTGTGATCAGAACAGCATAACAGAGGTTTCCAAAATTCTGCCACAGTTGGCGCTGCTCATCTAACCAGTCATCAGCAAAAAGCACAGGCTAGGAGATGTGAAAGTGAAATAGTAACTGGGCATCACCTTGTAGACAATTCCAGCAACCAGAGTGTATCGGCTCATGGCGGAGTTCTGGTAAACGTAGCAAGAACCTTGTTCTCCACACTGGTCCTGCCACACCAGACATGATAGATCAATCATTGAGCCAAAGGCAATAGGACCGGGAATGGCTCCTGCATGAAGACAGAATGGAACATCAGTTGATATAACTTCTATCTATCATCCTCAAGGTAGCCCAAAGCACTTTCGAAACAATGTGTCAGGTTTTGCAGGTTTTGAGTAAGCTAACACTGCAACCTGTATGGCTGGAATTTCCAAAAGAGCCTAAAGGAGTTAGGCACCCAAACCCTACTGAGTTGGGTGACTAATGCCCATCAGCTCCTTTGAAAACCCCAGCCTATGAACTCAGCAATGACTTATGTAGTTATCCAGGGCCTTGGACAACACAGCCCATTTTCTTCTTGGAATGAGCAGTTGCCCACTGCTATTGTTTACTCCTTTGGAAACATGTTATGGGAGTTTTAGTTTTCTGTCCAACAGCCAGCTTACATGGTTAACAAGAGATCTCACTTCAGCACATGGCACTTGGTAAGAGTTCAAAATTGCATCCCCACCAGGACCCCCAGGAACTTTTGGTGTCCTGGCTGGCGCCCTGAATTTACTAAACTCAAGCTAATGATATTGTATGAAGCTTTGCTGTTCTGTATTAAGTTATCTCTAGAGCTGGGTGAGCTATTCACGGTGAACAATCTAGCTGCAAAATTTAGCTCTTTTTTTTTCCTATTTGCAAATTACATGCAAACAGTATTGGATGTTTATGAATAGTGTAGGTAGGTGAGAGAAAACATCCTCCACTCAAACATCACGTATCCCCATTCCCCTGCCCTTAAACTATCTGTATTTGGCCCATGGACACTCCTGTGATAAGTGTTTTACAAATACAATAGGAAAGACATACACATTCACTCCATACTATACCTAGAGTTCTTACTACAATCCACTGGATTCCTAGTGCAAATGATCTCTGTCGGTCGGAGACGCACCTAGAGTACACAAAGTTAGAATTTTAAAATGTTGACATGAAGTAGTAGCAGCTCACCAGCACCAAAGAGAAGAGCCTCTCCACACCCCATAATACCATCAAACAGTGTACTCTGATGATAAAGGGATATATTTTCAGCCAGAATGAGGCTCATTCTCCCTTTTTGTGGACATAATGTGCACCAGCAAAATTTGTGTCCAGGCTTTTGGGAATTGTGAGGGCAAATCTGGATATTTGCACATCTAACTACCTCACTGAGGGCAGAAATGAGCTACATACAGGCGCAAGCGCTCAGATTGTGCTCACAACTGGACTGAATGGAGAATCACGCTCGATATCTTCGACACCCTGAAAACTGGGCCATTTTCATCAGGCCCTGTATCACAATTGCTAGGATAAAATGAAAACGTTTGCGTTCAATTACTTTCTGCTGAAACGGGGGCTTTGTACGGTAAAGAGAAGGTTCCGCTGCTTACCGTAGAGTTGCGGTCAGCGCTGGAATACTGCATAGGAATGTAAAGAAAATCACAAAAAACATGAAAAGCAGCAGGACAGTTCTCTCACAGGAGGAAGTGCATTTTCCTGGAATCGCTTGGGCAAAACCACTGGGATCATTCTCCAGGACACAGCTACATTCATAGTAAACCTGGGAAACAAACACCTCGTCAATTTCCCAAAGAGACAGCGTTTCTATAGGCATCATTTGGCCCATAACTAGAATTGCACATGGTCAGATCAGCTGTTTTTACAGCTGGGTTTTGCTCCTGGAGCAGAATAAGGCAACCACAGCAGGGCCAAGAATTTGGCCTTATGCCAGTTTCCAGTGCAGATATTATCAGGTCGGGTGGCAATGAACTTCACAAGACTGCTCTGAACTCTGGAAACATTAGTTATTGCATAGCGTGAACACCCTTACACACACTGTCCCCTATGTGCACAAAATACTAACAGGGGATTAAGAGCACACAATGGGACAAACTTTGCTCTGATAATGGGAATTAGGTGCACATAATGGGACAAATTCAGTTCCCAGTTCTACCCATGTAAATTCAGAGCTCAGTTCAGTTATCAACAAATATAGGCTTGAAATTAGATGAAGATTTCTGACCATCAGAGGAATGAAGTTCTGGCACAGCCTTCCAAGGGGACCAGTGGGGGCAAAAAACTTAACTGGTTTCAAGACTGAGCTTGATAAATGTATGGAGGGGATGGTATGATGAGACTGCCTACAGTGGCATGTGGTCCATCTGCAACTGCTAGTAGCAAATATCTCCAACCTCTGGAGATGGGACACCAGATGGAGAGGGTTCTGAGTTACTACAGTGAATTCTTTCCCAGGTGTCTCACTGGTGGGTCTTGCCAACATGTTCAGGAGCTAACTGATCACCATATTTGGGGTCAGGAAGGAATTTCCCCCAAGTCAGATTGGCAGACACCCTGGGGGGGTTTAGCCTTCCTCTGCAGCGAGGGAGCACAGGGCACAGGTGGGTTTGAACTAGAGTAAATGGTGGATTCTCTGTTCTTTAAATCATGATGTGAGGGCTTCAGTAACTCAGCCAGAGGTTGGGGGTCTATTACACGCGTGGGTGGGGGAGGTTCTGTGGGCCTGCGATGTGCAGGTCAGACTAGATGATCATGGTGGTCCCTTCTGGCCGTAAAATCTATGAATCTATGAGTTATGCAGGATTTACATCAGTGCAGCTGAGAGCAGAATCTGACCCATTGCATGGAGTCTAGACCCCTAAGTAATAACATTTGGAACTTCAAACTCCAAAATGGAACAGCAGGACTAGGTCAGTGCAGAGCAGAGAGGCATAACCAGAGTACTTGCATCTCAGTGGTGCCCAACGCTCACAAATGCCATGTATTCACAGGGGGTCCTTCTACAGTTTATATCAGCTTTAAAGCAAAACTCAAAACTTGAATAAACTTAATGTAACTTCATCAAGGCTGGCCAGAATTTATGAAGGCGGATGTGCTAACTAATGTTCTTTGCTAACACCTGGGTTCTTCAAACCATACCGTCTTGCCACTATCGAGGATTGACTTTTTTTTTTTGCACCCTGCATAGCAGGCAGAGTAATACATGATGTCATCACTTCCACAGACTGGACTGTAGATCTCCCTTAGACAGTCACATTCGGTGTTGCACGCTGCTGTCAGGTTTAGGCTGCTTTCCAGTAAGATTCTAAAGGAAACAGTGGATTAGTCAGCAGATGTTCCTTTAACCATATCTTCCAGGGCTGGGTGGGGTGGAATAAGGGCTTGTTTACATTACCCGCTGGATTGATGGGCAGCGATCGATCCAGCGGGGATCGATTTATTGCGTCTAGCCTAGACGCGATAAATTGACCGCCAAGCGCTCTCCTGTCGACTCCAGTACTCCACCCGGAGCGAGAGACGCAGGCGGAGTTGACGGGGGAGCGGCAGCAGTCAACTCACCGCAGTGAAGACACTGCGGTGAGTAGATCTAAGTACCTCGATTTCCGCTACTTTATTCACGTAGCTGAAGTTGCGTAACTTAGATCAACCCCCCCCCCCCCCCCCAAGTGTAGATCAGACCTAAGAGGAGAAGGAGGGCACAGGGGTGTGTGAGAGGGGATGCTAAGGTAGTGGGATACTGGAAGGTGCTAGGCTGTGTGTAGTCATACACTTGGAACATGCCTATAAGGTTGGCTTTGCAACCATGCAGCGACATTATTCTGTACTGCATTAATATTAATCTCAGTGTTGATTACTCAGGTTTATCCTTGTGTTTCTGTACCATCACAACACACGACTGACGGACACTGTGATCATTATTATTACCTTCGGTCGTACATCTGCGTTACTCCCGCCATAGGCATGTTAGGGCAATGAATGAAAAATATGAAAACAGCCAGGAGACTTGTCACTGTGCAAAGTAAACACAACTTGATGATTCTGGAACAGCGAAGCTTAAACTTATTCACGATGAATCCTCCCAGGAATGTGCCTCCTCCCCCCGCTGGCACAACAAGATAACCTAGGGGGAAAAAACCAAGCCTATAAATATCAGGAAGGGAGTTTCTATTTGTCTGAATAAATACACTACAGAGTTGGCACAATTGTAACTCCTTCTGTGCCACTGGCCTATGCTTGTTTCTTGATAGGAATTTATAGGACTTGAAAAGAAAAGAAAAGAAAAGAAAAGAAAAGAAAAGAAAAGAAAAGATACCTTCTGCCTTCAGTAGCAGCTCTGGGAAAATCTGAGAAAATAAGGAAATATTTTCTGCATATAGTGCAGTTCTGCCCTGAAAAATGACTCTCCAAGAATAGCATGTTTATTGTATCCCACTGAATTCAGATCAAATTTGCTCAGTTTTCCAATTTAAAGGTATTAACCTATGTGTGTATGTGTATATATATATATACATATATATTTTTTTTCTAATTGGCTGGCCTGCAAACTCAGCCTGGGGTCTGAGAGTGAAGCTGGGTTCTTTCCAGCTGTATGTTACCAGTAATACAGGTTCTGCAGCTCAGATGCTCTCCTCATTTGCACTTGAGTAAATACTTAGATACCACTATTGACAGTTCTCTTGATGGTGCACAAAAAGCAACAAACCCCAGCTCACTCTGTGCTGGTTTGGCAGGACCAACTGGTGTAAAAGTTGGAAAAACATTTCCCACTAAAGTTAGTAGATATAACACTGACTACACACATGGTGCAGGTCTGCTGGGTCGGAAAGAGCCATTTATATCTAAGATTGCAGCCACATTTTACATGATACACACAGTGTAATTACCGCATAGTGTCAGTATTGCATTTGACTCTGATAAAAGAGATCATCTCCTTGATCATGAGATTTTAGTATTTTTAGACAATATAAAATTTACATGGACATTATTGAAAATCTCTTTTCTTACCAAACAAGGTAGCAGCTTCAGAGGCACTTAAACTATACTGTGACTCAAGGAACTTGGGTCCAAAAGTAGACATTCCCGCAATGAGCGTGGCTTCAGTTGCTCCAGCTAAACAGAGGAAGATGAAGGTAGGGTTCTTCAGAAGCAGCAATAATGATCTGTCGAGTCCAAGAGGCATACAGAAAAGACAAATATGATGCAATTGCATTGGGTGGTGCAGTTTTACTTTGTTATTGTCTCTTTGAATCTAAAGGGCTAGAGGGGGGTCTTTAGGCTCATCCTTGCATAAGGGTGGTACCCAGCTGCCCCACCTTTCATTGGAAGAAAAAAGAAAGGAAATAGTTGATGCAGCTCTTTAAAAATGCAGCACGCTTCTCTCCTCATGCTGATTCAGCCATGGCGCCAAGGAGCAGCACCCCTCTCTGACCACTCCCTCTCCACCTACTCAGGATGGGGACTATTGGATGAACGTTGTTGGGTAGCATCCCCTGTCAGCAGTCTCCTCCTTTGGAAGTGGAAAATCGTGAGTTTGTCCACTGAGCTTGATCCATGTTGTAGGGGTGTCTCAATATTTTTTCCACTTGCCTATTCATGTAGAATGATGATTTTCCAAATTGAATACCTGGATTGCACCTGCAGACTTTGCGAATGCATCTGTTGTGCCCACCTAGCTGATATTTACATAAGTAAACAGGGACCTGCATATGCACAACGGGTGTCGCATATGCAGTCATTGACATCATAGGTACAAAATAATGTGGGTCTTGCAGACACAAATGGTGAAATCACAAATTCTGTGGGTGCAATTTAGATGGTGAGTTTTGCAAATTCGGGGCTTGTGTCTGCAAGGTGTTGAGTGTCCTCAATTCCCATTCAGGGCAATAAAATCTGAGGGTGCGCAGCACCTTTCAGAATTGGGTCAGAATTGAAGGACAACATATCAATAAATACCCTGTTAGATCCTGATTCTGCTCGCTGCTGAATACACTCAATTCTCATTACAGTTTATGGGAATTATACCAGTAAGCAGTGATCTTAATCTTTGTAACCCTGATCTGGACCAGGTGACTGGGGTCAGGAAATAAAACTGTGTCTCACACCAGCACTCTTGTGTTTCACACATTTACTATTCTACAATGCAAACCTAATAAGTTTATTTCTTGCTCTAAGTACTTTCATAAAGACCTTATTGTCCTACTGTAAAGCAGCAATCACCACAGGCCAGACAAAGTGGGTCACCATTTAAGTTTAACTAGTATGTTTAGCAAGTAACTGGAATTTATTAGGGGAAAGCAGATATTCCAGACAATTTGCCATGTGCCATATTTATGCACAAAGATGATTCAGCAGTGATCCTTCTGCTGAATACAGAAAAAGCCCCAGGCTTGCTTGATAGTCTCAGTTCTCCTGGGATATTGAATTAGAAATCTACACTGCTTTGCTGGGATTTCTTTTGTTAACTGGCTTGAAATTCTGTCATGTAACTCTATTAGCCTACTCCAATTGCTCCCCTCTGAGGCTGTTATGTGTAATGAAAAGTCCTGCCAAAAGCAATTTGGAACATACTGGTTATCTCTGGAATGACAGTGAGTGATGGACTCATCAGAGCTCTCCATACAGACAGATGATGTGCGTGTGTGTTTTATGTCAAAATCACTTGACAGTTGCTTATTGCTTTGGAGAGAATGTGGAATGGGGGCAAAACTACTGCCATGAAACTAGATGTCACATAAGTAGAGCTGGTCAAAACATTTCGGATGGAACGCTTTTCTGCTGGAAAATGCTGATTAGATGAAATCAAAATGTGGGAGTGTATTGAGTCTGTCAAAACTTTCGATGGAAACCAGGCAGGCAGGTAGGTGGGCCAGCCTCCGTATGTTTCCCAGGCAGCTTCTGAACTCCCGGGGCAGCTGCTTCCCAGGTTCCCTGAGCAGCAGCCACTCCATGCTACCTACTCCTCGGAAAGCTGGCTGCCAGGTAATCCAAAGGGCAGGAATGTAATATTGACCTCAGCTCTTTGTTTTGGAGATCAGTGCATTGTACATGCCTGATATACCAATGAGCAATCCTCATAAAACAGATGTTTATCAACTTTGTATAAAACTCCCCTTCTCTGATCGGCCCCAGCAAACTATTTATCAAGCGTGTCTCTTGTATATTCTGTTTAAATCTCTATTGGATTGACACCAGTGGACTTTTTCATGTGCACTACCAAAGTGGAATATGCGATAGAAATCGGCAGAGGGAAGTAGAAAAAAAATGCTACTTTTATCAAGCCTTTCTGAACCAGGAATCAAGCCGCAATTCACTGATCGACTGTTTCATCCTATTGGCTTCATTCTTGGTTGTTGCTGGCTGCGAGAATAGCATCATGTATTAAGCAGTACATGCTTTCTCAGGAGCAGAATCAGGCTACTTGGACCTCACTGAGTGGCACCTTCTTCTACAGGTAATTCCACATATCTCAATGGAATCCTCTTACTCTATAGAACATGAGTAAATGTGCCAGAGTCCCACCCCTAATTAACATAAAACTGGAACAGTGCTCCTATAAAATTAAGCTGCCTTTTGCCCTTGTAACTGGCACATCAGCCCATTCATCCAAAGCTGCCTCATTTACAGATGTGATCCATTCCTCTAAAACAACTTCCCTTTAGGGCATTTCCTCTTCTCTCAAAGCAAACCAGAAAACACAGAAGCATGTACAGTTGGGTTTTTTTTTTTTTAATAAAAGGGACAACTGACTCATTTTTTAAGATGCATAAAAATACATTCAGGTCTAGACTGGCTCTTACTTTATATGATCTGGTTTGCCCACCTCTAATTATTTGCCATATGTTCTCCAGGGACTAGGCACATTAAGGAATGTTCAAGGCCAATGAACTGATCCTGCAGCCCTCACTGAGGTAAAGCTCCCCTGAGGTCAATCAGAGTTTTGTTTCGGTGAGGCCTGTGGAGTGTGAAGCACTGAAGTTTAGATACAGCTCCCTTAACATTATTTAAATGCAGTTTTTGAATTTAATTTCCGTGTGGCGAGTCATGACCTCCAAAAATGGCACTCGGTCAAGAATTTCATTTAATAACAAGGTGGAAATCGGTTCAATGCAATATTCTTAACAAAACGTACTTAACCCCTGGTGAACTGCTTTGGTGTTGCCCTGTGTGAATAGTTGCTTAGAGTCAATCAAAGTTGGCTATTGTATGAGGTAAATTCTCCTGTGCATCTCTGTTTCAATCCTCCTTTTCATGTGCAGAGGAAGTTAATGATTCTAAAATTCACAAATGACCCTTAGCAACAGGATTATGGTTCTGCAGCAGCTATTATTTTTGTTTGCATTGTGTGGGTATAACCTGTCGACTGTAGTTGTATCTAAGAATGATACTTGGAGAGGTTGAGGAAGTAAACATATAGTTGCTGGTGTTATACTCAGCTTCTACAAAAAAGTGCATCACAACTAACACAGAGCATTTCTCCAAGATCCAACTCCTGTACATTCAGTTAAAACAGAACTTCAAACGTTACGTGCAATAGCATCATTCAGTAACTCCCAAACATTGCCAATTGGTATCATGGCCCTTTCTGTCTCCCACACGCCTCCAGCTAAATGCTAACTGAAAACAGCACAGAGAAATTCTGACTCTCAGTAATAAGATGTTACCTGTATCTTATTTAGGTCAATTGTTCATTGACATTTCCTGCTTTACATTTCCAGAAAACAATTTCCAATTAAACTGGATTTTGTGTGTGTGTGGCTACGTTTACACTATGAGCTCAGGGTGTTGATTCTCTCATCAAGCTACTGTGACTATAAATAGCAGTGTAGCTGCGGTAACATGGGAAGTAGCGGATGAGGCACAGCTCAGCCCTGCCTCCACTGCTGCTACCCATGCTACCTTGGCCACACTGCTCTTTATAGTCACACTAGCTTGATGAGAGCTAGTGCGAGTATATGTGTACACAAGCAGGGGAATTACACCCCTAGGCCATAGTATAGACATAACCTGTGTGTGTGCCTACACAGAGAGCTGAAGACTGGTCCTAGTCCTGGTCCTGCACTCTGCCACGGCTACTTTGCATAAGGAGAGAACAGAGGGAAAAACACAAAGAAGCTGATTGACAGAGGAGAAAGGAAATGGAATAAAACAGAAAGGAAACCGAGATAGAACTAGGACAACAGGAAGTAGATTCGAAACAGAGATACTGTATTAGACTTGCTATGAGCAAGAAAAGGAAACAAAGATGAACATTATAGGGACATATGAGGAAGCCAACATGGGACTAAAATAAGAGGAAAATAAGAAAAGCTCAGAGAAGACAAAGATGAGGAAACACTGGACAATAAACAAGTGAGCAGTGATGCAGAGTGAGCAGTTTATAAGCAATAATACCAATTTAAGGGGAAGAATCAAAAGATAGTGCCTGTGCATGTAGTTTAGATCAGTGTTTCTCAAACTTTTTGGTACCGGGGACCAGCTTGCTCCTTCCTAAACTGTGTCAGGGAGATCTCAGGGACCAGTGTCGGTCCACGTACCGGTCGTTGAGAAACACTGGTTTAGCCTACAGTGGTGATTGGTATTAAGCCACCTGCTGTAAAACCCACCATGTCACATATCCCGGATGGTATGTGGGTCTCTGTGGGCACAAAATTGTGCTTATGAAAACAATCTCACAGGTAACACTTGCTGTAACACACTGTGATGCTGTATGCACTGGACCATCATTGAACTGGGTTTTATTTCAAAGGCTGAAACACAAACAGTTCCAGGAATGTAAACTGTCCCCATGTCAACTATGGAGCTGCATTTGGTGACTAAAGTTCCTAGATTTATTCCTGGCTCTACCATTGAATCTGTAAAATGGGGTTGATGATACCTATCTGTACAGGAGCATTATAGTATTAATGTTTGTAAAGTGCTTTGGGGACGATTGGCTTGATCTTGGAAGATGCGGAGTGTCATCAACACAAACTGATTTCAGTAGCATCCTACAGGATCAAGCCCCAGGTATTGCAAAGTATTTCAATTATTATTGTAGAAAGCCAGATGAAATTGGGGCCATTTCCCTAATTTTGGGAAGAGCTCTCTGAATGTCATGCACACGCAAAGGTACTCACCGTGGAAGGTCTTTAACTGTTTTCCCAAAGGCGGGATCCGATGCCATTTCTTGGCTCCCATCTTTCAGCTGATGAGCCTCAGAGACTCTCATGATGATGTAGCGCTGGGATCCTGAAAACATTGATGTAGGAAATAGAGACTATATGAGAGGAGGGTTTTGTGCAACACAAGTAGCAAATTCATGATGGAAAAAAGCACGGTAGTATAAATCTGATGCTAATATGACTCAGCTAGTCAGAAAATGCTCAACAAAAATGTTTCCACGTAAAAGAGGATTTTTTTTCCTGCAAAATTTTTTCCATTGGACACTTTTGTGCAAACGTTTTACCACTTCCCAACCAGCCCAACGAAGAGCAGCTTTGAAAGTTAATGGGAGTTGGGTGCTTGACTCCAATTTATTCCTTTGAAGCCCTCCCTCTCTCCAATTCCTTTGTCTCACATTTATCCCACTTTCTCTCTACTCGTTCATAAGAAGCATAAAGGGGCGGAACAGAGAAAGACAAGGAAACACTGGGAAGACAGGTGGCTGTGAAATGGAAGGTGTGAAATCAATGTATAAATTACACTTTAAAATACAAGAACTTTTTTCCCAGCCTATTGTTTCCTCATTCCTTGGCATTCATCCAGAAGGGCAACATTTAGTCAGGCATATCTCAAAATAGGAGGAGTCAGCCCGTAGGCGTTAATGACAATCAAAGTATTATGCACATCTGCGGGACAGGCAGAAAATGTCACATTATCTCAAATGTTCAGCAAATGGGAACAAAAGACAGAGATGGAGGGGAGGACAGAGAAGCAAACAAAAGACCTTAATGGGGAACAAAATACATGTGTGAAATTGTATCCTGTTCCTTCCCCGTGTATAGGCAGAGATGTATAGCATGCAAGCTGAGGATAACTGCCTGAATGCAAGTGTTACTGGCATAAAGGACAGCATAAATAGCAGGCTCCTAGTAACAAAACAAAGAAACAGGGTTCTGCCCCACTGGAGTAATTAACATCTAATGATTAAGTTCTTTCCGCTCCAACCTAAAGCAGCCAATTTGCATGGCCTCGTCCATAGACTTATCAAATCTGTGACACTGAAATGAGAAACAAGGTTTGTATCACAGCAGCAGCAAGGCTCAGGCAATAGCTTCACTGAAACACAGGCTAATGAGTCACGGCAGCCGTCCTCCATTAAGAAGATCCCCAAGTGTTCTACCCGAAGTTATTCAGGATTTCATTCTTCGTATACCTGGCAGCCGGCGAGGGTAACCCAGAATGGGAATGGCAGTGAGAAGGGCAGCAGCTCCAGCCCCCAGGAATCCTATCCACCAGGCCCCAACCCAGAGAGTATTATCTGGGGTTAGATCCATTCTGGAAAAGAACAAAGGGGGGAAGGCAGTTACCTAACTGGGACGGAACACTAGAGGCTTCTTCACCCTAACACTGGCATGGATCAGGAGTAGCAGGTGAAGTCAGCAAAGTAAAACTGGCACAAGGCGGAGGGCAATCTGCCCCCAAGTATATTTTGTGCACATGACAAACTGAAAACTTGGGAGCCAAATTCTGCTCTTCCTGACACTAGTATAAATCTGAAGAAATTCCCCTGGCGGCAATGGAGATAGCAGATTTATACTGGTGCATCTGAGAGCAGATTTTAGTCCTTGGATTTTATTTCTTACTGAAAAATAAAACCACTGTCCAAGGGGGCTCTGTGCTGTAAGGAACTAGAGAAGACTTATCTTTACTATTAAAACCTCACGATGGGCTACATTTTAACTTTACAGCCTGCCTTGGGTAAGGGGCTGTGTGGAGCTGTGCTGTCCCAGGGGCAGACCCAGAGAGTCACAGCTCCACCCTGCTTTCCTTCCTCTGGGGAACTTGGAATACAATATTTCCCTCCTTTTCCCAGAACAGCTTTCTCTCCTCCATGTGCCCAGACAGCTACTCTGTGGGGGGGAACAGAACTAGGGCTCCTCCCACTCCCAGCGCTTCTTACTCATTCGCTGCCAGCAGCTGAGTAGCCCCTGCTGTCCCTGCAATAACAATCTGGCCAAGGCTCAGCAGGGGAATTACAGGGCTTTATCCCCCATATTCTCCTGTACGGCTGAGGAAGGACTGTGGCAAGAAAAACGACGTGTGGCTGGGTGTTCCCAGCCTGGAGTCAGTGCTCAATAGCAGTGTGAAAAGTACTGTCAGCTCTTGGCATTCTCCTGTAAGTCAATCATAACAAAACCCAGTACAAAAGGCTGAACAAGCCTGAGTATTCAGAACCCTCATCTAACTGTGCAATGGAAGCTCTGCCAAAGGGCTCTTTATTCGCAAATAAACTGCACAAATAATCCTTCTGAACTAAAGGCAAATTCAAAGGCTGGCACAGGTGAGTTCCATCGGCGCCACAACCCCTGGGGCTGCCGCTTCAAAGCTGCTCCAAGCTCAGATGTTCCAAACACCTACGTGGTTTGTCAGCGGTGTGTCTTATCACAGGAGAGAGCAGCAGAGTAAATTTAGTGCTTGGGTTTCATGATTGGAATCAAAGGGGAAGTGAAGTACTGCAGCATTTTCCACCCCTTTCTGTATGTAACCAAAGAGCTGAAATCTGATCAATGTGTGTGGAAACAGCACAAAACGTAGCTGAGAATATAACATCAGACGAACTCAAAAGTGCTCAGCATTTGCGGTCGGATTTGCAAGAGAGCCCAGTTCTTGTCTCGGCAGCTGAGCAAAACGAGCTGAATTCCAAACGTGCCCAGCACTCTACAGGTCCCCTTGAGACCTATGGAGACCCCACCACTTTGGCAACAAGCGCTGCTGGGAGCACTTCTGAAAATCTGCCTGTTTCATTTAGATGCCGAAATGGGAGCTGAGCTCTGCTGAAAATCTGGCTGCTTCTTTTGGGTGCAAAACTGGGAGATGGAGGTGCTGAAACCATTGCAACCAGGGCTCTGATGTGGTGCCCCTATGATTTGTGCATACAAGCAGGCTTCTGAATGAATAAACAAGATATTTTTACACCTGGCTACCTACGCTAATGCTCAAATGTGAGCTTGCTACTGTAAGCCACCCCACCATCTTGGCCAACACAATTTGTTATTGGTACTTATATGGCCCCTGCTACTGTAGTACCTCAGCTAGGGTGACCAGATAGCAAGTATGAAAAATCAGGACACTTTGGGGGGGTATAGTTTCCTATATAAGACAAAGCCCCTAATATTGGGATGGTCCCGATAATATCGAGACATCTGGTCACCCTAATCTCAGCACTTTATAATCTTTAATGTCTTTATCCTGACCACACCCCTGTCAGATAGGGGAGTACTATCATCTTCATTCCACGGGTGGGAAACTGAGGCACAAAGAGACTAAGTGACTTGCCCAAGGTCACACAGGAAGGCCATGGCAGAGCAGGCAATTGAATCCAGGTTTCCCAAGTTCTAGGCCAGCACCCTAATCACTGGACCATTCTTCCTTTCAGACCCACAGCCCTATTGGCAACTATAACAGATCACGCATGACAATGAGCCTGAAAACAGAGTTGTTTAACACTGTATTTATCTCTGAGCACTCATCCGTTCCGGGTTCCATTTTCATTTCTATTTTTGTCACCCAGGCCTGGGTTCAATAGCAGATCAATCTTTTGCTACAAGGCTCGTTGCCAAAAGAAACAACAAAACAAAATGATCCTGTCCACTAATCTACCAAATGTCACAGCAAAATGACAGGCCAGGCTTAAAACACTTTTGCAAGGATCATTCATTTGCTGCAAATGAAAAAGAAACTCCCCCCAGTAAACCAAAGAGTGACTAGGTGGCACTGCAGAATCATTGTGAGGCATACTGGAAAAGGTGACATGCTGCATACACAGGGGAACTCATTCAAGAAATCCTCTTGCTCACCACAGCTCAGCTCCAGCACATGACAAACCACAAAGCTGATGGATTTAGAAAAATAAGGCTTGTGAGTCATTCTTTTCCATTAATGAAAACCCATCTTTCTGGTTTCATATCCACACAGAGCCCACTTACAAATTCACTGCTGGACACAACCCCTTTGAAGACTATGGATAGTTTTCCATTTAAGTTGCTAAAGGTTTCATTTCATTTTTTTTTAAAGGAACTGCACAGCATAAAGGAAAAGGAACAAGATTATTTTTACCAACTTACTGTTTGCCTATATGAGTATAAATATTTAGAAACATTCCTCCTACCAGATAACCTGCTGCGGGCCCAAGAATTGCAGCAGTGTAGAAAATAGCTGAAAAAGAAAACAATCAGTGTTACAGACTCCTTTGCATTTTACTGAAAGCCCTGACTCTGCTCTTCCTTTAAGCTAGCCCTCAAATGAAACGGTGCAAAAAATCCTCGGGTGACAGTAGGCACTGCCCTGGGCAAGGGAGTGGTATGAAAGTGCCATGGTCTCAAGTGCAGCTCTGGAAGGAAGTGTGCCTCACACAGGGCCGTAACCACGGTGAGGTGAGCAGGACAGCTGCCCCGGGTGCAAAACCGCAGGGGCAGAAAAATGGACCGGACAAATGCTGGAAAAAAAAAATGGCAGCAAATACGCTTGCTCACCCTGGGCGCTAAAATGGGTAGTTACAGCTCTGGACTCACACACACAGCTCTGGTGTCTCAGCTCCCTTCCGCTGTGGGGTAACGGTCAGTGCTGTGGAGGCTATGGACTGCAGCCCGCAAAGATCCTCCTTCATTTTGCAAGGCGGGATTCTGGACTGTAGGGGGCAGAAGAGCCTGGCTGGCTGTAGTTTAGAGCAGGTTCTCACAGCGGTGCCAGGTAACATTTAGATGAAAATATATTGGTTGTTATTAAATCCAAGCTCTCTGGGTGGTAAAAAGAATAACCAGATCCACCCCCTGCTTCTTTCAGTCAGGGAAGACAGTAATTTCCTGAAACAACAAGGAGTCTGGTGGCACCTTAAAGACTAACACCTGCACGTCTTTACCAGCAGCAAATCATGACACTCCTCACACTGTCTCCGTAAGTAGAGGGATGAGCTGCGACTCTGCCTCCTTCCTGACCCTCCCTCCCCACATGCTCCAGCAAAGGAGGAAGCAGGCTCGCAGACCTGAATTCGTACGGACTTGCATGGGCGTATAGTCCAAGTCACACCTTTTCCATTTATTCCTCCCATGGTTGTGACATAGGCAGATGGACAATCATGTATGTGGGACTAGTCCCAGTACCCTTGGAGGCAATGCCCGTGCATGTGTTTGTCAGATGGGAGCCTAAATTGGTTTCAGCAGAAAAACTACTATGTAATTTGGAGTCAACTTTTTTTATTATTTACCAGTCAAGGGCTTGATCCTGTTAGCATGGACTACTGGGCATAATGCTTGCTACTGGGAATACTCCTGTTGTCTCACTACTGACCGTGGCAAGCAACTTGCATGGTAGTGACTGCATGATTGGAGCCTATGTTTTGCTCTACCCATCACTGCCATCAGAATAGTGACATGGACCACTGACCTGAACAGACCCCTGTGGTTTCTTCCTCTATCTCCACAGCCCTCCGGTATTACAGCTCAGGCCCACAGGTCTATCCAAAGCCAACTGACGTCAACTGGAGTCTTTCAATTGACTCCAGATTAGGCCCTTAGTGAACATGTTCCCTATCACACCAATTTATATTAGAGGTCTTTTGCCGTTGCCATATGATTAGCCATGCATAGAAGAGGATCTTTATTATTATCAATGCCTTTGTCATGCTGTAGCACTAAAAGGAGAAATGCGATCTTGAGGATATTATCGCATGCTTTGGGGAAGGACAAAGAACCAGTGGATTGTGTTCTAAGTGTAGAAGGTGAGGTCAGACCTGTAATTCATATACTTGGTCAGATGTCAGAGCTCTGCAATGTTTAGATATATATGGGGGTGAGGGGGGTGGGTGGGCAGGAGGATGAACCTGGAGATTTAAAGTAATGCATCTAGTTGCTGTAATATTCAGGCAACTCACAACATTCTTCTTGCCTGTAAATAACTGGAGGGAAAACTCAACATCTTCCAGCCTGTTGCTTCCCCTCTCCTATTTTCATCTCTTCTGATATTTGGAACAAATTACTTGGATTACCCCTGGTGAGCTCCTCCGGCACTTTACATTCCGGGCCAGCACAGATGCATTTGATTTCTCTTCAGCCAACATGACTGAAGAGAACAGAAGGCTCTTCCTCAGTAGGCTACTTGACTTACCAATATACACAGGGGAATAATTAGACTTGACATTTTCATCTAAATAGGTCACTCCAAGAGTGTAGAGTGGTGTCGCTCCAATACCATGCAGGAACTGCCCGAGCATGAAGACAAATCTGTAGTTTGAGAGGATCGAGACGCTTTCCGCACATGGCATGCTCTGGTTGGAAGAGCACATGCCGTTCTCTTTTGGCAGGTGTACTTCATACTGGCTGGTGGTGAAGTGGGGCAATGCAAAGACAAGGGAGCCGACTCCCATAATGAGCACTCCCCATCCCAGCCACCGCGGTTTATGCCCATTGCCCCCAAAGTAACTGACAAACGTCAAGCAGCCACATGCTGCTATGTCATAAGAGCTTGCAATCAGTCCGCTCTGGTAGCTGTGCAGGTCAAAGCGCCGTTCTATTGAGGTGATGACTGTATTAATGAAGCCATTCACTATCATCCCTTGCAAAAAAGAAGCCACACAGAGGAATAACAAGACGCCCTTAGGTGTGTTGAAGAACTGTAAACAAGCAGGCGTGAAAGCCCCCCACCCACACTTGACTCCTTCGGAGGAGACATATTTAACTCCTTCGTTGCACTGGCTTTTCTTTTCGGATGCTGCATCGCAGAGAGGTTTCACACAAGAATCTGAAGGGCTGTTTGTGTTGGAATATAAAGTATCATTGCTCAGTGGTGTGGTACAAGGCTCCTTTACGCTGTTCTCAACTGGACTGGATGCGCTGGGTACAGTTAAATTCTGGGGGGAATTGAATTCATTTTCTCCTGTCGAATTATAAGACATTTCCATCAATGGGCAACCAAAGGCTTGTTTGGCTGTTTCTGGCTGAGGATCTTTTACACGGTGCAGAGACGATTTGGCTCCCAGTGTATTGCAATTTGTGGCCAGTTGTAAGCAGGCAGAGGGTGAATGTCAGGTTCTGGACCACTTCATTCTGTGACAAGAACATCAGAAGAAGTTAGCAAACATGACGTGTCAAGCAGTTCACCATTCTCACTGATTTCTGTACCAAACCTTCATTTCTGAACCAATTCTCCCTCCAAGTTTAGCAAAACACTCAAGCTGCAGTGAGGACTTCAGATTTACCCAAAGCCTAATCCTGCCAATGGACTGAAATGTGCAGAGTCACCTTGAAAAAGGAATCAGAAAACCCACTGTACATTAAATGATAGTCACAGGCAACATAACATTCTTACAAAAGCAAGGGGATTCTACGTTAATTCAGCAGCAATGTCTCCCTCTTCCCTTATTACTACAACAGTTTATGCTGAAAGTGTATCTCAGTGTGTCTCATGCCAGGGGCTATTGGGACAAATTCTCTTCTCAGATACACATGTGCAACTTCCATGGACTCTGAGGGCAGAATGCAGCTGCTAGTCATTCTGAAAATGTTCAGCACAGATGCTGCAATGTATAGAACCAAACTCAGACCATGCCCAGCCTATTTGTCTGTTTTGTCCACCTGTTTTGTCCTGTCTGCCATGTAGGTGGCGTGCTCCTTGGGTCAGAGACTGTCCTCCTTGTTACTCATCTGTACAGGACTGACCACAATAGGGCCCAGAGCCTATCGTAGAGTCCCTAGGCACTACGATAATAGAGATAATAAATAATACTCGTTATGATGCAAGACCTGACAGGTGGACCAGCCATAACAATCCAACCCCCCTCACCAAGGTACAAGTATTACAGCGGCTCAGTGCTGTGGTATGCCAGACCTCTCAGGCAGTGCACCAGGTGTACCATGACTTAGAGGCAAGTGTTAAAGGTGCTTCAGTTGCTAGGCCATATAAGCACTAGCCCCAGGTGTCCCGCTAATGGTTAAAGTGAACAGGTATTATACTAGAACTGGCAGAAAGGGGACGATAGCAGATATCCTCAGTACAGTGGCTTAAGCAGTTGCAATCAGGGAGACGTTCTAGCTATAGCCAAACTAGGCAGCTGCTTAGGGCAGCAGATTTGAGTGGACTGTGGCCAGGTCGCAATGCCACTCACTCAAATTTGACCTGGCCACTTCTCCATCATGATGGAGGGGTGGCGGGGCCAAATATGCTGCCATATGCCTATGAAGGGGGGGTGTAGTGAGACTGAGTGGCCTCCCTCCGAATGGGAGAGCGAGGGACCATTACACTTCCCTTGGAGGGCGGAGCCTAGATCACCCCACCCCTCTCGCCAGAAGTACCGGGGCGTGGCTGGAAGTATAAAAGTCCGGCCTTGCAGCACAGTTGGGGCAGAGCCTGCGGAGGCGAAGGATGCTCTGCCTGTTCTGCAGCATCCCGGAGGGGAACCTACGCCTGCCGGTTCCCGATCCCCAGACACTGACGAGAACTGGCCCGGAGTGCCTGCTGCCATGTCCCCGAAGGAGCCGGAAGAGGCCTGGAGGTCACAGGTACCGAACCCCGGGGAGGCAGGAAGTGGCCCGGGGCAGCCACGGAGCAGCCGGCTGCAGAGCCCGGCATGGCTCAGTCGGCGTGTTGCGGCTGGATCCCCGCCAACACAGGGGCAGCCAATCCTGCCCCTGCCAGGGCCCTGGGCTGGGATGCAGTGGAGTAGGGTGGGCCCACGTCCTCCTGCCACTCCACCCCGGGGTGGCTGACTCCCTACACTGTGCAAGGAAGCTCTAGACCTGAAGAAGGAGCCATCCTTACCAGCACCCGTAGACGGTTTGCTTTGCTGGCTGCCTGAGCCTCCTCAAGCCCAGGCCCCAGCTCACCTGTGGACTGTTTGTTTGCTGGCTGCCTGAGCCCTGCCCAGGCTAAAGCCAGCCCTGATAGACAGTTTGTTTGCTGGCTGCCCGAGCCTCCTCAAGCCCAGGCTCCCAGCTCAGTTATAGACTCTGTTTAAGGGCTGACAGGTTAAGCCGCCCAAACCCAGGCTAAAGCCTGACTGTGACTATTGATCGCCCAGCCCTATTGTGGGCTCTTGGCTGTCCTGCGGACTCTGGTCCTGGCCAGACAGGACCGGACTGAGTGGCCTCCCTCCAAGCAGGAGAGCGAGGGACCATTACAGGGGGGGCAGCACACTGAAGTTTTGCTTATGGACAAATTCAGATTGTCTTGAGCAGCCTATGGTTGCAATTTAAGGTAAAACAATAGTGGTTCCTATTTGGGCCCCTGGGAAGGGCGGCAGTCCAATAATAGAGGGTTGGGGTTAGGTTTCCTCAGGCCTAGTGCCATCTCTATTGAAGACAAATATGGTTTCCAGGCCAGTGGTACGTCTCATTGGGGCACCTCTGCAGTGGCTCCGAATCACAGGACAGGATTCTTCTCAGTGTAAATCTGAATTAATTCCATTGGCTGCAGTGGAATTACTTTAAGGACTTGTCCACTCGGGAAAATTAATCTGAATTCACTAAAGGTGTGACTTTAAAGTGGATTAGTTAAACTGCATTAAACCTCTGTGTGGGTTCAGTCAGAATTACAGTGGCCTTTCTTCAGTTTAGTTTGAACAGAGGTTTCATGCAATTTTACTAATCCACTTTAAAGCCATATATTTAGTTAATTCAGATTAATTTTCCTCAATGTCCCTTGTGTGGACAAGCCCTAAGTTTACAACTGGGGTAAGTGAAATCAGCATCTGGCCCAAGTTGCTTACCCTTGATAGATAATGTACAGGAAAAGAACAGTGACGCAGCAAAGGCAGAGGGATTGCAAGGTGACAGTCAGCATGCGTCTGATCATTTCCACCATTTGTACTTGTTTTAATGTGTGAAGAGAGTCACTCTTTAATCGTCTCTGGGGAGAGGAGCAGAGGCGTGGCAGTGGAGGAAAGTCCTTTTCAAAGACGTGACTCTGATGCGGAAGAGGGCATATCATTTGAATAGCTCTAAACCGCTGGTAGCTGCAGTGGCCGTAAAGCAACAGAGGAACAGCTTATCCTGGTAATCAACGCAGATGTGATCTCAGCAAAACCCTGTTCTGTATTAAGAAACTTTTAACAATTGCTATGTGGAAACCATGAATTTCATATTGTAAAAGGTCCCATGTGCTCATTTTTTGGATATTGTTTAAAAACAGATTGTAACTATCACGAGAACTTTCCACACTTGGATCAATTTTATTTCAGGCCCTGAGATCTATTTGCAATTATTCTGTGACGTCCTCTCTATAGCTCATTAGACTGTACGTGCCATTTTACAGCCAGCCAGAGGGCACAGATAGCTGACTATAAACTGATTACTGATGAGGATTGCCTACTCTCAAAGAGGTTCTTGGGCTGGGTACTCTTGGTGGCTCCAGTTTCCCCCGTAACTGGTTGTGAAATACACTGGTTGAACTATAATATATGGAGACAGTGAGGAACCCCATTCAATACTGGTCTTAAATACATTAGAAAATAAGATATTTGAATTGTTTAGTGCAGGATATTTTCAAATCATCCATATTTCAATCCCTGCATGTCAGGCTGTTGATAAACCTGTGACGTGCTGCCAACACTTGCACAAGAAGCTCCTATAAAAATGTTTCCCTTTAGACTGCAATAAACCTTGTACCAACAGTGCCATGGGCTTGCAGAGAGCAGGGGTGAAGGAGAAGAGGAAACTGTTTGTTTGTTTTCCCTTTAAAACAAAAACACTTTCTGATCATCTTAACCCAGGGGGAAAGCAGCAGCACTCGGCAAACCAATTAGTATTAAGCTGCATTTTGCTGGAAACACTTATAGATTATTTCTTTATATCTACATATATATATACTGGCTGCACCAGCTTGGTATAGATTCACAGCTCTGTGTGTCTGTGTGAGTGAGAATTTGACATCCAGAAAACCACTGGGACCAACTTGTGTGCAAAGTAGGAGTTTGTGGCTGCAGCGTACAGGTGCAAATACTGAGTGTGCAATTTTACACTGCCAAAACAAATGCTGACCTCGGAAAATTCAGGCCTATGGTACTATGAGAGGTATGGACCTTATGCCAATGTTATTAACTATTTCACTGCTGATCATTTGGGGCTTGATCCTGCAAGCTGCTAGGCACTGTGGCCCCCAATCCTGTCTTCGGTAGTTCAAGAACTCACACGCTTAAATTTAAGTGCTTTTGGATCACAGCAGAAAGTGCATAGCAACTTTCTGTACCGAGCTCTTTACCAAGAATGTCCAGCTACTGTGGGACTGTGTGTGGAGTGTGGATTTGTGACCAGAATACAGAACAATCATTCTTTTTGTTTTCCCAGTTGAACTCCTGTCAGCAGGCTGCTAATCTAAGAATGTATTCACATTTCATGAGTCATTTTCACCAAGATAAAATTTGTACTCGTCATGAACTGTCAGTTCTAAATCCTCCGGGCTACTGCTAGCACGTGCTAACACAGAAACTTTGAAATATAAGTGCAGGGCCTAATTTAAAAAAAAAGTATCATCATAAAACGGTAATGTCATAAATATAAAGCTATCTGTGATTTTTTTTTTTTTACCTAGTGGCCTTAGTACTGCCATCACCCTTCATTTATTTTCACTTCTTTTAATATAGAACAGGAAGCAATAAATAAAAATGCATCAACGTTCTATCTACATTAAAGTAAAAACATGGCTACTGCTTTGAGAGAATCTAGGCTATACGCTAGAAAATATATTCAGATGACCGTCTATACTATGCACCAGTTTCTTTACTGAAGTTTATTTTAGCATGAAGCCATAAAAAAAAATCAGTCTCTCAGAGTGTATCATTTTTGTGAGCTCATCTTTCTGGTATTCTCATTACACGTGCTCCTAATAATCTAAAGATAATAAACTCTTAAACTATGGATGTGTGTCGTGGTATACAAACCCCCCACCCTGGGCAAGCAGGGGTTAAAGAACTGCTCTGGGCTCAGCCAGCCCCGCCTGCTACACCTGTAGGAAATGCTCCAAATGGGGAAGGAGTTAAAGGCAGAGGAGCAGCTCAATTGGGGGCAGACCAGAGAAGAGAGCAGACCTGCGCCCTGTAGCTCCAGCAGCGGAGAGCTGAGGGCAAGACAGAATCTCTCCACACAACAACTGCCCAAAGGTCCTTCCTGGAGGAAAGGGAGGCCCTGCTGCTGAGACAGCTTGAGAGGGAAGCATTTCCCTCTGCCTCTCATAGGGACTCCAAGTTTTGTTCATTCCCCTCTATTTTGTTTCAATGACCCCAGCAGAGGAAAGCCCTAGGACACAGCTGTACCAGGAGGGTGGGTGGGCCATACCGCTGAAGGAGGAAGTTGCTGCCCGAGAGAGGTAGAGAGCTACACACAGCCGCCCAAAGCTGCCTTGTGGTTTGTGGACACCCTTCACTCCGCCTAAATGCAGATGGCAACTGTGGGACCATTGCGGGGGGGCGGGGGGAGGGGCAGGCAGAAAGCAGCCCAGGGAGGGCAGCCATAAGCTGCCCAAGCTGTCAGATCATTCATAGCCCTCAAAGAGCTTTGGTTGGAGCCTAGTGGCATGGGAGGGCTCCGGGCTCCCTTACCAACAACCCCCCTGTAAGTCATGGGCCTACACCCTGACCACTAGGCAATGCTACCCTACTGACCAACCCCTGAGAGAGGACCGTCACAGGATGTTTTATCTGATTTTTTTCCCCCACAGAGAAACTTCATTCTTTAAACTGTCAGCACTAACTGCCTTTGTAGTCATATCCTGACTGACTCAATTTGCACCTACGTGCCGCATGAAGGAAAACCGTACTGCTTGAATATAATGTCCAGCAAACCAATTTTTGCCTAGGGAAGTAATTTTAAAAATAGGGCCATATTAAGTAGGAGCAATTCACTTCCATAGGGAAGTGCACCTCCTTCAGAGGACAGAATACAACCTTTAGAAAAGAGAGCTTGATTTAACTACATACAATTCCTAATTGTCACTGTTTATAGGCACCACACAAGTATCGCTTTTCACTGATTTCGATCTTTAATGACTCAGCTGATCATTTCCAGATTATTTTAAATACTTCCAGATTGCTTTGCATACTGATTACACTATCCGTAAACTATACATTTACCCATCTTTCAGAAAGATTACAGCCAAACTATGCTTGTAAACTTTCTTTTCTTGTAAACTTTCTGTACAGCCAGGCCTGAATGGTCAATTTAGCAAAAGCAGCAAAGCCACAAAAGTATTTGGCTTGCATTTGATTATGAGATTAATAAAAGATCCCCCCACGCCCCTCCAAAAAATATTTGGCATTATATCAATAGTGAAAATGGCAAAGGTTTTCATTGGATTAGCATTGAATATAGCACAATAAGTCACAGGACCAATTAAAAATACTCTGGAGCTCAGTTGCAGACCTCAGTTAGACGAATGTAATGAGTTACCTGATAATTGGCATCTGACATAATCCGCTTTGCTGAAGCATGCCCAACAATAGTTAATCTTCCTTTTTACTCTGTGGTGGTTGGACTTTTATAGGGTCCTACTGTAGCAAATGACATTCTTTCACAATTTATGCTTTCCCATCAGTGAAAGTGGCTTACGCTATGTGGGTAGACGCTGAGGTATTGTGTAACACCATAGTGTCGTAAGGAATATTTGCTGAGTAATTGAATAAAAACCAAGCCCCTTTTTCATGAGTGAGGAAGGCTTACTGATTCTGACCATCCATCCATGACTCCCTGGTCCCATGGCTTCCTAGCAGCACCCATGACTCCAAATCATTTTCTTTCAGGTTAGATTGGGGAAAACAGAGCCAGGTGGCTGAGCTGCTTGGTGGGTCAGACCAGGCCTCATAGCAACAGCAAAGCCTATCCCTGGGGGAATAATGGCCTGTGGATCAACCAACCTGCAAAACCACTTACTTCCCCCTGCAGGCCTGCCCTTGCCTGGCTGTCAATTCACCTTCATGACAGCATGCTGAGAGCTGATCTCTATAGCAACCCCTCCTGTATGGGTTCTGCACATCCGTAACCTCTCCCCCTCACCTGTTCTCCCGCAGGTAGTAAAACTGTAGTTGTATTTGCTCCTGTGTGAGACAGAAATCTCCATTGCTGCAGGCTCCAAATATATTAGTCAACATATGTCTGAGCGGGAAATACGATGCATACAGCAAACATTCAATGAGTATGTATAGCCCCAAAATATGGTTAATTAGAGTAGTAGGTACTGTACTGGTTTCAGTGCTTCTCATACGGTGTATGAGTGATAGTCATTGTGTCCTGTTCTCTTATGCATGGTGTCCTGAACCAGTTAAAACAACTGACGACAAGATATGGTGCCCAACCTAAATCCTAAACCCAAACACCTCAGACTTTAGGAAAGTTCAGCTCTTGACCCAAATTTTGCATCTCAGACCCATCCATCACTCAAGAACAGGCCAAATTCTTCTGGCCCCATCTGGTTAATTTATCTTAGTAACATGTATTAAATTTTTCATGGATTACTTGGGTTATGAGGATTATCCATATTATTTCTGTCACAGATAATAAACTCCATATGGATAAAGTGTAATCCACTCATTGGTTTATGAACGGCAAAGCCTCCCAAGTTGTGTCACAAATCCACATGATGCTTCTGGGAACTGGCTTTTGCACTGAGAGTGCTGATTTAGCTAAAAGATGGGGAAAAAAGAACATGTACAATATACTGACTATGTTGGGATCCTTCCCTGGTACGTGTGACACTGTAAATAATTTCACTATCCTAAAATGGTTAAGGGCCTGAGATCTTTTACTTCGTAATCAGTCCGGGAAACAGTGAGTAAGAGCTCGCCTCAAGAAAATATAGTCCATTTAATAACTGCAAGCTAATAGTATATTTCAGATAAACTCCCCTCCCTCCCCCCCAGTTTATCAAAGCCTCACTGTGGTTCATTGGGGCTGTGCAAGTGTGATCAAGGGCAAAATTTGGCCCTCTGTATGAATGGAATTTACTCCATTCCAAGGCCAGACAGGATGATCACAACTGTCCCATCTTCTGCTTCATATTGCGAGGTCCCTTCCTCCCTCATTAGTTGCACTGGAGTTTATAGCACCACTTGAGGAGCAGGGACTACTCAATGAGTGTAAGACTAGTAGGATCTGATCTTAAATGATCACTTTAGCAAGGCTCCATAATAAAATAAAATATTATTAATAAATAAAGCTTAGCACTTACAGAGCACTTTGCACTTCTTCAGTGCATTTTGCAATCATTAACACCATTTATGTAATAATACTATTTTCTCACATAATGTGTTTTGATGGGTTTCAATTAGTTACTTGAAAACACATTGAAGATGAATCAACCCAGATTTTCAGAGTGTATTTATTTATTTCAGTTTATCCATGCAACTATAAAAGTGCCTGTGCATGGATCTAAGTGTCTTAGACAGACTCTAACAACACACAGTTTCAATTCAAGGAAGAGATTTAACAGCATAACTTTCATTCTGGCAGAGAAAACATTACTCAAACAAAGTTTGGCCTTCAGTAATATAATACCCAAGCTTCTCTCATTAATACCATTCCTCTTTTAATGCCTTTCTCCCCAAAAGTTTGAGCAAATATATGGAAAAGTGTGTGCTCAGTTGTTGTGCTCACCATCCTGTACAGTAATGGTGCTCAAATGTGGCCAGTTGGATGTTAAGTGAGTGCACTGCAAGATAATTGCCCATGCAAAATTAGGCACTCCAGTGCACATGGACTTTTGTGCACATGCATTTCTGAAAAAGAGCTAAGTATTATTGTTTTCAAGCAGTTCCGTTCTTTAATCATATCTAGATAAGTTCACTGGTCAGAATAAAATTGCAGCATAAACCTTTCAAAATCAGCTTTTCCAAACTGTTGTCACAGTGTAACTGTGAATATCTCCTTTTTTAAGGAGAGGGGGAAGTATATTAATCACAATGTGGATACGACTGTGGCTGACGTTTTAATGCCAACCACTATATCTCTCACTTCTGTACCCTCTCTGTACATTCATTAACCAAAGTAGAAACCTGACTCCAAAAACTATATGCCAACCACTTTAAAAAAAAAACATGGATTAGCAGAAAATAGATAAATCTCTCTCTCTCTTGCTCTGAAAGTACACATCTATTCAGTAGACACATCAAACCTCAAAAGAGTAGTAGTAAGAAGAACTCTAGCATTGTTTCCCACACTTTACATTTTTGAAAAAATTCAACATTAGTAAAACGAAATATCATTACCAGGCATCTTTGCAGATCATCTACAAACATCAGTTTAATCCAGGTAGCTACCTTAGCAACAACTGATAAAGAACTTCAGACTTCTTCAAATTCTTTGTGAATAGGACTTTTTTGTACAAGTAACAATTTATTAGCCATCTCCTGTAGGGCCCAATCCTGGAGTAAGATCAGGCCCCTGAATGCTGTGGTTTGACAAGCCTGGCTCATTAAATTGCATTAGTGGCTTAGGCAAAAGTGATTACCGTTTTGTCCATACAGTGGGCATATTAGCTCCATGCATAGGGACTCACCTGATGGAAGCAGAATATTGGGATAAAGTCTATTTATTTTTTATTTTTGCTGGATATTTAATGTTCTGTGTCTTTAACAAGACTCAGATAAAAGCAAACTTACAAATAGTCATTCCCACTAGGTTACATATTTTCAAATCTTTAACCTCCATTGCTTTCCTCCAGGGCAGCAAAGTTTCACACTGATAAGAAATGATTAAATTCCAGTGTCTATCTTGGAATGGAGAGAAAAGGTCAGAAATACGTTCACCATGAAAGCATTCAGCAAATTCATTCGCTTTATTCATTGTTCAAAAATACATGGCCAGACGTTTCTATTACTTCCACTGGTTTTATACTATCTTGCTACTGTTGCATTGACTTCAGTGGAGTGACTCATTATGCAGGTGTCACTGAATCAAGCCCAATAGGTTCTATCAATTACAATTATTGCTAGCTCAGAAGAAAGCTAATTGCGAGACGGTCCAAGATTTTTTTTTATATAAATCTCTTTTAAATGTGGGACCTAATCAAAAGTTAAATTACCGGCTGGGGTCAGCGACTTTAAATCCACTGATATAAAATTAATTAAGCCATGCATCAAAAGAGAAGGCTGGAGATGGCAGGGATCCAGGTCCTTCTTGAATCCAAGATTATCCAGGAACAGCTCATTAGTGATCTTTAGAAACACTGGTATTTTCAGTATGTGTAAACTGGACACAAATTAGGACTATAAGCGGAACTGGACATTGTGTCAAGGTCTGCCAATATTTTTCTATAGTGTATGGGGAGACTTTGGCAAATCAGTAAAGTGCTTGAAACCACTATGGCTTATTGTTAAAGGCAGCCTAGTCAGCAAGCTGTAAAGTGGCCATGTAGCAAACTCAGCTTGACCAAGGCAGGAGGGGAGGGAGTTTTGGCTGCCACAGAAAGGGCAGCCTGACCCCGCGTCCTTCCTGATAAGAATTGTGTTGAAGTTGCTGATACATTTTAGAAGAGCAGGATGTGCCCCAGGAATGTCTATTGGGGTCTCAAGGCTGCAAACTCTGGAAAAACCCACACCTGGTTAATCAATAATCAGAAGGAGCCTCTTGCTTGACCATTGGAATGCTTGCTTAATAAGTTTTCTTTAAGGGACATGTCATTCTATTACTAATGTATAAATAAGGGGGAAAAGCTTGAGATAGTGGACTCCTCTGGGGGACTCTTCGGGATTCATTTGGGGACTGGTCTCTCCCTCTGGATGCATCTTGTGTTCCCCACTGGCAGACGGGCTGCCACTGTGCCACTCGAGAGCCACACTCAGCTTCCGTAATTATCAAGGGTTGGGAGTGTGTAAGTGCTTGAGATAAGTAAAATTTAGCTTTAAGTGAAAGCACTCTTGTGTTGTCCTGTTTGTGCCAGCCATCTATCGGTCGGATGGCTGTGTCTCCCCTGATTTATTTCCTGACACCACCTCGCCCAGAGTAAAAGTTACCAAGCGCTTTGGGTTGCAAGAACCCCGGGTAACAATAGCTGACAGCAGAATCATGTTCTGTCTTCTTTCTTTACATTAATTTTCCCCTTCTATTGTTATTATTTGATACTGTGGTCCTCAGTACATGCAGCAAAGCCAGGATTTATGTATTTTGGGACCTCCACAGTTTCCTCCAAGTTTCGGCCGCTGGCTGCCTGGGAAACGTGGTCAGCATTCAACCCTTCATCACATTCTTGAACTCCCACTTCTTGGGCTGTCACCAGCTGCAAAAGCTCCCTCCCAGCATTGTCTAGAATGTGCTCCGTTTGGAAGATGGAGGAGACAATCTTAGCAAGCAGGGAGGCCCTAGTTTTGAAACACTTATGTGGGCAAAGCGCCCATTATCTTTAATTGATGATCATACATAGCACACTGATAGTGGTTTTTCATCTGTAGATTTCAACATGCTTTAGAAAGGTGGGGAAGCATTATTACCCCATTTTACAGAGAAGGAAACCAAGGCATGGAGAGGTTCAGTGTCCTGCTCAAAGTCACATGGCAAGACAGTGGCTGAGCCAGGGATGAAACCCAATACCCATTCCTGTAACAGACTCTGTGTGGATGGACTTCTGTGCCCGGGTGAAACATCAGTGGAGGTCTGCTCACATCCAGTCCATTGCAAGATCAGGGACCAAGTCTCTTGGCTCTCAAGCGGGAGTCCACTGCCTCTGCATGATCGGCCTCGCAGGAGCAACAATCATGTATAATTATACACATGGATCTATTAGTAGCTATGGAACTGCTGACCACAGTGTGGGAAATTTGCCCCGTGCATAAAAATCCTATGCTAAGTCATATTTAATTGTTCTAAGTAGGGTGAATTTCACCCAATATCAATAGAAAGCCACAGCAGACGATTAAAGCATTTTAGGTACTAGATTACGTAGAGCCAAGATTCCAAGATGGCTGGAAGTTAAAGTCAACAAAGTTCAACCAAGAAATAAGATGGACATTTTTAGCAGAAAGGACAATTAACCTTTGGAACAGACTACCAAGGGCTGTGATGAACTCTCCATTGCTGAGAGTTTTTAAATCAAGACTAGATGACTTTCTAAAAGAGATACTCTAGTTCAACCACAAGTTGTTGGGCTAGACTCCGGAATCACTGCATGAAAGCCTACAGCCTGAGTTATGTAGATCAGATGATCGGATTGCAGGGTTCTTCGGGTCTATCTCGCTTTCAAACAGCGCCGGAAGGGTGTGATCTTTACATGCCATAAAGGCTGCAGTGGAGCAAGGTACACAAGGAGTGGCTGTCCAGCTGAAATAGTCGTGCTTTGCTTAAATCAGTTCCTTAAAATTATTTTAACATTGTTTTTACTGTAAGTACACTGCTTTCCAAACAATGTGCAGAAAGGAACCAGTTTCTTCTTTCATCACTCTCTTCTTGACTCTCCCCAAAAGCAAACTAAATATAAGCTTTATGATTCTTCCTCTTACACGAAATACCATGTCAGCTTTTGGCTAATTTGAACACTGCAGTCTTGCTGCACACCACCACATTATTACATTAGCCAGAATTCTGCATCCCGAAAACCCCCCTACATATTGCATAATTGTCTTATTATATAGGCTTTTGAGAGGATCCGAACCTCTGGTGTAGTCCAGCCTCCGACTCCGAATGCAAATATCAAATCCCCGGGTTGCATTCACAGCTGCAGCAGTTGCACAAGGACACTAGGAACTCCATCCTGCCGAGCTAGGGGTGAGAGTTGTGACAGAGTAGCACTGAGTCAGCAATAGGGGCTGCTCAGCATGACATTTGGGTGGTCACAATACCATAGGGTGAAGTAGAGTAAAGAGAGGAGTGGGATGACAAGAACAGTGTGGCCAATACATATCATGAGACACTGAACAGCGGCTCAGGAACAATATGGTTTTCATAGAAGCCCTGGGTGCTTTTTGGTCAGTGGCTGGCCTCAGGACTGCCTCAGCTGTAGGCTTCTACAGTGACTCTGGACTGGAAGCAGGAGACATTGGAAATCCCAAGTGTGGTCTCAATGCATTCATTGGGTTGCACATAGGCACTCTGACTTGGCCATACCCTGTCTTCATCTCCCTGCATGCCCCTTTTCTCCCTCTGCTAGCTGCCCTTTCTTAATGGATGGTTGTCTGAGTCTAAATTAATAAAAATCAGACCATCGATTTTGTAGCAGAACTCCCGTTTGATTTCAAAGAAGAGAGCAGACAGCACATTATGACGCTGTGTTGTTAAACCTTTCCAAGAAATTAAAATTCACATAAACCAGTGACCGTATGCAAACACAGATCCATGATTTAAACAAACAAACAAACAAACAAACAATAAACTTTATTCCAGGGGCTAGAACACTGGCTTAAAAGATACAAACCCAGATGGCTTGTAAACCTCCCTGCTTCTCAGAGGGCATTTTCAAGTCACGGAGCCATTGATCAGATCTATGATTCGTTCCCATGGCCAGCCAGCAAATTGCTGCCAAATGGTATTTCTTCCTGAGATAGAGGAAGAAACGAGTGTATAATGTTCTCATTGTCAAAGCGAAACATCTGCTGGAATTCGGAGTGGTTTGTTGTCCGTGTGTGGCAGTGAGAAAGCCTGTAGTTCATAGTCTCCACTCTCTCTCACACATGGGAAATTATAGTATTACACAGCAGCTGTTGGAGGATACGTTTACTTGGAAATCTGAAATCTGCCTTTAAAGGATTCTTGCCTTCCATGAAACAATCGTGTGATTTTCATTTATGATTCGAGAAAATTGTATTGTTGTCCACAAAGGGCCGGTCTGTATCTTGCCAGCCCCCTTAGCCTTTAGAGTGTTAAAGATGAATACAATGGAAGAAATTCTGCCCTCAATTATGAACATGGATGGGTGTAACGGAGGGCAAAATTTGGTCTACTCTCCTTCTCCCTAACAGACTATGGGTCTGATTCTGCCACCCTTACTCACCTTGAGTAGGATTTATTCACACAAGAAGTCCAGTCAAGGTCAATGCAACTTCTCACAGTAAGTAAATAATACTCAAGGAAGAAAGAATCTGGCCCCCTATGTGATGGAGTGTGAGAAAAACTTGCACTTAAAAAACTGCATTGTTTAAAAAAAAAATTAAGGCGGAGATATTCAAAGCTGCCTAGTGAACACAGCTGCCTAATTTACATTCATTGTAATTCAGATTTTTTTAGGTAGCTTTGAAAAATCTCCTCCTAAAATACTTCTTTCAATGTTTTCCCTCGGGTTTTAGGGAAAAAAAGTCCAACCAAATGGGTCACACCCTGATCTTGGTTACCCTAATGTCAAAGGAGTTATTCTGAATCAACACTGGTGTAACTGGAATCAGAATCTGGGATCAAGGAGCCAGATCCTCAGTCCAGAGTAAATCTACTTCAGCAGCGCAAAGAGGCCTGACGCTGCCTTCAGGAGGCTGCTAGGCATCCCCTTGTTATAGGGGAATCCCCTGGTAGCAAAAAGGGCCATGGCACCCACTCCACCCTCATTCATCTAGGGGATGTATTGCAGTGCTAGGCATGGGAAGAATGCACTATGCGTTAGCAATTCTGGGCCAGCAGAATGACCCCTCTGGGGCCATTCCAGCTGATATGAGTTAGAGCAACCCTGCACCTGCTCTAACTTGCACCACGAATCAGGGTTGAGTCCATGGTCTCTATGTGGCCCCCAAAATGGAAGAAATTTTAAAACAACAATTTTTAGAATATCTTAATGTTTTAAATTTGGACTTGAGGTAGTTTTCTGGGATGGGTATATGTAGGAACAGAAATGGTAAGCACTTTTGGGAGCCCTTATATTTCTTTATCAGGTGCTATGCTCATTTATCAGACCTCTATAGTTGGTATTTATGTTTCTATATCCTTGACAGCTAGCAAACTAAAAGTCCTATCTCATTGCCACAGTGTGTCCCGAGAGATGTATTTCACAAATGTGAAATTGTATCTCTGGAAATATAGAAAAATATTTTTGCTAGGAATTTCTTCAGACGAACCATAACAAATCCTTATGTATCTCCTTTGAAAAAACAAAATAGGGTCTTGTTTTCTCAACATGTACAATTACCTCCTACCTCCTTTAAAATCAATTAAAAAAACCCTTAAGTGTTACAAGTTCCCATTTCTGCTTAGACCTGTTATCATTCAGAAGAAACTGTATTCAGTTCCCTCAGTTTGCCATTCTGCAAGTTTGCATGGTAAAAACTTGTTCACGCCACATATAAAATATACATTATATTTTAAAATTAGGGGCCAAGTCATCCCTGGGATAGCTCTATGTAAATCAGTGGAATTACACAAAGGATGGAATTGGCTTAATGTGTTTAATTACAATGGGAATTTCAAAGACTAATCTAGATGCTTGCCATCTTACTGAAAAGTAAAACACAATCAAATTAGAATAAAAGGATGTTTTGCACTTATATTGCGCTCCAACTACGGATCACAATAGTTTTTAAACTTCATTAAACCCCTAAGAGACAGCTAAATATAATGACATTACTTTTTGACACCAGCAACATGGAAATCTTGTGAAAAAGGTTAGCCAGCCTCTGTCCAAACAGAGGTTTAACATCAGAAAAACTCTTCTGTGTAAATAGTTTGCTTAAACAGTCTACCTACTTACCTCTCTCTTAGGTATTTCCAATGCAATGGCCACTGTAGCAACTAGGGGCATAGTGCAAACCCCATTGAAGTCAATTACAGACTTTCCATGGACTTCAGCGGTCTTTGAATCAGTTCTTATGTCAAATCAGTAATAATATAATATATGGAGATATACCTATCTCATAGAGCTGGAAGGGACCCTGAAAGGTCATCAAGTCCAGCCCCCTGCCTTCACTAGCAGGACCAAGTACTGATTTTGCCCCAAATCCCTAAGTGGCCCCCTCAAGGATTGAGCTCACAACCCTGGGTTTAGCAGGCCAATGTGCAAACCACTGAGCTATCCCTCCCCCCTTACAATTCCTATCACGATCGCCAAAGTAGGATGGACATGTTTGGTTGGGCGTTGTAATGGGATGGAATCTTTGACTCCTAGTAGGTCATTGTTTCATATGGTGATGAATATGGTAGTGACTGAATATCATGGCTAGCTAGTAGCTCTTCAGTGGCCTGCATGAAAGAGTTGGGGATGGGGGGTTGCTCCATCTAATTTATAATGGACAGATGTCCACATCTAGAAACCATCATAACAATGGGTCTGATCCAATATCCTTCTGTGGACACTAATGGGCATTGGATTAGGCCCAATATGGTAGCTGAGGTACATTGGCAGGGCAGTGTATGGAGCTTTGAATTGTCATTGCTTTTGCACATCTCACTCTGAAGATAAAGGACTTAAGACCCAGAACCTCACAGACATTTATGTGCCTAATTCCCTTTGAAATCAGTGGAAGTTAGGAGCCTAAATATCTTTGAGGATCTGGGACTAAGATTCTGATGCTGTCACTCCAGCATCTTTCACAGGCTCTAAATTCACTAAGGCCAGAATGGCGCTATGACAATTTATGTCACCTGAGCATTTGGCTCTAAATTGCCTTAATAACAACAAGAATAACAACAAACAGGAAAGAGAAAGTGGTTCAAAGATATTAAAGGAGCACACGACAGGCCTGGTTCTACTACCACTGGAAGGACATGATCTTACATACGGTAAAGGCTGCAGAGGCATCAGGCTATGAAGGGAGAGACAGCATTAAAAGGGGAACCTTTCCTTTGATATCAGACTCTATTTGGCTAACCACCAAGCCTGCAACAAACTAAATACAAGCATTGTGATTCTTCAGATTAGAATAAATACAGTGTCAGCTCTTTGCTAAATATTTGCATAGCAGGATCTCACTATGCATTACTATATTCTTATATTAACCAGAATTCTGCGTGATGGAAAAACTCTCTCATTGCATAATAATCTTACTCCACACCTCACTGACAGGAAGATGGCGTAGTGGTTAAGGAACAAACTGGAAAAGTCAATGTTCTATTAATGCTACCCCAGTGTGTTCTGTTCATGCTACTGATACAGAATTCAAAGACAACGCCCAAATACTCAGTTTGTATTCCTAGAGTAACTGTGCCTGCACAGTAGAGACTCACTCCCGCAGGGTCTGGAGGAGGTCTTGTGAGAGAGCGAGAGGTTGCTGAGCATGGGGCTTTGTTACTCATAATCAGGGTGGATAAAAATCAATGATTTAAAAAAAAAATCAAAACAATCGTTTTTTTTTAATTTAAATTGGATTTTTTTTATAAAATGCTTTTTGAAGAAAAAACCTATCTAAAGATACATTATAGCTCAAAGATATCTCATCATGGAGTAGGGATTACAAATTCTAATTCTATAGTATAAGACAATATATTCATGTAATGTTTAAGAAAAGTTTTGTAAATGAGTTCCAATAGTTCATGGATTAGGGACCCAATGTTATGGGGTTCCAGGGACTTCTGTATAGATTATTTAGGTTAATCTTTCTATCTACCCAATGGGACTCAGTGCTAAGTCTAGAAGATACCATCAGAGATGCTTAGTTTTGCAGTTCTCAAACTGTGGATTTGTGTCTCCAGAGATAACATGCTTGTTAACAGCAAAAATGTTTTAAAATAAATAAATAAATGATATATAGAGGTGAGAAATAACAGACCTCAACCCTATTGTCCCTCTTCAAATTTGTGTACACAGAGTCAATCCCTTACCTCTCTCTAGAAGTGCAAAGTTTCAAAAAGTTCAATGAATAGAAGATTGTTGGGGACGAAATAGATCTGGACAAGGAGAAGAAGTCTGGAGATAAATGTGAGAAGGGTGGGACAGGCAGTAGAAACAAAAGTGAAACTGTTTGAGCAGCATATTCCAGAAGTCTTGAGGTCTTTCTGAGTGTAGCCTTCATTGATTTGAGACCTACCATACCATTCTCTCACTAGAAGGGAAAACCTATAATGGCAGCAGGCCATAAACGAGACCCAGTTTGGGTCTCATCTATCTCAGAGTTGTGAAGAATATGTACACCTCTACCCCGATATAACGCTGTCCTCGGGAGCCAAAAAATCTTACCGTGTTATAGGTGAAACCACGTTATATCGAACTTGCTTTGATCTGCCGGAGTACGCAGCCCCGGCCCCCACCCCCCCGGAGCGCTGCTTTACCTCGTTATATCCGAATTCGTGTTATATCGGGTCGCGTTATATCGGGGTAGAGGTGTATTAAGGTTATAACAACCAACAAGAATGCACTTTTATGGAGAAATCCATGATTAAATCGAGTGATCACCACCACGTATTGGCTTGGCAAAAGAGTATGATCAGCTGAGATCATTTTAAAGCGCTATGGCTATGCCATCCACTCCACCCTCATTCATCTAGGGGATGTGTTGGGGTGGATTAGGCATGGGAAGAGTGCCCTGTGTTCTAGCAATCATTCTGATTGATTTATGGTGCTGCGGTAGTGCCTAGCGGCCCCAACCACAGGCCAGGGTCCCATCATGCTAGGTGATGTACACACACATAATAAAAAGACAGAGCTTGCCTTGGTGTGTTTGCAATCTAAGATCACGCAGCACTGAGTGGTTGGATGCTAATTTCTTTGCACCCTGGGGTGCTTTTCCATCAATGACTGACCCCCACACAGTCTCTGCTAAATGTCTCTGCTAAATGCAGCTCTGAGGCAGTAGCAACTACTCCGGGCTGGCAGTAGGAGAGATTGAAAATCTTAGCTGCTATGCATGGAAACTGAACTCACGGGATTGCACTCTCCCTCTTTGCCATGGTCACCCTATGGGCCAGATTCTCTTCTGGTGTAAATCACTGTAGCTCTAGTGACATCAAAGAAGCTTCTTTATGTCACACCAGCTGAAGATCTGGCTTTCCATCCAAACCTTCCTTCCCCAGCATGCCCACTCCCCCCGACCCCAGTCACCAGCTCTCATTTCAGAGCACACGCAGGTGTCAACTCGGGTTGCTAAGCCCATTGTCCTACACTACATGGAAGCCACTCAGCACTTCTGAGGGCTGAGTCCTAACGCTTTGGCTTTGCACTTCTTTCAGCAGTTCTCAGCAGCCTGCGGGACCGAGCCCTGGGTATACGTATACATTCATTGCATGCAGCCCAGCACCATGTTTTGCCAAAACCCCAGACACATTCTTCCATTTCCATTATTGCTGATTACCAAGATATATGCAGTATATATACAGGGCTCACTTGTATCCCTTTCTACTCGAGTGATTCTGCACAATAAAGGGTGGTTTTTTTTTTAACATAAATTCATGTCCAACACGGCAATGTATACAAGATATGAAAAAAGCTGAGGATCATGTTGGGCTATCCCCATGCCTGGGTGAAAATGAACAATCTGTACAAAGGTGATAATAGCAATGCTAACCTACCTCACTGGAAGTAATGTGGAGCTCACGTTGCTAATGCTAAATGCCATTGAGATCTCAGGAATGCAAAATATGATATGAACATAATTATGATTAATAATATCCCAACAAACAGACTAGCCTTGCAAAGTATATTTGGAAACATGGTTTGGCAGCTGCTGTACTGTGATCACTGCTTATCACACTGAAATCGCATTTCCCCCACCTGTGGTCTCTCATCTTATACCTAGATTGGAAGTTCTTTGGAGCAGGGACCATCTTTTCTTCTGGTGTTTGTACATCCCCTAGCACAATGACATACTGATTCCCCTAAGCAAAAAGACAACAATACACATCATAATTGATGTGGGTCAAAAATATCAAATGACACAATTTTAGTGAAAATAGGGCCTTATTTTGAAAATCCAGTGAGGTTTTTTTGTGGAAAATTATCAACATTTTTCTTTTTGCTTGTGAAAAACATCATGCTTTTTTAATTTTGTTTTCCATTTTTAAAATAAAAAATGTGATTGAAATGCATTTAATTTTGTTTTCAGTAAATTACAAAGAACTGAGAAACATTTCAAGAATGTTTTCGATAAAAATGGAGGAGGGGATTTCGATTTGCGAAACATTCTGAAAACATTGGAAAATAGATCAAACAAAAACAACTTCAAAATTTTGATTTTTTTTCATGAGAAAAGGTTTTTCTTGCATGACCAGCCCTAATAACAACAGATTTTATCCCTTTCCATTGGGAAAATTATAAAGGCTGAGGCCGGGAACTCTATGGGATTCAGCTCAGGGAGTTCACAGTCAATTATATACTTGAAGAGAAGGGTATTGGGTGAAGTGAAAGGGCAGGACTCGTGGCCTCCACTTCCAATGGATTCTGAGTTCCAAGACAGAGGAACACAGAGCAGAGTGTAATGGTGTGTCTGTATGGAAGGCTGGCCCCAATTTTCCCCTGGCAGTGTAGTTTTTTTGTGTCAATCGCAACTGTAGAGGGGCCAAGAAGGAATTAAAGCCAATGAAACAGCACTAATTTTCAATATGGTATCTACTCAGATTTCTGTGGGATCAGCCAGGGATGTCACTGCATAAAGCAGTTGGTCCACTATTCCACTCCCTCCTTCCTCCAGCAGCTCTAAAATCCCATCAAGCTACGTCCCTGCATGCCCCTTCAGGAGTCTACACGCTCCCAAGAAGGGATGGTGCCGTGAAGTTTTATATTTATGCCCACCAGGACAGCCACTGGATTGGCATCCCCTCCGCCCATGGAAGAAAAGCAAATGATCCAATTCATGCTCATTATAAAAATGGTGCTGTGCTCTGACTGACAAAGTACAACAAGGGGGGGAAAAAAGATAATAAAATAACAATAGTAACACATTTTATTCTCTATTTATACTTATTGTTTACTTAAAATTTGGAACATTTCAATGGTACCTTGTGATGCCATTGCATTGATAAAAACATTGCTTACAAAAATCACAGAAAACATCATGGAAATTGAAAAATTTCAAGATTTTTGACCAATTCTTTTTGCCAGAAATTTAAAAAAAAAAAGAAGCCATTTTTTAATTTAAAAAATGTTATGCAAAAAAGTCAGCCAGCTATATGAAAAGTATTTATTATTATTATTACAATAAGATAAAAAGCCTTCATGATTGCACTAGAGTATTTCTACTTTCTAGGAGATCATATCATTTGATGAATACCAAGCTCAAAGCATGACGACGTCTCGGTATGACATGCATTGTGCCTGATTTGCCTGCTACTGTATCAGCCCACATATGAGGAAGTAAAATGTTCTGTGCTGCTCATAATGGTGTGAGTTGAAAGGTGACCTCTAGTGAGCCATTAGCTCCCACATATTACTTGACAATCCGCAAGAATGTTAAAGGAAATAGAGAAAAGGGTGCGTAACATTTGAATGTGGTTTGGGTGACCTATCATAGATCTGAAAGTTTCCAAGTGGGGCAGTGATCATTCATGTTCTGGATTTTTTGCTTATGCCACAGGATTAAATTTAGGGCCAGATGCTGCTCTCACTTACACCAATGTTAATCTGGAACTGAACTAAGGTCTGGTCTACACCTAAAGATTAGATCGACCTAGCTACCTCACTCAGGGCTGTGAAAAATTTCACTCCCTGTGCAACATGGTTAAGTTGACCTAGCCCCCCACTGTAGATGCACCTATGTTGATGGAAGAATTCTTTCATCAGCCTAGCTACCACCTCTCTGAGAGGTAGATTAACTACATCTGTGGAGTATCAGAGGGGTAGCCGTGTTAGTCTGGATCTGTAAAAAGCGACAAAGAGTCCTGTGGCACCTTATAGACTAACAGATGTATCGGAGCATAAGCTTTCATGGGTAGATGCATCTCATGCGTCTGACGAAGTGGGTATTCACCCACGAAAGCTTATGCTCCAATACGTCTGTTAGTCTATAAGGTGCCACAGGACTCTTTGTCGCTTTTTACATCTATGGAAAAACCCCTTCCGTCGAGGCAGGACACATCTACGCTGCAGCACGACAGTGGCTTAGCCGCAGTGCCGTAGGTGTGCCACTATGGTGTAGACATACCCTGATTTACTCCGGTGTAAGTGAAATCAGGATCTGCCCCTTTATGGGCAAGATTTTAATGTATCTGGGTTAACTCCATTGGGCTCCACACAATTACTCCTAATGTACGCTGGTCTAAGCAAGAGCAGGATCTGGCCCTCTATGGGAAGCGTTTCAGTTTAATTTGATCATTAACTCAAGGGGGGAGGGGGAAAGGCGGGAACTGCAGAGTAGTAGAAAAAAGACTCATTTCCTGACGGAGGCGCAGGCAGGCGATTGCCTTGTAGCAACAGCAGGTGCATGACCGAGAATAACCCGACAGACACTCCTCGCTGAGTGCTGGAGCACAGGCAAGTCTCCCTTCCTTGCCTCAATTAAATAAGCCATTAGGCCCCTCCATCTCCAGCCCCTCCTCCTCCATCCTCTTGTCTCCTGGACAAACGGCTCAGAAGCCCCAGCCCTCCCCAGGGCCCAGGGCCTGGGCTGCGTGTACACTTACCACACGGCCGGGCTGTGGGAGGAACAATGCTGCACGCTACAGAAGCAGGCAGTTTTCAGAGCATGTGGCTGCAGTGCTGCGTCTCCCACGCACCCTCACCCAGCTTCAGTGAAGGTTTCTGAGGAGAGGTGAATTTCAAACCATAAGGTCACCCAGCTTAACATTAATTCAGCTTCAATATCACCGTCCTGCATCTTTGCCCCCCAAGCAGAACACAAAACTGACCCATCAGCATGCAGGCCAGTGGCAAAATGAAAAGAAGCAGAGCTTAAAAGACCAACATATGCCTATTGGCAGCCCCTTCCCTCCTGTTCTATTTCCCCCAAATACCCACAGCCAATGATCAGAAATTATAACAAAATACTGCTGCTGGGGGGGTGGGTTCCCGCTGTCTCTTTCATAACATCTCCTCCTCCTCCCCTGAGGTCTCAGCCCATTCCATGTGCTTTGTGCTCCCTCCCAGACACATGCAAAATTGAGCTATTTAGTGACCAAAACAAAAATCAATAAACACCAATCAAGCCAGGATTTTGCCCAAATTGTGTGGCCTGATCATGCTGCTATAAAAACAGGGAGGGAGGTAACGTGACATCAAGTGCTCATTCATTTGGTTTTTTACTACAACTTTGTCAGCCACCCCAGTTCCCTAGCCACGTTAATACATTATTTAGAGCTACATCATTTAAACGGGGTGCCCAGGCTGTGCCGATGGCTGTCTGTAGCCCCAGAGTTAAATGCTATGGCCCTACTATCCTGTGGCGTAACTGCTGCACATAACCTGACAATGAGAACACACCGCTCCCATTCATTCTGCACTGACGCACTTGGTCAGCCACTGAAAGCAGAATAAATATAAACTCATCAACGCTTAGTCCATACCTCTCCCCAGCCTGCCAGCCCTTAGCTGCCATCCTACTTCCCTAAGGCTGCCCACCTTGACCATTCACCGCCCCCGGGGAACAGATGCTTGGAGCTCTGAGTTTTGCAATACACCTCAGCACAAAAGGGACCTAGATGAAAACAGGGAAGTATAATCTGGATCCCTATAATCCTCATTCCATAGTCACTATATAGATAATTTATTACCTTACAATCTATTACACTGTCTCTCTGCATTATTCTATACACACAGTACTGGATACCCCATTCTTCCCACCTCCCCACCCAGCCAGCCATCCACATGTACCTCCTCCTGGCCTCTGGCAGCTGCTCTCTCCCTCTGTGCAGGAGTTTCTATTTCTCCCTCCCTCCTTCCCCATTCAGTACCATCTGGAGTCCCGGCTACTAGAAATGATTGATGAGGAGCCAAACCAATCCAGGCGGATTTAAGGTGGTGGCGTTATCCCAGCTGGACCAATAGAAGCGCACTCCCAGAGCAGAGTCACTTTAAAACCGAAAGTAGCAGCGAGAGAGAGAGAAAGAAAAGATGAGCCAAGCCTCCAGGGGTGGGGTGGGGGCTTGTGACTGCCTGGGAGAGCCCTGCAGTGAGGTGGGTGAGCAGAGGTCACCCTGGGGAGAGGAGGATGGGGAAGGGAAGGAGAAAAGGGAGAAGGAAGAGAGGATGGGGAAAGGGAAGAGAAAGTTGGTGAAAGGAGGGAAGGGGGACAGGTGGAAAAGGAAGAGAGGAGAGGCGGATGGGGGGGCAAGGGGAAGGGAAGGGGGTGGACTAGTTCAAGGGGGCCGGTCAGTTTTATTTCCTGACCCCAGACACTGAAAAAGATTGTGTGTGTGTGTGTCCGTCCATCCTTTTGGGCATCCCCCTTTGTCTGTGCACGTCCTTCTGTGGGTTTGTGTGTATCCCCCTGCATGTCCCCCTTTGTGTACAAGCATCCCTGTGTGTGCATGTCCCCTTTGTGTGTTTGTGTGTGTGTCCCTGTGTGTGCACATCCCCCTTTGTGTGTGTGTGTGTGTCCCTGTGCGTGCACATCCCCCTTTGTGTGTGTGTGTGCACACGCACATGCATATTCGCCCGTATCCCTTTGTCTGTGTGTGTTTGTGTCTCTCTGCATCTTTGGGTGTGTCCCTGTTTGCGTGAGTGTGTCTGTGAGTCTGCATCTTTCCATTTGCCTACCTGTGTGTGTGTACGTGTCTGTGTGTGTACACGTGTCCATATCTGTGGGTGTGTTTGTGTGCGTGCATGCCTGTTTGAATTGGTGTGCGTCTGTTTTTTATGAAGTGGGTGAGATAAAATGCATAATTTCCTGTCCTGGCCAAGGAAAAAAAAGTGCCCTGGGGTTTCTGTATTTATGAAGAGATTCTTCTTTTGGTTTTATTGAAGCCCAGGCTCTCCGGGAGAGGACAATGAGTCAATGCTATTTTCCAGGAAAGGCCAAGATAGGGACACACCGCAGCTATTGTTCTCTGGCGTGTTTGGGTGACACACTCCAGCGTACCCATTATGCACAGCTGGAGAGTTCAGAGCCACGCCTCAAAGGCATGTTCCTTCTAAAATGTACAGTGCTGGCAAACAAATGAAGGAAACAATTACTGGTGAAACTGACAAGGCTGCAACCAGCAATGACAGATTTTTAGTCTTTACCACCTTCTATTACAACAATGGAACTCAAATAAAAAAAAAAATATTTTCAAGGTTTATGTTATTTTCTTTTCATGCACAACCTGATTATCACAACATTTATCTTTATGAATAAAATAGAGGGGGAAATACACAGAGCAATAGTTCCCACATAGCTAAGAATTCCAGCTGAAATACCACTTTACCATTAAAATGTCTGAAGAATAGCGCTGTCCCTCTCACCAACAGAAGTTGGTTGAATAAAATATATTGCCCTACTCCCTGATCTCTGAATAATCAAGGAAGAAACAAGAAGGTTAGCCAAAGGGAATGCATCAAATGCCCTGTAGGCAGAATGGGCCGAGTTTTCAAAATGTTCCCCCCCACCCCCAGTTGTTTGTGTAAATAACTTGCATATGCAATTATTTTTCTGCATTGTCACTTGCATTCTCAAGTGATGGATTTTATACACATGGAAGTCCTGGTCTGAATTATTATGCATGGAGTCCCTTGACCCAGCACGGATGTCTGTGCCCACCACCACATTCAGGTTGTTCATGCTGTTGCCTGAAATAATCTATGCAAGGGGGTTGTATGCATGTGAGGCTGCTACCAGCCAAATCATGAGCATACATCAGTGTTTCGGCAGCTTGCATGGACTTCCGTTTTAAGGGCCATTTTGTTAGGCTCTGATAGAGGCCTCCCTAAGGGATGGGGGAGCAGGCAGATACCAGACACAGTGTTGGTACAAAATACTCTAAATATTTTTATTGGTTACAATATAAACCCCACATTCACACTCCTTTCCTACTACACCAGAATCTGAAGAAGGAAACCCCAATGGCCTGTCGAAATTCAGTCCCATCACAAGGCGTGAGGAGCCTCACGTTACACGCCTCTTCTTTTTCAGGACGCTGAGTCGATGTCTGATTCCAACTTCAGCTACAGCAAAGAACTTTTTTCATAGACCAGTTCGTTGCATCATTAGTTCTTTGCCTGTTTACTAAGCCTTTCATCCATAACTCCAGAAGAGCAGTTCCGGGCAGGCTGCCATAATCCAAAACATTCCATTTCCCCTTATAGACATGACCAAGTTTGTTTTGCACAGACAATTCTTGACCGCTCATAACCTTAAATCCTTGCTTCAGCTGCCAGCAGGCAACTCATGTCCTCATGTCAAGCATACAGCATTTATACTAGGCCCATACGGCCTACAGCGTATTACAGCATCTACATCACAACAATTTCATATTGTTTAAGAATTTGGCCCTGTGTTTGCATTTTAAAAGCTAAATCATTCCATAATCGTATACGTGCCTGTTTAAAGTAGAAGCATAACTTAAAGTCAGCCCATGCTGGCCATACACCTGCAGGAACGGCGGAGAACAGCAGGCACGCTGCAGCAATGTAGCCTTTCCCTTTGCAGTTCGGCTGCAGTGATATTAAACAATGGCTTGTTGATGACCAGACTGCATAGGAAGCCGCTGCACATCTGCTCTGGGCCGTTCACTCTGCCCAGCAGCAATTTGGAGATGCATGAGCCTCTATCAAGTTTTGCTCACACTTAAGAAACTAAATCAGACGCTCCTGCTTAAACTTCGTAGGTGGAAGTTAGATGTGAGAGGCCTGTTGTCTGTGATATGCTGATGGCAGTAGCAAAGGGAAGGATTCATTCGGGGACCTTCAAGGCTTTGGGCTTCACTTTTTGCCAAATCTTGGTTTATATTATTATTATTGTTTATAAATAGGTCCTGGAGGTCACAATGGAGATTGAGGCCCCACTGTGTCAGGTGCTGTACATACACATGATGAGAGACGGTCTCCGAGCCAAAGAGCTTATATTCTAAATAAACAAGCACAAAGGAAGGGGAAGCAGAGCGGCAGAGAGATTAAATGACTAGCCCAAGGTCACACAGCGGAACAGAACTGAGGTTTCCTTGTCTATTGACTCATGTACTACTAGATCACATTGCTTCTTTTTTAACTGTCCACCCAGCCTGTGTTCAAGATTGCCTCCTCCCTGAGCCTCATCGTGACAGATAACTGTGCCCAGACACCACTGGCCTTTTAAGGCTGTCATGGCTGCAGGGCTGCTGTGATGCAGAGCTTATGTCCCCCGGGAAGTCCTCCTCAGTGCAGACCTCCCTCTAGTAAGCTTTTGAATAAAGGCTTCTTTTGAACATTATTTATTTTGCTACCTTTCCTTATAGCATTCAAAATTGGGTGAGATATTTGTCCGATATAGACTAGAAGCCAGGGACCCTGTCCCTAACAGCTCTGCAAACTACTGTTCGATGTGGCACAAAGAGGTGTCACACACAGCAGGGAGGGGGTAGGGTGAGGAAGGGCATGGGCAACCTAGAGGAGGGACAGTTTATATGCAGGGATTTGAATGAGAAATGGTAGTGGCTTGGCAGACCCAGTGGCACAAACTCTATTGGTAAAAGCACAGCTTAGCTGATAGAATAACTGCATCTACACTAGGGACTTCTCCAGCACAGCTCTGTTGGGCAAGGAACGCCTCTCTTCCCACCCCTGACTGGCACACCTGTGCCAGGAAGTAATCAGTGTAAATCATGTACATGAGGCTATGAACTGGGTAGCAGCTTCAGTAGAGGGGACACATTTGGTAGGAATGTTTAATGATAGAAAGATTAAAGAGCTAACAATTTTACAATTCCTGGGTGTCTCTCGCAGCCCTCACTCTGACAGGTTCTCTGTTATCATCTCAGGTTCTGTGTGATTCACCCTATGTCAGTAAAACGTCTCTCCTGCACAACCCTTTGGGTTTACACACCTGTTTACTGACCCCAATACAGCTACATGCGTTTATACCAGCCGAGGATCTGGCCTAATTCAGACATTTAAGAGAGGGAGCTAGAAATGAACGAAGGAATTTTTCGCCCCAATTGCCATATGCAGCTCAAAAGCCACAGCACATTGGACCCCTATTATTTTGGAGAAGTCCTGCAGGATTCATTATTGCCTCAGGAGTTTTTATTTAAATTGCTTTGGTTTTAGTCACTGATTTCAATAGATGTCGAGAGAAAATCTCTCTCTCTCTCTCTTTGTTTGCAGTGAGAGCTGCAGCATGTTTTACCCAATGGAAAATGTATTTTATGCCTCCTCTGAAGGAACCAAAATATCAAGCTAGAGGCTTAACTACAAAGCTTGAAAGTGGCTACGCACCCTCATCATCAGGCTCATCAAACATGCGCAGGCTACTGAGGACAGTTACACCAGCCAGAGTGATCATGGTTGGTGACACTACACCAGGCACAGTGTAGTGAAGTTCCCAGAATTCTCAATCCTGCAAATTCGCAAAGCCCCTTCAGATCCCACAGAAATCAATGTCTTCCAGAAGGGACTCAGCACCTGCCAGGATTGGGCCCGTAAAAATGGTGGCTGATAATAACAATTTGATGCTAGAGCGTAAGAACCTAAGAGTAAAAATGGCAATAAACAAAAGTGATAATGCAGTGGTTCTCAAACTGGGGCTGCTGCTTGTGTAGGGAAAGCCCCTGGCGGGCCGGGCCGGTTTGTTTACCTACCAGGTCCGCAGGTTCAGCCGATCACGGCTCCCACTGGCCGCAGTTCGCTGCTCCAGACCAATGGGGGCTGCGGGAAGCGGCGTGGGACAAGGGATTTGCTGGCCGTCGCTTCCCGCAGCCCCCATTGGCCCGGAGGAGCGAACCGTGGCCAGTGGGAGCCGCAATCAGCCGAACCTGAGGACCCGGCAGGTAAACAAACTGGGCCGGCCTGCCAGGGGCTTTCCCCACACAAGCGGCGGCCCCAGTTTGAGAACCACTGTGATAATGACTTTATTGACTTTCATGGCAGAAGCTGAGAAAAATATGAACAAAATAAACAAACAGCACAGAAAGTAAAAAATAAATTGAATTTAATTACTCATTCAGTTTTAACAATCCGTGGTGTTATCATAAAATAGCTCAAGAAAAGAGGTTTTTTTTATGCTATTTGAGTTTTTATAGAGTAAGTATCATTTTAATATAATGATTTCCCGGATGGGTTCCTCCGGCAGGGTTATATCCCAGAGTTTTTAAGAGATTTGTGAAGTTCTTGGGTCATCTTTGCCACGTTTGCTGATTATATCTTTGTTTACAGAAGGAGGTACAGTATGGCAATGTTGATTCACAGAAAGACCAGAAAGGAACACCTATTCTAACCTCCTGCGTAGCCCAGGCCAGGGAACCTCATCCAATAATTCTTGCATCAAGCCTATAATTTCTGGTTGAGCTGCAGCATAGCTCTTAAAAACATCTAGTCTTGATTTAAAGATTTCAAGTAATGGAGAATCCACCATAGCCCTAGATAAGTTGTTCCAATAGATAACTACCCTCACTGTTAAAAATGTGTATCTGATTTCTAGTCTGAATTTGTCTAGCTTCCACATCCAGACACAAGCTTTAATCATGCCTTTTTCTGCTAGATTAGAGAGCTATCTACTGTCAGAAATCTCCTCCCCATGTAGGAGATCACTTGTAAACTGTGATCTAGTCAACCCTTAACCTTCTCCTGGATCAATTAAATTGATGCCTTGTGTAGTCTGTAGCTTATACATTTTTGGTCTTCTTGTCCTTCTGTGCTTTGCTTGTCTGAAAGTCTGATTTTCTCTCTTCAGTTTACAAACCTATGGAGGGGAAAGGCTGAAATGTAAGTGAATTAAAAGGCAGAATATAGAAAATTAAAAGTGTGAACAAACTACTATAATTCTCAGACTAAACAATGCTTTCACATACTGGTTCTTCACTCTCACAAGGATGGTAAGAAAACCAAACAATGGGCATAATAATCAGTCTTATTCTCTTTTTTTTTTTTGGACAGAGAGCTAAATTCTGACCTAGTTCCCTATATGTGGCCCAATGGAATCCCTGTATATATGTGCATCTGATGGGAAAAAATTGGCCAAAAGATTGGAATGATAATGAGGAATGGTTCAACCATAAACCGTTCTCTTTATAATCTCAGGATTGTCACTAAGCAGTGATGTTTCACATTTGTTTTCTCTGGAAGTATCTGGCCTAACTCTTTCTCACCTTTGCCAATATTTATTTTGGAGACTATCTCCTGTCTATCAGTGAGATTCCCATGTCAGGCTTAAGCCAAGTTGAATGATTCAGCGTAACTTTTAGCCAACACCAGCAACAGCTGCTCTTCATAAAACGATTTAAAGGGTACACAGTTTCTGGTTGGCTGAGGCCTGACCTTCTATTTAGGGGTACAAATGTTGTGCCTGTAAAGAACAGTAGTCCAATATGTGGACCTTCAAACCTGAAAATCATTCACACGCCGTTTTTCACATACAAAAAAAAGTGTAACGAATAGCTAGTAATGATCGGGTTTTGTAAAGCACTGTCTAGCATTGATGTAGGAGTGGGAGTTGTGTAGACAACTTCCATATGTGTTTTTGAAAACAACACTCTAAGGCTATGTCTATACTACAGCTTATGTTGGCAAACGTATGTCATTCAGGAGTGTGAATACCCCCCACCCCCCGAGCGATGTAAGTTACACCATCATAAGGGATCGTGTGCACAACGCTATGTCGGCAGGAGAGCTTCTGCTGTTTGCAGAGGTGGTTTTATGACGCTGACGGCAGAACTCTCTCCCATCAGCATAGAGCATCTTCAACAGATGCACTGTAGCGGCATCGGTACAGCTGGGCCGCTGCAGTGCTGTATATGTAGCCATTCCCTAAATCTTCATCGGACAATATAGAACACGTCACATTGTGATAACTCAGTAAGACCACACTGGGTTTCGGAAATGCAACATTATAATATATTCTATTCAGAGTCTTGAACTGTGTCCATCACTATGGTATCTGAGGCTCAGATCACCTGGGAGTTAGGTGCCTAAATACCTTTTAGGATCAGGGCCTCAGTCTCTTCCAGGTAGCATGACCAGACAGCAAATGTGAAAAATCGGGACAGAGGGTGGGAGGTAATAGGAGCCTATATAAGAAAAAGAGCCAAAAATCAGGACTGTCCCTATAAAATCGGGACATCTGGTCACCCTACTTCCAGGAGAGCATAAAGACATGTGACTAGTAATTATAATCTGTATTCTTATGATATATCACTGACGATTCTGACAAGGCTCAAGATTTTCTAAAGTCACTAATGATTCTGGGTGCCTCCATTGTAGGGTGCCCCACTCGAGACACCTGATTTGCAGATGCTGGATGCTTAGAACTTTCTGCAGTTTTTGACCAAGATCTGTAGATGCAAAATAATGACACTGAATAGATTGACACTCTTTTTGCATTACATTACACATTATGTTCTCCTTTACGAGAAGCTGTTGTACACATTCTTTTATCTTATTCTCTTTAATCAATAAGGTAACTAGTACAATCCAGCATGACTTTAGTTGTAAATACATAGGTTGTGGAATCTCCATCATTGGTGATTTTTAAGAGCAGGTTAGACAAACACCTGTGTCAGGGATGTTCTAGATAATACTTAGTCCTGCCATGCGTGCAGAGGACTGGACTAGATGACCTCTCAAGGTCCCTTCCAGTCCTACGATTCTATATTGTTTGAAAAGGTAAAGAAGATGAGTTGGGATAAAGTTTTCTCTGAAAGACAGATCTTTCGTGAGTAGCTGTTATGGAAATCCTCGTTACCCTTACTCCATATATATAAACTATTGTACTGTTTGACATGTACAAATAATAACTACGGCACACCCTAACTTTAGTGAAAAGAGCACAATGAAGAAGTTTTATCTTTTCTTTTAGATATTTTTTTGAAAGATTCCTGAGGGGCTTAACTTCTTTTACACAAGTCTTCTATGAAAGGATGCTTCAGGCATCCACAGCCCAATAAAATAAGGAGACATTTAGAATGTATCAAAGCAGCACTTCAGTTGTGTTAAAGAGCATTATTGGAATTAAATGTGGCATAAAAGTGAAAAATGCCATGGAAGAGTCAAAGGAATGCATCACCCAAACAACCCAAAGACAAAAGAGTTTAACTCCAGTGCATCAACAATAGATAAAATCCTGAACGGTTTGATGAAGCGTATACAAGATACGGCAGTTTGGAGTGAATTTTAGGGGCATTTCGGGCTCTCCTCTGCTTCTTACTCCAGATCTGTGGTCTCTGTTTAAGTGCTTAGTTTTCCCTGCAGTGGTAGAAAACAAACTGTTAATAACTCTTGCTTTAGCCTGAAGGCAACCCGGAGTGCCAGAACAACACAGAAGGAATGTATCTTGCAGACACGAGAAAAGCAGGGCTTTAATAGAAGGGCACTGGTTTTCCTCATCTGAATATTCTGGTGGCCAAGAATGTTCCTGAATAGACAATTAAAACATTAGCATAAGGGACAAGCCACCTCTAAGAATCAGGTTCACAGCTTTATGCAACCTGTTCAGCCAATCGACTACAGGGTTCTTCCAGGCTGCAAAACTTTAAGCTCTTTTATATCTCTCCTTGAAACCCAACTCTGTCACGAGGCCAGGAAAACACTGGCTCCTGGCACTGGCAAGCAAATAGCGAGCTGTGAGTTCTGTTTGTCTGCTGATCTTTTTTTATTTTGTTACACTATCCTCCCATCCTTCCCCACCCTATTGGTCTTGTCTATCTGTCACGTAGACCGTGAGCCCTTGGAGGCAAGGTCAGTCTTTTTGTTATATGTTTACATAGTGCCTAGCACAGTCAGGCCATGGGCCTTGATTTGGATTTATAGGCAATACACTCATGCAAACAGCAAATAATAACAATAATAATTAAAGACATCAGCTGGACCCTGGCATGTGGTAAACCCTGCACAGCTCCAAAAACGGGGAACTGTTGGCACCAGGGGGCTACTACCCCTGAAATGGAGCTTTAATTGCGCCCAGTGGAGCAGATTACTGTCATACCAGTGAAAAAGGTCTACAGTAATTATCTTACATACACAGCAGTTTATATGAGAAGGAATTATACAAGCGGTAAAGGTTACATTAAGCACATAACTCCTATGTTAGACATGTAAGAACTATACATTAAGAGCTATACATTCCTCTTAGCGAGTCTCTCTTTCACAAACATACACAAACAGGCCCTGCTTGGCAACCAGAGAAGGTGGTTACCAGTTCTAGGGACGATTTCTTCTCTCCAGGTCTGGTCTCCTCAGCCCTCTGGTCCAGGCCTTGGCTGCCTGGAAACCTCTCTGGTCACAGTCCTACTCAAGCCCATGGAACAGAGTTTTGGCTACTCTGTCTAGCAGCGTTGCTTCTTTAAGCATTAATTAAGGAATTTCCCCAACAGTAATTTAATTTGCTTGATTTTTATACTCTTTTTCCTCAAAGGAGTCACGTCTTAAAACCATGCCCAGTGGGTGTGTGGCTACTAATTTTTACCTAATTCATACTTTAGGAGGAGACTGCAGAGTGGTGCCAACTGAACATTACCCCACATTCACTCCCTTATCAATCATTCACTTCAGCCCCCTGTGTGATGTCCCTCAACAGGGTCATCCCATGCCCTGGTCAGCCCATGCTCCACTCAGGATGTTCTACACTGGTTGTCTGACTTCAAGTGGACATATTTGCTGACTCCAAGATCAGTATTGATCATACACACAGCATGGAGCCAGTCAGTTTCACCTCTGCCATCTGCCTGATGCTAAGATGCTAAGAGAAAGATTCTGCTCCCAGAATCCTCTTTCGCAGTTCAGTCACGTCAAGCCATGTTGTCGCCATTCATTCAGTATGGCCACACAAATTCAGCACCATCCCAACAGTCCTCCGTTCGATATTCAATTACCAAAGATAATTGTAATATCACCTCAATCATACCCACAATTTGTACACTAACTATTAGATCATATGTCTCCTTTTCTGGTTTCTATAAAACTTAAAGCATTATCTTATGATTTTTAGTAGCATAATCCAACAACTCAATTTTATAAGTTTTTTTGCAAAGCTTTTTTTTTTATATTGCTTACACATTTGCTATTCAAAACAGAAACATACAAGGAATAATGCTGCAGTTTCAGAAATTTAAAATAGCATTGCCCATTTAATTTTGTTTTATGCTGTTACTTGATATACAACATTATACCAAGTACACATTTGAGATCATATTTTTTCTACAGCTTTTTTAACAATTTTATATTTTCGAGCAAGCATACCTCTTACAGATATTATTAGTCTAGTTGACCGTTCTATTTGGCCTTGATTAGTTTGTATTTTCATATCCCAATCTCTATTATTCCACTCTATTTTCCTTAAATTTGGCTATGTTAATCTAGGGTGAGTCACAATGGTTTTAGTTATTTGAGGGTGCGTTTGATATTGTTCGTATTGGAAATGAGTTACATCTTCACAAGTACGTTACATTCCTTGGTCCATAGGCCAGGTTATTTATTACTACATTACCTTTTTCCATTTGATACCAACATATATCTTGGTTTATTTTATGCAATTCCCACCAACCCTTTTTTTTAATTGTAAATTCATGGTGCATTTACCCTCTTTTTAATTCAAATGTCAATTTCCTCCTGTTTTTACTGGGCTCTTATTATTTGTTTCCATTTCACTTTGGGTATTTACCATAGTCCATTTCCTTCTGGTACTATTCCATAGTACCCTGTTTTATTTTCCAGGTGCGGACATATATTACCTGGTACACTTTTTGTTGTAAGTGAGTCTATGTGAGTTTTGACTGTTTTGCATAAATACTGTGTGTGGTGCCTTAGTTTTCCTGCATGTTACACCCATGCTTAGGTGGTAGGAACAAGGGCATGTGACTTGCTAAGACCCTTGAAGGCAGGTAAGGCTACTTCAGTTGCCTGTACGTAAGCTATAGAAGGTGCTCTTCATAACCTAAAACCTAGAGAGGGGATGCGACCAGGTGCCACTTTGCCCGGGAAGTGAGCCAAAGACCAGGAGGAGGAGCAATGGGCGTATTGGAGGTCGGGTCACTAGAAACTGGGCAGTCTGTGGTTGGGAGAGAAGCGGGGAGTCCAAGATGGACGTGGCTAAAAGTTACCAATTCCCATGCCAACAAGTCTGTTCCACATTGTGTACCCGTTAATTAATAAACCCTCCATTTTACAATCTTGGCTGAGAGTTAAAGCTGACTATGGAGTTGAAGTGCAGGGCGCCTTGGCTTCCCCAGGAGCCACGCCCAGGCGGACTCACTGCGGGGATGCTAAATGCCCCAAAGTCAGACACAGAAAGACCAAGGCCACTTAAGCTTTTTTGCCCCAGCAGCAGTGTGAGGGGAGGCATGCCTTACCATGCTTTTTAGAGAGCAGTTTTCGAGCATTAGCCTGGTGACTCTGTGACAGACTGTTGATTATCCACTCCTTGGGGATTAAGATTACAGAAATCTTAAATTTAGATTTGTTGTGTATATAGATACTATGATTACAATCTAGAATTAGCCATTTTATATGTTTCGGAACATTGTGACATTTTTGTGTTGATTTGGTTACATTAACCCATATTTATCCTTCCATATATTACACATTGTCCCCATATGAGGTATGGCATCTTAAAGCATATTTATGTTAGGGTACTTTTGTTCGGACACTTTAAATACAGATTTATTACCAGACCCCAGTAAACATGTGTTCTATGTGCACCAATTACATTTTTATTGACACATTTTCATATTCTCAGTGATGTTATGCAATTTTACAGCGGATCCTATATTTATGACTGGAATTTTAGTTTCATTTTAAAACCAAACCCCTTGAATTATATATTCTTGGGGTGCTTTTTCCTGATGATGGTGTGTCTGAGGGGTTTCTTTATGTGGTGTATGTGGGTCCCACAATTCCCCAGTTTTGATATTAATTGCTTGGGATAGGTTGTCCCCCAATGCATATGCACCATTTGTTACACTTGAGGTCCCTTTTGTTAGTTGGATTATATTCCCTCTTAACTACTAAAGCCTGTTTTCCTGCGGCTTCTTGGCACCCTTTTGTTAATATCTTGGATGTTAATCCCTGTGCCCACACAGAAATACATGCCTTATTTGGTACATGAAATGTCCACATTCCCTGAGTGTTTTTTATGGCCTCAAAGGGAATGACAGATTCTGTTACCATAGAGTGCCAGATTTCCCCATCTTCCACAGTCTTCATTCTTATCATCCCCTTTACCGGGTTTAGCAACTTGATATTCCTTTATTGAGTTGTGGAGAGTTTTTGTACTGGAAAATCAGTTACCTGGATAGAAATTTTTATTCCCTTTTACTTTGCTTTCTTTTAGCCTTTTTTCTCCCTTTTGTCCTAGTGAAAGAAATGCTGCTAGAGTAAACATTATCAGGGGAACAACTCTAAAATGACTTCTGTACAAGACTTTTTTTTTTTTTTTTTTTTTTTTTAGAGGCTGGCTTCAAGTTGTTGCCCACAGTAAGGTTTACTCTGGCTAGGACTTTGATTAAATCTGCACCATTATCTATCCCAATACTGGAATTCAGACTTTCCAAAAGCTTTTTTTCTTTCTTTTTAACTTTCCCCTCCTCAGAGAAGTAAGCCTGGTAGTAGTAGTAGTGTAGTAGTAGTCTCTCCCCCTTTCCGTCAACCTGCATTAACACCGCACCCAGCCCTGTGTCTGAGGCATTGGTGAACACCATAAAGGGCTTGTCAAAGTCTGGGTTTACCAGCACCAGGCCCTTGACCAGAACCTCCTTCAGAGCACAGAGAGCCCTCTGGCACTGCTCTGTCCAGACCACCTTATCTGCTTACCCTTCTTACATAGCTCAGTGATAGGGGAGGCTATGGAGCTAAAGTGGGGTATGAACCTCCGGTAGTAGCCCGCCATCTCAATGAAAGCCTGGACCTGCTTCTTAGTCTGGGGAGCGGGCCAATCTCTGATCACCTCCACCTTGGCTGGCTCTAGCTTTAGGCAGCCGCTCCCCATTTTGTGGCCCAGATATGACACCTCTGACATCCCCACCTTGCACTTGCTGGCTTTTATAGTCAGACCTGCATCCTGGAGCCGGTCCAGTATTTGTTTAACCTAGGACACATGGTCCTCCCAGGTCTGGCTAAAAACACAGATATCATCAATATACGCCAGGGCAAAATTCTCCATCCCTTTGAGTAACTGGTCCACCAGGCGCTGGAAGGTGGCAGGTGCCCCTGTTAGGCCGAAAGGTAGGACCAGGAACTTGTATAACCCCCGAGGGATGATAAAGGCAGATTTCAGCCGGGCCTCCGGTCCAAAGGTACTTGCCAGTAGCCCTTGGTGAGATCCATAGTAGTGAGATAACAAGCCCCACCTAGCTTGTCAGGTCTAGGCATGGGGTAGGCATCAAACTTGGTGATGGCATTAAGCCTCGTGTAATCCACACAAAACCGCTGGAGTGGCTGGAGTCCTGGGCCCTTTAAATCACTGCCGGAGAAGTCAGTCCAGTCCGGCATGGCGTACCAGCTCTTGCCGGTATGCCATGCCGGACCGTACCGGCTTACTTTCATCTCTGACCCCAGGCCAGTAAAAGTTACATAGCAGCCTCTGCCTGATGCACTGGATACCCTGGTGTCCTGAGAGAGAGACATCGTGGGCCAGGTACGGTAGCCTGCGGTAATACTTATGGGGGACCACTAGCTGTCTTCTGATCCCCCATGGTTCCACTTCCCCTTGGGGATTCCATTCCCAGTACAGTAATCCCTTCTCCCACAGAAATCTTTCCCAGCAGCCTTCCCCCAGGGGTTTTGCCATGCTGTGGCCCGCAAGTTCCCTCAGCTTTTCTAAGGAGGGATCCTTCCGCAGCTCAGCCTGGAATTCAGTGGCTGGGGATGGGGTAGGAACCTGCTCCCTCTCAGTGGCTGGTCTGAGGCTGCAGCCCCACCAAGACCTGTCCCCAGTGGCTCCTTTCCCACCAGGGTAGGGACCTGCACCCCCAGCAGGGCACCGCCCCCGGTGTCAAGGCAGAGTGCCCTTCACTGGCTCTGGCTACAGGTGATGACTAGGGCGCTCTGGGGGCCACCTGGCGAATCTGCCAGGTCACCCCCCATCAGCACCTGGGTTGGCAACTGACGGGCATCCCCACATCTTTGGGCCCCTCCTTGGCCCCCCATTTCAGATGTACCCTTGCCACAGGTACCTTAAACAGGGGCCCACACTTGCCCATCAGGGTCAGGTAGGTGTTGGGCACCACCCAGTCTGGGGCCACCACCTCGGGCCGGGCCAGCGTCACCTCAGTGCCTGTGTCCCAGTACCCTGTGACCTGCTTCCCATCCACCTCCAGGGGAATGAGGCACTCGCTCCTCAGGGACTACCCCACACCCACCCTGTAGACTGAGAACTTTGAATCTGGAGCATCAAGCCACCCCAAGGAGCTGGCCTGGGAGACTCCTCGCTCTTGGGCCATTGCTAAACTGCCAGCCCCTCCTGCCTGGGGAGCCAGCCCCTCCTCCGGCTGGGCCCCCACCCAGGTAACCCTGTGAGGGCTCTGTTTGCTAATCCTGTCCCTGAGCTTTTGGCACCGGACCCACTTGTGGCCCCTCTGCCCACAGTAATTACACCTCAGGTCCCGTTGCTCCCCTGGGGCCGGTCGGTCAGCTCTGGTTTTGGCTGTGCCTCTCGGGAGGGATTTATCCGAGACTACCTTCTGCACTGATGTGGGCCTGTCCCCCTGGGATTCCATTCCATAGCCCGACCTGCTGTCTACAAACTCGTCAGCCAGCAGCCCCGTGCAGTGCAGGTCCTTCGGCCTCTTGTCCACCAGCCACATCCTCAGATCAGGGGGACAGAGTTCATATAGTCGTTCCAGCCCCATCTGTTCAATCATGTCCTCCGTGGTCTGGGCCCCGGCCACATTCACCCACTTGCGGGTGTATTCCCCCATCAGTGTGACCAGTTCCAGATAGGTCATCCCCTGGGTCTTCTGCACACCCCGGAACCTTTTCCTGTATGCCTCGGGGGTCAGCTCAAACCTGTGCAGCAGGGCTTGTGTGAACAGCTCATAGTCCCCTGCTTCCACCCCATCCATCTGGCTGAACATCTCTATGGCTTTGGGACCCAGTAAGGGGGTGAGATGCCGAAGCCTGTCTGCAGGGTCAACCTGGTACACATTGCAAGCCTTCTCAAAGACAGTGAGGAAGGCGTCTATATCATCCCCTTCCTTAAAAACGGAGGCAGCACTTTTATATCGGAGTTCTCTGCGGGCTTAGCCACCCTGGGACCATCCCCACTCACCACGGTAGAGGTCTCTCTCCTTCTCAGCTCTGCTATTGCCAGTTCATGCTGCCTCTGTCTCTCACAGTCCTCCCGTTCCTTCTCACAGTCCTCTAGCTCTTTCAGTTTTAGTTCCATTTCCAACTCCAACCGTCTCAGCTCCACCAATGGGGAACTCTGCTGTGAAGATCCCCTGCTGGTCAGGTAGGTGAATCCTGGGGCTGCCTGGCTGCTTTCAGCCCCTCCCACGTCCCCGGTTAAGTCAGTGGCTGGGGTGACCCCGGCGGATGCTTGGCTACTCCCAGCCTCTCTTGCAGCCCCAGTTGGGACAGGAACCAGCTCCTTAGAGCGATCATTCTCTTCCAACCGAGCAAGCAGCTGTGCCTTGGTGAATCTTCCAAAGTGCAGCCCTCTCTCTCTGCACAGCTCCACAATTTCCTTCTTCAGGAGACGGTTATAGGCCATCTCCATGCTGTTCCCAAGTGGTCACGGACTCATAGGCCTGTGCTCTCTCAGCTCCCCACAGTCCCTGGGAGAAACCCCCTTCAGTGCAACAGCCCTTCTTGGGGGTCCACTCTCTCTCGGGGTTTAAGCTGTAGGCTCCTCCGCCTCCTGGAACCACACCTCTCTGAGCCTTCAGCATGCCTGCTAATCCCCCTTCGTTCTACTGCTCCCCAGTCACTTACTGCAGGATGCTCTGTCCACGGGGTGCAGTTTATCCCACCTCTGTCACCAGTTGTCACAGAGTCACCGGGCCAATGCTCTGGAACTACTCCGTATGAAGCCAGTCAGGACTCTGGGGGAGCATGTCTCCTCTCTCTGAGCAGACTGTCTCCAGGGCAAGAAGCTTACACAGCTTCGACCTTCCTGGGTCTGACCTCAGAGCATTCAGCATCCCCTTCCACACCGTGCACTTCCCGCAGCGAGTCCGCCCAGGCGGGGCTCCTGGGGAAGCCAGAGGGTGGTCCTGCATCCCAACACCGCAATCAGATGTGACTCTCAGCCAGCCGGTAAAACAGAAGGTTTATTATTCAACAGGAACACAGCGTAGGACAGAACTTGTTAGCACAGAAATCAGTGACTTTCAGCCAAGTCCATCTTGGGAGTTTTGGGCCAGATACCCTGGACTCCCCCTCTTCCGGTCCCCCCATGCAGACTGCCAGCTTTCAGCCACCCGACCTCCAACACCCCCCCTGTTGCTCCTCCATCTCTTTGTCTCGCTTCCGGGGCAAAAGGTGTCACCTGGTCGCATCCCCCCTCCTGGGACTCAGGTTACATAGGTGCAGACAGCTGGAAAGCCTCACCTGCCCCATGGCCTCAGCAAAAATCACACACCCAATTCCCACCACCGAAGTATTGGTGCAGTACACAGGGAAACTGGGGTACACACAGTATCAGTATAGGACAGTAAGACTCACATGCAACATAACAAGAGGAATAAAAGCCCATTTTGTCACATCCAGATGATACAAAACTTTAAGATAGTCATGTCCAAAACAGACTTTAAAGAGTTGCAAAGGGATCTTACAAAACTGGGTGACTAAGCATACGAAATTCAATGCTGACAAATGCAAAGTAATGCAAGTTGGAAAAACATAATTCCAACTACACATATAAAAGAATGAGGTCTAAATTAGCTGCTACCCATCCAAAAGAAAAAAGGGTTCTGTAATCATTGTGTATAAATCCCTAAAAACATTCACTTAATGTGCAACAGCCATATCGGGGGAAAAAAGCACAGAAAAAAAAGCAACAAAAATAATCAGGGGTCTGGAACAACTTTATATAAGAAGAGATTAACCAAGACTGGGACTTTCCAACTTGGCAAAGAGATAACTAAATGGGGAATACAAATAGGTGTGTGAAATCCTGACTGTTGTTGAGAAAGTAAATAAGAAAGTGTTATTTACTTCTCTCTTTTTGTATAACACAAGAACTAGGGGTTACCAATAAGATTGCTAAGCAGCAGGTTTAAAAGAAACAAAAGGATATAAACACAGGAAAATTAGCCTGTGGAACTTCCTGTCAGAAAATGTTGTAAAGGCCAAGACTATAACAAGATGGTATTGTTTTTAGTAAAAGAAAGAGAGAAATTCATAGAGGCTATTAGCCAAGATGGGCAGGGACCGTGTCCCTGGCCTCTGTTTGCCAGAAGCTGAGAATGGGCTGCATGATTACTTAATCATTGCCTGTTCTGCTTATTTTCTTTGAAACACCTGGCATTGGTCACTGTTAAAAGACAGGACGCTGGGCTAGATGGACTTTTAGTTTGACCCACCATGTTTTTATGCTTGTGCCCCTAAGAAGGGTGCTCATTGTATTGAAATTTGAGTGACTTAATCTTCTGGTTTATTCTTCAGATGGAATCCTGTGGCATGGACAGGTCTAGTAATCACATCGCCAACAAGCCATAGCAAATTTCATAGCATACTTCTTGCTTCCATGAATTGATAGATTAACCTGGAAAAACATAATCAAACAAAACAAAAACAAAACACACAAGGCCTCTGACCGGACCTTATTCCTTGTGCTCTTCCTTTTGTTTGCGTTGATTTCTCTGTCCAACGTTTGCATCAAACTTGCTACCCAAATCTTCTTTTGTACCTGCTGCTCAGGAATTTGTTTCTTTGGTGTGAACAGGAACTCAGGAGTTCTTATAATTTAGCCTGTTATTAATTCAAAGAGGTTAGTAACATAACAAAGAAACAAATAACAAATTCAGTACAGAGAACCATTTAGCTCTGGCCATTATAGTTGGAAGGTCGGCTACAACAGGGGTGGATTTACAATTATATTTTTATAATATAATCATGGGACGTCATCTGCCATCCGGTTTCTGTACAAGCCAGATTGGGGAGTTGCGGGGGCTTTGACACTTTACTACTACCCCTTGTGCTTTTAGATCCTGCAACAGGGTTTTTTTAATGTGGGGAACAGCTTCTGCTGGATAGGAATGCTGAGGAACCGCCGTACACATTTCCCCTTCCCCCCCCCCACTATCTTTACCACGGCCTTTTCTTTCTAGCCCAAACCAGGAGAAATTCCCTTATCCACTTACTGTCTGGCAGTGCCACAGCTGCCATAGCTTTACAGGCTCACGTTCTTAATCCTTCTGAAATAACCTGGTTATTTACAGTCTCTTGCTTCACAACCAGCCTTTATGCCAGATTAATCATTCACTTTTCCTGCTGTACCAGATCTACTTTTCATACAGCTTTTCCAGTGATGCTGTTACAAACCACTGTATTTATTTAAAATTTAGTTTGACCTACTACCCGCGGCAGGTGTATTAATACTTAAAGTTGCCTTTGCTCCTGTATTAATTAATGCCAGCAACCATTATATGTTTCCTTCTGTTACCTCTTCCACGGAAGATTTACCAATTATGTGGGGCTGTAATTGGGCTACTAACATCTACCTTTGGGGACAGGGGTTGCTAAGGGTGAGGCATTTTTACTGAAATGTGGAGCCACCCTGACAGGAAGCTGCCAATTTCATCTGAGCCAATTCCGGGGATAACAAGCCATAAGAACTCACTAGCAGATCTTCTGTACCTGTTCCCATGGTCTCTACAGCCTTAACTCCTGGTTGCAGCGTTGACTGGATCTAGTCCTTGCCATCAAATCACTTAAAGCAGCTAGCAAAGTCTCCAGAGGTTGCCCATCCGAATGGGCCATATCTGCCCCTTTCCTGAACTTGAGCCCATCTGCGCTCCCAATGATCCCCCACTAAACACTCCACGTCTCCTACTGTACCATCCTCAGCCTGGTCCTATTTCACTGTAACTACCACGTCCCGTATCAGTGTGGTTGGAGCCATTATAGCCCGCTTGATTGCTGTAGGAAGCCTCACTAATCACTTTCTGAGAAGAACTACCTGCTCCACTTACTACCCTTTCTGCCTCCCAAGCTGCTTTAAGCAATTCAACCTGATCTAAATCCAGTCAGGATCCTATGAACACCTTAATAGGTTTCCTTAAACCATCATAGATCAAATCTGTCAGCTGTTTCTCCTCGATTTCAGCCAGGGAGCATACCAACAACAACCTAGTACGATAAGCCATAACAGATTCTTTTTCCTTCTGATATATTAATAAAGCTGTCCTTCTCAATTCAGAGGGGGTCAGAAAGTATCAGGCTACCTTCTGGATAACACCATCTCTGTCACCTTTATTTAACTCTGCCTCCATTTCTGCCAACAAAACCGTTCCTTCCGTAGGGCCTGCACAAGTTATTATCAGTTCTCTTAAATCTTCAGGATCTAAATGTTTTCTAACCATGTATTCCAACAGCCAAGACAAACACGTTCTCTTAGTGAAAGAGTCCATTTGTTTAGCCATTGCCTGTTCTTTAGTTTCACTAAGGGGACGATTTACTTCCTCTTGTATTTGCTGTGAAGGCTGAGGCATTTTTGCTATTACTACTGGCTGGGCTGCCGGAGGCCCTGGAAGGTGCTCCTCTTCCTCTTCCACCTGTATATTTATTGTTTCCGGACATGTATGGGTTAAAGCTGTTATTCACTGAGCCTTGGTTACATTTTTGTGCTACAACAATTTCCAAGTCACATTTCAGGCATTCATTCTGCAATTTTAGTTTTTCCAATTCCTGTTCCAAATTTTCTTGCACAACATCTCGCTGACATTCCAAAACATCTCACTCCTTTACAAGCTTATCTACAGCACAATAGACAGCACAGATGACATGTGCTGCAGTTTGGGCTTTCTAGGGCGTGTAACACTTTTGGTACCTCAACAGTAAGTTGTCCAAAACTTTCTCATGCAGTGTGGGGACTGTATCAGCCAGACATGGATCAGACCCCTCGCTTTTAAACACCTGTCTGAACAAACACTCATCAACCACACCCGGAGGCTTTGCGGCGTCCCCCTCGTCCTCCGGTTTGAAGACCCTTCCCTGTTTGTGTTTGTGAAACATCATTGACTCTAGGAATGACCAATACAACCCCGCTCACCGATATATTTCCCTCTCTGTAACTAAATCTGGTACCCAAGCTAAAATTAATATAAGTCAGAAGTGATTCAGAACAATATTTAAATTAGTTGGTTAACACCAGTGACTCAGGATACCAAGCTCTTCACAGGCAACCAGTTCAGGAACAATTTGATTCAGTTTAAACACATTTTTTTTCTTGGACACAACAGTAACCATCCTCTGCTACCAAATGTTGGCACCAGGAGGCTACTACCCCTGAAATGGATCTTTAATGGCTCCCAGTGGAGCAGACTACTGTCATACCAGTGGAAAAGGTCCACAGTAATTATCTTACATACACAGCAGTTTATTTGAAAAGGAATTTCACAGGCGGTAAAGGGTTACATCATGCACGTAATTCCTATGTTAGACATTAAGAACTATACATTAAGAGCTATACATTCCTCTTAGCGAATCTCTCTTTCACAAACATACACAAACAGGCCCTGTGCTAGCCTCACACAGTTCCTGCTTGGCAAACAGAGAAGGAGGTTACCAATTCTATGGACGATTTCTTCTCTCCAGGTCTGGTCTCCTCAGCCCTCTGGTCTGTCTCAGATTCCCTCAAGGCAAGGCCTTGGTTGCCTGGAAACCCCTCTGGTCGCAGTCCTATTCGAGCCCACGGAGCAGAGTTTTGGCTACTCTGTCTAGCAGTGTTGCTTCTTTAAGCGTTAATTAAGGAATTCCCCCAACAGTAATTTAATTTGCTTGATTTTTATATGCTTTTTCCTCAAAGGAGTCACGTCTTAAAATCATGTCCAGTGGCCGTGTGCCTACTAATTTTTACCTAATTCATACTTTAGGAGGAGACTGCAGAGTGGTGCCAACTGAACATTACCCCACATTCACTCCCTTATCAATCATTCACTTCCGCCCCCTGTGTGATGTCCTTCAACAGGGTCGAGATGCCCCGGTCAGCCCATGCTCCACTCAGGATGTTCTACACATGTTGTCTGCTTTCAAGTGGACATATTTGCTGACTCCAAGATCAGTATTGATCATACACGCAGCATGGAGCCAGTCAGTTTCACCTCTGGCATCAGCCTGATGCTAAGAGAAGGATTCTGCTCCCAGAATCCTCTTTCGCAGTTCAGTCATGTCAAGCCATGTTCTCACCATTCATTCAGTACGGACACACCAATTTGGCACCATCCCAACAGGAACCCCCTGTGTGGATTTAACCTGTAGGTTATAGCTTAGAAGGGAGCACAAATCCCAATTTATCTTTTCTTCTGAAGCTCAGCCAATGCCTAGACACACCTTCAACTTTATTGTTTGGAACTATTTCCTGAGCCCAAAGTCTCACCCAAACGGACATGGATCATAAACACTTGAGAGCTGCTGTTGTGGCTGGCGCTGCAGCAATCCCTTAGCTCACAGTGGACTATTATTTAACCAGGAAGAGAGATGTAGTTCTCAAAGATGTCAAAAAAGCAAACAGAATGTTGGGAATCATTAAGAAATAAGACAGAAAATATATTGCCTCTATCTAAACTTATGGTACGCCCACATCTTGAATACTGCATGCAGATGTGGTCGCCCCATCTCTAAAAAGATATACTGGACTTGGAAAAGGTTCAGAAAAGGGCAACAAAAATAATTAGGAGTATGGAACAACTTCCGTATGAGGAGAGATTAATAAGATTGGGACTTTTCAGCTTGGAAAAGAGACGACTAAGAGGGGATATGATAGGGGTCTATAAAGTCATGACTGGTGTGGAGAAAGTAAATAAGGAAGTGTTATTTCTCACAGCACAAGAACTAGGGGTCACAAAATGAAATTAATAGGCAGCAGGTTTAAACAAAAAAAAGGAAGTATTTCTTCACACAACACACAGTCAACCTGTGGAACCCTTTGCCAGAGGATGTTGTGAAGGCCAAGACTCTAACAGGGTTCAAAAAAGAGCTAGATAAGTTCATGGAGGATAGGTCCATCAATGGCTATTAGCCAGGATGGACAAGGATGGTGTCCCTAGCCTCTGTTTGCCAGAAGCTATAAACGGGCGACAGGGGATGAATCACTTGAGGATTGCCTGTTCTGTTCATTCCCTCTGGGGCACCTGGTATTGGCCACTGTCAGGGGACAGGATACTGGGCTAGATGGACCTTTGGTCTGACCCAGTATGGCCGTTCTTATGTTCTTATGTTAATCTGTTATCTCTTGTCTGATTCTTAGGTTGTAAGCCCCTTGAGGCAGCGACTGTCTTTTTGTTCTGAGTTTGTACAGCACCTAGCACAGTGGGGTCCTGGTCTGTAACTATGCCCCTATATGCTATGGTAAAATAAATAATAAATAATTATAAATAATTCACCATATACTGTGTGAGCTTTGGCATGTTAATTGATCTCTCCGTGCCTCAGTGTACCCATCTCTTAGAAGGCTCTCTAATATCCTCATATTCCAAATGCCATAAAAGGTGTGGTAATGGTGTAAGAAGGCAAACTACTATTATTATAAACTTGTAGGGGTTGGGAATCAAGTGGGCTGTAAGCACATTTCTGGCCCCTCAGCTTCAGGAAGGCTTGACTTCTCTTGCTTCTTTTCCACAATAGTCAATGAGGTCAATGGGCCCAGTTGTCTGCTTCCTTGCAATTTGTATAGTCATTTATACCAGTGCAAAGCAGGTTACAATGCTACCATTCATAGCATTTCCCACTCAGCTTTGCCCTGTCCATAGGGCCCACTGGGTTTTCAAAGGGAACTGCGGGTGCTCAGCCTCTTACAGGCTCAAGCCCTTACCAGTATCTCAGGCACATTTACAAAATAGCCATGTGATGCATCTGTTTCTGGAGCAACTATGTAATGAACATACAAAGGCTTTGTGTGTGTTTGTGCGGGGGTCGGGGAGGTTAAACTAGTTGCACAGTCAACATGGACTTATTTGCATAGCAAGATGGATGGCAGTAGGCAGCAGAACACACCCCTCTTCTTTACCTTTGCTTTTGAAGAGACGTGCTATGTGCCTTGAAATGGAACATGTCCCTTCGCTGTTTAACACTGCTCCTTCTTTTTCGGATTGGACGTTTAACTTCTTTGCTAGGGGATTAGAGGAGGAAGGCTAGAAAAAGGACTGTTATCCAGCCACCACAAGTTTTTTGGGGTTCTTTTTAATACAAAAATCCATTGTAAGTGATGCATGAACTTTAAATGACTTCGGCTCATATTCTTAAAACAAACAAATAAATATATAAATAAAAACCCAGGATGACTGATCTAATCCAAGCTTTCAATTCTTCCCCTAGCAATCTTAAATGTCGGTACCTGAGTCTGTAGTTAATCTTGCTTGCTGTGTCATTCATTATCCTAGGCCTGTCACAAGTAATTTTGATTAACTTTACCTTTGTAACGTAATGAAATAAAACACTCATCTATAACTAGACTTGGCAGGATTCGATTTTTTAAAATAATTTTGACAAATAATATCAACATTTATCTTTAAGCCTTTTTCTCTATTTTATCCATTTAAACTTTCACAGTTGCACAAAATTATAAGTTTTAAGTATTTCCTCCCTGATTTTTATCTATTTAAATTTTCACAGTTTCAGAAAATTATAGGGGAGGGAAGTCAGATAACAGGGTGGGTCAGACAATAATTATTTAATGACAATAGCCATCGATTTCAAAAAATTAAAGATTTATAACCATTAAAAAACAAATGATCAACATCACATGTCAAAATATACAAAGTAAATATCCTTAATCAAACTCTAATGAGTTCTCAAGCAGCAGTTTTCTTACTTTGCCTATCTCAAAAGTTCGATTATTATCAGTGGAAATATTTTTTCATCAGTTTGTGTGTGTGTGTGCAATGAAAACTGATGTTTATTGACATTTATTGACATTGACATTACCATTAAAAATCGAATCCATCCAAGTCTATCTATGATGATATTGTCTATAGTATGTGATGATCACGAGTTTCAAATGTACAACTGGAAATATTCCAGCATGGTATGCTGCAAATTTCGTCAACTGTATTGAAAAGAGCTGCAAATTGTTATTGATTTTCCAGTCCTTACAATTAGATTAGAAGGACTGAAAATATCCCCCAGGAAATCATTAAAAAAACTGTTGTGTAAAAAAATTACAACGTTTACCAAAGTTTTATAGCAAAAGGACTTTGACCATTTAGAAATTGTTGCAGGTGTAAATTCCAAAGGTGCAATCACATAGCTAATTATTGGACTATGCCAGCTAGGATCTTGATCTTGCAACTGGTTTGATGCAAGTTCAGGGGTCCATCTTCATGGGTACCTTTGCAGGATCAGGGCCTAAATGAGTTCTTGCATATTACAAATGCAATATTAGTCGGCAGTCAAAAGATGCCCAGGGCCAGGCTGTTCACTGCATGAGAATTATCCATGTAGGGACCAAGAACTCTGCAAGTCTCAGTTCAGAGAGTTCCCTTTAGAGCTTAGATCATTTCCAGCTGCTGCAAGTAAGACTCCCTGACTAGAATCATGGTTACAAGGCTGTTTGCACATCTGTCCCCTTTCTGGTCACTCTGAGTGCACCCTGTCAGGGTTAGAACTCATGACCTTACCTGCCTGGGCGGAATTTTGCAATCCTTCCACTTGTAGACCAGAATAGGATACAATACCCTGTCTATGTCTCTGCTTATTGCCACACAAGTCCAATTAGACATCTGAGACTAATTGCTATCCAAATCACTGGATGTGAAGCTTCTTCCAGGAAATGCTCAGCATCTTGTAGTGTCCAACTCATAATTTATTACAGTTAGTCTCAACTTAGTGCAATCCTGGCTCAGTGAATCATTTACTCTCCTGGGGCCAGTCAGTCTTTTAGGGAATGTTCCAAATCAACTAGAATCAACAGCAATCTTCCCATTGATTTCAATGGGCTCTGACTGGGGTAGGAGGTGAACCCATGTGAATGAACCCCTGAATTGTGAGACTTTGCTGGCTTTGGATAACCAACTGTGAGTGGGGTGCACAAGAGGGAAAGGCAAGTGGTATGTTAAAGGGGCATTTACCCAGAAGACTTTGACACCGCAAGGTGGGAAGCTGAGACAAAGGACTAGAGCCAAAGATACTGTGGGACAGGTGTTTACTTATGTTTGCATAAATTTGAAACGTTGTTATGGTGTTTTCCCAAATTAATGCTGAGTTCCCCTTCCCATTTAATACGTTTTCTTTTGTTATACAGAGACTTAGTGTTTGCAAGTGAGGAAGTGTTGCCTTTCAGAGGAGCCCACGGACGATGTTTAGTTTTCCAAGATTTCTGGATGGGGATGTGACGCTGGCAAACCAGGGGCCAGCTCATGCCAAGGCCCCTGGGCCTCACTGACAAATGCATAGCTGGAAACCAATCTGGCTCTCCTTTTTGTCAATATTATTAAAATAGCTATTAGAGTTATAAGAATGTGGTTAGTGGTTTTGGACTTTATGAAATGCTTGTAGGATGCTGCATGTATTAAACTTACTTATAATATTTGTATCCTGTGTTAGGAGGTAATATTTAAGTGTTTGCTCTGTAACTATAAAAATGTTTGCTAATGGCATGTCTACACTTACTGAGCTGCAGTGGCGCAGCTGTACCGGTACAGCTGTGCCACTGAAGGGCATGTGGTGAAGACGCTCTATGCCAACAGGAGAGACCCGTTGGCATAAGAAAATCACCCCCGTGAGCAGCAGAAGCTATGTCGGTGGGAGAAGCTCTTCTGCTGACATAGCACTGTGCACACTGGCACTTATGCCGGAGTAATTTATATCGCTCAGGGGGTGGAATATTCACACCCCTGAATGACATAAATTTTGCTGACATAAGTTGTACAGTAGACATAGCCTAAGACTGTAAACCTGGACAGTCAGGAGAGAAGCATTTCTAAGTGGGACATCCTAGTTTACCACAAGAGGTGTCATCTCCTCCCCAAGAAAAGAAGGCCTATAGACACCAGACAAACCATTGTGGAACATCAGTGGACAAAAGACTTTGTTGACTGGATCCCCCACACTGATGAAGAGAGTATGTGCCCAAGCCCTTGTCCCACCACAGCTTGAACACCGAGGGAAGGGATTAAAAGAAATTATCATTGGTATGCTGCTTAGAATTTGGAGACGGCAATATTTCTAAGCATAAGCAAGGGATCCCCAAGCTGCATAGTTTGGGTTAGTCCTAAAGGACGTATAGAACTTGCATATATAGCAGCTACTATCACCTTCTGGAACCTAAGACTGTAACTCATTTGTGTGTGTACGTTTGCCTGCTTTAACCTTGTAAATAACTTTTATTTCTTTTCTTCGTTAATCAATCTTTATTACAGGATTGACTACAAGTGTTGTCTTCGGTGAGCGATCTGAGGTACAACAGACCTGAGGTAAGTGATTTTTGGTGTAAGGGACCATCTGTCACAAAGGCAGGCTTGCCTGGGTGGCAAGACAGCCCGGAGTGCCCAAGCGGACCGTCTGTGACTCCATAGTAAGGCGGATATAGTGCTTGTGGAGTTCACACTTGTTATTGGGTTGGTGAAATCTAATTAGAGAACATATAGCCAGTTTGGGGTTTGTGCCCTGCTTCTTGACAGTCTGCCCTAAGGTTGGCACCTACGTTCGTGAGCCTCTCCAGCTAGTTTGACAGGGGCTCTAGCCAGTTCTCTTTGGTAATGGTAAGAGGAACCCCTAGATATTGAATCCAGCCGTTATTGCTGCCAATGCCGCCTGGCAGACTGGTTCCATCTTCATCAGCAGAAACTCCAAAGAAATCATTGCTTGACTCAGCACAGCAGTGGGACACCCCTACCAGAGGGAGTGGGGCTAGTGGGATAAAAGGAAGTGACTCAGGTAATACTCAGCTCTGTTCTGGATGCAAACCAGCAGTGATCTTCAGGGGAAGAGGCCTCTTTAAGTTCTGCTGCAGCTGAGCTGAAACCCCCAACCCCATGGAGTATATACCATACTCGTCATATCTGTGCATGCACTGGGCTTCCCTGACGTCATCCCCAAATCCAGGTGATGGTGTCATGGATGCCACCCTCTGCCCCAGTGAGTCAGGGATGGGCTTTGGGAGTGGGAGAGCCCCTCTGTCTCTTTTCAGAGCTCCATTTGCACTATCTGACCCCAGAGCTCCAGCAGGCTCCCCGCTGCAGAGCCCACTTGAAAACCAGGCCAAGTGCAGGCTCATTCTGGTGTATATTTTAACAGCTACTGTTCTACGGCAGATTCCTGGAGGCATAACTCTCTGTTTGTCCTTTTCAGAATAAATAACCTAACTGGCCCTTTGTAACATCAGAGTGATCCAACCAACCACATACTTGCCAAACAAGGTATCATGATATAGCCCTTTGGATACAGAGAGCCAGATTCCAGCCCTTCCCTGGTGCTGGCATAAACAGTAAGCTGGAAATCCCCTTGCATGGGGGAATCCCGGGGTGTCATAGAACAGGTGTCACCAGTTCCTGGGGAGGGGCATGTTGGGAGCATGGCCAGACTATTGCTGCAATCCCGGCTGTACCAACAGCTCCTTAGGGCTGGTACCAGGAGTCCCAAGTTAGAACAGCCTTGAAGCGGCTCTAACTTGTAACGGGGGTTGAACTGGATGCCCACCTGGCCCCAAGAAAGGGGAGAGGAGAGGGCCAAAAAAGTGCAGAGCCATCTTTGCCTTCCCACAGATGTTGCAGTGGGTGCAGCTCAGCTGGACCAGAGGTTCAAGTCCACAGCATGCAGCATACCACGCATGCCATGGCTAGCTTTGGCAAGGCTTGCTCTGTGGTGGGCAGGCTGCCCTTATTCAGTTGAAGGTGGAGAAGAGAATGCCTCTTGCTGACGTGCTGTTCTCTTTCAACCTCTGCTTGACACTTTCCCATAAGCACATTCAGAAATCTAAGGAGCCTGAACTTTAGACCTTTTTTGGCTGAAGGCTGAGGAGCTGTTTGACATTGTAATGAGCACTGGATGGGTGCGGGTAGATATGCTGCATTGGACTCTGACTTGTTTTGTCATTACAACTGGCTGAACTTTAAGATGTCCTGATTTCTAAGAATCTCAAGCAATAATAAACTTGTTGATCTCAGCTCCACCTCCTGGCTTTGTCCCAGCTTTCTTGCTTACTTTCCCTTTCTTGATGAAACCGTCTATCTGTCTCTTAACCTCATTTTATATCACCTCTGGTTTTGTTCCACAAATACCAGTACATCTCCTCCCCCATTCCACTCTGTTCCCATGGCAGCAAAAATTTAAACATCATGCATATATTATATAAAGATCATGCACGGCCTAGAGAAAAGTATCCTGGACTTGGCATGATTCTTACATGTTCTTTGCATTAAGTGATCCTTGCATGTCTTGCAGTTCCTGGTGGGGCTTTATATTTAAACAGCAACTCGACCACCCCTACAGCTTTTAATAAATTAAGTCTGAAATCATATTTCAAATACTGACAGTACTTAGATTCTCTAGCTCTGCCCAAGGAGTGAAGTCATCCCAAGCTGTCTCCTATAAATTTGGCAGAGTTTAGATGTCTTTGTCTCTGAAAAAAGCAACAAAGAGTCCTGTGGCACCTTTAAGACTACCAGATGTATTGGAGCATAAGCTTTCGTGGGTGAATTCGTCAGACGCATGTAATGGAAATTTCCAGAGGCAGGTATAAATATGTGGGCAAGAATCAGTCTGGCGATAACGAGGTTAGTTCAATCAGGGAGGGTGAGGTCCTCTGCTAGCAGTTGAGGTGTGAACACCAAGAGAGGAGAAACTGCCTTTGTAATTGGCTAGCCATTCACAGTCTTTGTTTAATCCTGATCTGATGGTGTCAAATTTGCAAATGAACTGAAGCTCAGCAGTTTATCTTTGGAGTCTGGTCCTGAAGTTTTTTTGCTGTAAGATGGCTACCTTTACATCTGCTATTGTGTGGCCAGGGAGGTTGAAGTGTTCTCCTACAGGTTTTTGTATATTGCCATTCCTGATATCTGACTTGTGTCCATTTATCCTTTTACGTAGTGACTGTCCAGTTTGGCCAATGTACATAGCAGAGGGGCATTGCTGGCACACGATGGCATATATAACATTGGTGGACGTGCAGATGAATGAACCGGTGATGTTGTAGCTGATCTGGTTAGGTCCTGTGATGGTGTTGCCGGTGTAGATATGTGGGCAGAGTTGGCATCGAGGTTTGTTGCATGGATTGGTTCCTGAGTTAGAGTTGTTATGGTGCGGGGTGTGGTTGCTGGTGAGAATATTCTTAAGGTTGGCAGGTTGTCTGTGGGCGAGGACTGGCCTGCCTCCCAAGGTCTGTAAAAGCGAGGAATCATTGTCCAGGATGGGTTGTAGATCACTGATGATGCGTTGGAGAGGTTTAAGCTGAGGGCTATAGGTGATGGCCAGTGGAGTTCTGTTGGTACCCCTCTGATATTTGTCTCTGAAGTAACTTTTTTCTCAGTTCTCACTTCATCTCACTGATACTTCATCTGTGTCTTTGCAGTTTCTCTTCCTTTTTTTAGTGCAAGGTTTTTCCTCCAAAGATAATGAGAGTATATGTAATATAGAGGGTACAGAATCCAGGGGGAAAATACATGAGACGAGAATAATAGCAGCAAAATGTCGTTGCAAAGAAAGATCATATTTATGTCATCGGTTGGGGATATTTTAAGCTTACCTACTGTGACGCATGGCTAAAAGGGGTTAAACATCCTGCCAAATAAATAACCCACAGAAGACATGTGGGGAGATAATGTTTGTGTTTTTGTGTATTTACATATGTATGAGTAGGGTGGACAATGTCATCAACAGTCCCTGTCTATGCTGTTTTCTGATAATTCAGAGGTCAAAAGAACATCATATCATGTAAATGAATTGTAAACATGGGATGTCTCAGTATTCATCTCTCTTTGAAATGTACTGTGAATGGTGGCGGAACAAGCAAATGGCCTTATGTTAATTCGTATAGCTAAGTACCGGTGATGGACCTCCTTCAAAGTCATCCTAATTCCCTTTTGTTCCCTGAGGAATTCCAACTTGTCAAAAGACATGAAATTGTATAAAGGATCCTTGAGTCCTGATTTTGTCATCTCAGATCTGCTTAGACTTCATCAGGGGAAGTTTGAGTCACAAGACTGAGGTCCCAGTTATGCTGGTATGCCCTGAATATGAGATTTGGACATTGAACTATGACCTATGAACGGAATTCTAAAGGAACTCTTTGCAACTACAAAACTCACCATCTCTGCTATGAATCTGCATCTCGATGAATTGAATTCATGTCTGTATGTACAGTAACTCCCCACTTAATGTCCTCCGCTTAACGTTGTTTCGATCTTATGTCCCCGTTCAATTACAGAACGTGCTCCATTTAAAGTTGTGCAATGCTTCACTATAACGTCGTTTGGCTGCCTGCTTTGTCCACAGCTGGCAGCTCCCCAATCAGCACCCCTACGCGCCCCTCCACCCCAGCGCCTCCCGCCCACCAGCAGACCCCGCGGATCAGCGCCTTCCCCCTCCTCCCCCCGTGGCAATCAGCTGGCTTGCGGTGTTCAGGAGGGAGAGGGGAGGAGCGAGGACTCGGTGCGCAGGCTCCCCCTCCCTCCCCTGCCTCCCGAACGCCGCAAACCAGCTGCTTTCCACGGGCAGGAGGCGGGGAGTGAGGGGGGAGCCTGCGCGCCGAGTCCTCGCCCCTCCCCCCTCCCTCCTGCCCCGGAACATTGCAAGCCAGCTGACGCGGTGCACGGAGTAAAGGGGCGGGGGAAGAGGCGGGTTAAGGGTAGGAGCTTGGGGGAAGGGGTGGCGTGGGTGGGCCAAGGGTTGAGCTCCCCGCCCCTGATACTTGCAGAGTAGGGGAAGCTGCCGCTGCCGCTGCTGCTGCGCAACGTGCTTCTCCTAGCCTACAGCACCTTCAGTCTCCTTGCCTGCCTCATTGTCTGCAGTGCCAGTGGGCTGTGCCTGTGTGGGGTAAGGCAGGGGCACCTCCCAACTATAGTACTGTACTGTATGGCAAAAAAAAATGTCTCTGGAACCTAACCCCCCCATTTACATTCATTCTTATGGGGAAATTGGATTCACTTAACGTCGTTTCACTTAAAGTCGCATTTTTCAGGAACATAACTACAACGTTAAGTGTGGAGTTACTGTATATTGATATTTTAACCATACTCTCTCTCTTTTGTTTTTTAATAAATTTTAGCTTCGTTAATAATAATTGGCTGTAGTGTGTATTTGGGTAAAATCTGAAACATTCATTAACCTGGGAGGTAATGTGTCCAATCCTTTGGAATTGGTAGAACCTTTTCTTTTATATGATGAAATAAGATTCACAGAAATTTTCATCATATTTGATGTGGGTACCTGGATGAAGGCCTGAGGCTGGATCACTTTAAGGGAACTGTGTTGTTTGGACGTCTGAGTAACCAGTAAGGTAATAAAGAAGCTGTTTTATGCTGGTTTGGTAAATCTAAGTATTGGAATATCCACCAGCTTTATGGGAATTGTCTGCCCCCTTCTTTGCAGTTCACCCTAATTGAGTGACCACTGCTGGCTCCCCACTAGGACCCCGGTCACAGTGGCGTAGTCGGCAGGATACACATTACCACAGGTTAATTGGGTTTTTGGATCAGAACCACACGCTTGTCAAAAAATTTAACTTTGATATTGGAGAGCTTAAGGGTTAGAAATCAGTTACAATGAGTGTGCAACAATCATATGAAGAACTTGATCGAAAAAGCCTTGAAGATTTGTGCTTACAGGGGGAGTTGTCTTTTAAGAAAAAAGCCCCAGAACAAGAACTGAAAAATCTGCTAATGGCAAATGATCAGGAAGCAGACCCAGCGAGAATGCTTGCAATAAGAAACAAACAACAACTTGAATTTGAACCGAAGCTTACGGATCTTTGTTTACTGGAGAAGCAAAAGATAGCGGATATGGAAAAGGAGGCTAAAGAAAGGAGAGATAAAATGGAAAAAGAAGCCCATTTAAGGCATATAGAACAGGTAGCTGCTGAGGAGAAGGCTCACCAGATGCAATAGGAAGCTTCCAGACTTCAGCTCCAAGTGTTGGAAGAGCAGAAAAAGCTGCCACAACCTGGACAACAAAAATTGGGAAAGAATTTGCTCCATTTACAGAGATACTGAGGTCATAGAGAAATTTCTGTATACCTTTGAACATCGAGGTGCAATTCACCATATCCCAGAGGATCAGCGTATGCCTGTCCTGCTGACCAAATTAACTGGGAAAGCCAGGGAAGTGTTCAGTGAAATGGGTATGAATGAAGTCTTGAATTATGTAAAATATAAAGATACTGTGCTAAAACGTTTTAAGTTTACCTCTGAAACTTACGGGTTGAAATTTCTAAATTTCAAAATGTCTAATGGTATTTCTTATGTGGAATGTGCTCATAAACTGTTAGGTTTTGTCAGGAAATGGATGACTGGTGAGAAAGCTTGGGGTAATTTTGAACAGTTCATGCAATTAATTACACTTGAACAAATGTTAAATTTGGTGCCAGATGAGGCCCGGGCTGTTATATGCAATGGAAAGCCCAATTCTGTTTTGCAGGCTGCTGAAATTGCAGATGAATTTGTGCAGAATTGAAGTCACGACAGAAGTAAGCCCCTGGGAAAGAATAATCACTATTCACCCCAGTTTAAAAGAAAGGAAGGGTCTAACCCCAACATGGATAAAAAAGCTCATGGAACCCCTGCTCCTGATTGCCACTTGCCGCCCCATCCAACCCCCCCTCCTTTCTGACTGCCCCCCCGGGAACCCTGCCCCCATTCAACCCCCTGTTCCCTCCCCGACCGCCCCAACCCCTATCCACAGCCCCACTCCCTGACCACCCCCCGAACTCCTCTGCCCTCTATCAAACCCCTCCCTGCTCCCTGCCCTCTTACTGTGCTGCCTGGATAAGCAGGGGAGGGGACAGCAGGGGAGGAGACAGGGGCTAGCCTCCCAGTCCAGGAGCTCGGGGGCCGGGCAGGATGGTCCCGCGGGCCAGATGTGGCCCGCGGGCCGTAGTTTGCCCACCTCTGATGTAGGGGAAGGACAGAGTCTCGTGAATTATGTCAGAACTGAGTCTTGGAGGGGTAGTGATGAATTTATTAGAAACGCAAAGGTGAATGGTGTGGATTGTCGTGGTTGGTGCGACACAGTGTCAGACATTTGGTTAAGGAGGGTTGTGTCCGAGAGAAGGACAAACTGGCAGGCAAGAACATAACTAGACGAATTTCCTGTAACTGCTCCTTTAGTTAAGATCCACCTGGAGTAGGGGGGATTTTAGTGGTGAACTGACGGTCGGCATTCGAGATAAACTTCCAGCAGACGTTCTGATAGGGAATGATATTATGACTAAGTTTAATATGGTTAATGTCATAACAAGGTCTCAAGGGAAGTGTGGTGCTGATGCCTCTAGCTTTGCCTGATGTCAGTGAAAAGAGCTGCGAAAGGGAGGAGATGGCCTCCAGATGGCTCCCCACTAGGACCCCGGTCACACCTACTAGACTCTTTTCTGTATGGCTTAATCATTTCAGCTCATATCCAAAGGTATTTTATTAACTTTTGAAATGTAGATGTACTGCACTCAATCAAGCTGCATCTTGGTAATGGGTTTTTAAAAAATGTAAATCCCCCAAGAGTTGGGGGAATTGGCTTAAAGACGCCTGTGTTCTCCCTTGAGCTCTGCCTTAGCCTCACTGTGGGATTTTGGGCAACTCACTCAAGCTCTCTGTGCCTCACATCTAACCAAATACAAAATGAGGATAATAATGTGGCCTCTTCTTTCAGCACCAACAGTGTCCCACTGTTGCCACCAGTGCTGCCACTCTGCCAAACTATAGCAGAGTTCTGGGTCCTTGCAGGCCAGCTTCCTAGGGGAGGAGAAATCAATGACATGGAGTCTGGGTATACTCTGACTGTAACATGCTTTATTTACACCACAGGCAGTTGCAAAGAGCATGTAGGCTTTCTTCTTTTCCAGAAATCTCAGCCACACACCAATGCCTGGGTCCCAGGAAGCCTCTCTCTCCCAAGAATGGCCTCCAATTAGACAAAATAAAGCATTTTGGGTTCTGACAATTTGACATATTCATCGGATTGTTCCCCGCCAGCTCTAATCATAATGTACATGATTCAAAGCAGCATTGGCAGAGAAAGGATGATCCTGTAGGGAAGTCACAGGAACAGGACACAATTCCCAGCTCTGCCACTGACTGTGTGTGTGACCTTTGGCAAATCACTTAATTTCTGAACTATGGAGAAAATAACCCTTCACCACACTGAAGAGCCTCCACTATCTACGTGAAGTAGTCTGACACTACTGTGATGCCATCTTAGTGATTCCACTGGAAAGCACACAGTATTATCCTAGCCAGCGAGGGATAGTGGACTCCTTTTAAAGGCATGGGTTTGTCCGTGAAAAGAGCTTCCAAGCAAGAGCAACAGCCTTAGTGTAACAAATGAGATGCCCTCCTTCAGAGTCAGCAGATCATATGGCGTTACTCACATGCAATGATTACTGCAACCCAGATGCAAAATGATCCAAAATCTCCTCCCGAAGACCCGAGTAGTCATCCTTTTCTGCTCACAATTACAGGACAAACTAATGGGGCATGAGAGAAAACAAGGCAAATGCATTCCATACATTGGCAAGTGCACTCTTAATTATTCCCTATTTACTCCATCAATCATTTCCTGTCCCAAATGCCAAGTCAGGAGTTGTCCACCTGCACAAATAGACCCTGCAATCACCTGAGATAGTCTTGTGAGCGTCATGGTAACCATGTCAGCCTGTGCGGACACACAGGCATCACCTCACCATAACTGGAGGCAAAGAGAGTTTCAAGGCACCTTAGCACCTCTCCAAATCCTGAGAGTAGCTGGGCATGAACTGCCCCTGGTGCAGTTTAGAGCATCCATAGGGCTACGCTAATGTACACTGGCTAAAACATTAGACCCGCAATAGAGGTCTCCTTACGGGATGAGGAGCAAGCAGATACCGGACACAGTGTTGGTATACAATACTCTACATGCTCTTTATTGTTTACAAAACAAACCTTACTCACTCCGCATTCACACCCCAAACTATACCAAAGTCCAAAGGTCAGAATGGTCCCGATGGCCAGTCGAGTTTCCTTCCGTCAGGATAAGATCATAAGATGTGGGGAACCGGCAAAACCACATCTATATCCACACAGGACTCTGGATCAATAAACGACTCCGACTTGCAGAAATCATAGGCATCTATTTATAGTCCATTCCGTTGCGTCATCGGTTCTTTGCCTTTGCTTACTAGGCCTTCTACCCGCACAATTCCAAAGAGACAATCCTGGGCGGGCCGCCATGATCCAAGGCGTGCCGTTTCCTCCAATTCTTATACAATTTTATACCAACCCAGCTGGGGTTATTTCCTTTTTTTTGATGATGATTTTTGGTATTTTTCTCAGAACATAAGATTGTTTTTGCACAAAAGAGTTCTAATAGTCCTTGACCTTAAGTCCTTGTTTCGGTGGCTAACTTGCAACGCACGCATTCACGTCAAGCGTGCATCATTCATACCAGGCCTCAATGACCTGTAACATATCACATGGATATATGAATCACAATGTGTATATATATATACCAACAAAAACAGTCCCCTAGAGATCAGTCCGCTGGTCAGGGATCAATGCATTGTGTTGTCCCTACGGCCCAGGCAGCCTCAACATGCCTCCTCATCCTTTCCACCCCTCCAAGGTGCTGCTCTGCCAGCTTTACGCCTCCAGAGCACTGCCTAGCTTCATGCCAAAAGCATGGGAAAATATGACCATGTAAGATGGCACCAAGTCTGCTGATAAGGCTTGCGAATGTGAGCTACCCTTTCAGTGAACTTGAGCTCCAAGTCTCAGGTTTGCAACAGCACACTCAGATGAGCGTCACATGGCGTTGGAATTTCATCATGATCACACGGGAGCGATGAAAGGTGTATTTGGGGTGTAGCACAAGGAACCGGATATAAGGATTTGGGCTGTTCCAGCACGAGGCTAACCAAAGAGCTTATGTGCTCCTCAGCTAGTGACTCAGAACGTTACCTCAGGTGTGCATGTGTCTGCCTGGGAACTCCATTCACCACAACGCTATGCATCAAAGGGTTTCCCTTATTCAGTGCAAAAAGACCACTGTGCTCTAAGCCGTTCTGAGAACGGCTCTGGCAGCCCTGTCCTTGAGACCAAGCGGTGAAAGCAGAGGCTGTTGATAAGAGGCACTAGAGAAGAAAGTATTATTAAGGCTCCTGGACTTTCTGATAAATAGAAGTTATTCATATATACATGAATAGGCAGGAGTGCACATTTCAAACATGAATTTCCCTGCTCGCCCACCCTCCACCCAAGGATATTCTTTAATTAGGGCTTCTGATTTTCGGTTTTATCCAATAAATACTGATAAAACACCCCCCAATACAAAAAAAAATGAAATCAGTGTTTATCCAATAAATGCCAGAAAAGTACTGGAAATGTTAACTTGTATCTAAGGGCTTGTCTACAGGGAATAGTAATACAGACTATGGGGGTGTGATTTCTTATGCGCACTAATGTGTTGAATATTAATTGGTCCATGTAGACCCTGCTGGGGCACACAAAAGCTACTACAATTGCTTTAAAGCATACTAGGGAACTTTATAAAGAGATCTCTCATTACAGTATATAATATACAATACTCATTGCCATATATATAAAGAGAAAACCCTTCATCATCCCAATTTTTTGTCTACATAAAACTAAAAAATAGCTTAAAAATAAACCCTGAAAAATGAAATTAACAAATCCTGAATAACAGAAGCCTTATTCATAATCACGTTTTCTGAGTGCAAATGAAACTTGCTTAAAATATCAGCTGCACAAATGTGTAGCAGTCCTAGGCAGCAATTTTTCTTTCATAATTATGCACTCCTGCAGATACACACTCCCTCTCCTAAGTCGGTGGCCAGCAAAATATGCATAGCAGTAGGGCAGGAAATTCACAGAATAACTGGATAATCAGCCTAAAGGGTGAGTGGAGCCCTATGTGCTTCTCTGACACCTGTGCAAATTACTGACGCGTTCCAGCCAATAAGGCCCTCTTGGGTACTTTTCTCAATGCTCATCTCAGCTAAGATTTTTAAGGAAAAAGAGGAAAAGAAGGAAACAGCAAGTCTCACTGCTCCACCTAGTGGAGGTGAAAGGGAAGTTGATTCATTCGAAAACAAGCCTAGCTTTTGTGGCGTTTGGGAGAAAAACCAATCTGGAATGCTCTATTTATTAACTATTAATTATTTATTATTATTAGTATTAGTAGTAGTAATTGTAATAGTTCTGAAGGGTTAAACACTTTCCTGCTTCTGTAGGCTGAGTTCATTGTGCATCTCAGGGGCTCCTTGCATTCCTCTATTCTCTCACTCAAGCTCCCTGTGGGTCACCCTCTATTTCAGGGACTCCCTGAACCCCCCCCACCCCCCCGATCCATCCCTTCTCCTTCCTCGTGCCAGCGGCTTTACCCTCCTCCCAACATTTGTTCCTTCCCTCATGCCCGGGGTTGTTGTTAATTATGGTTATTATTATTGTTGAGCCTAGAGGCCTTAATGAAGACTGGGACCACCATTATGCTAGGTGCTGTAAAGAAGGTGAAGAGCTTTCAGGAAGCAGTGGAAACTCCTGAGAAAGGAGCAAAGTGCAAGGCTGACAAGGACCTGATCTCTTATGGCAAATTGCAGGCTCCAGACTTCTTAATGAGTTTTCCTGTTAGCTGTCTCGTATATCTACTACCTCTCCACAAAGATATGGGCATCCCCTGTTCGAGCAGTGCTCTGTAAATGAGAGATGTCTGCAAATAGCTTATAGGTAGAGTGCCAGTAGATGGAGCTCAAGCATATGTTCCTGTTTTTTTTGTAGGACTTATTGACATCTTTTATTCAGCTCTTTCCATCCGGGAACCAGCCTGGCTATTCAACAGTGCTCCATTATTTACCTTAAAATAATACCCTCTACTTGTCTAGTTTGGTTTATTTAGCGATCTGATGGTGCTTTGCAACCATTTGTTGACTACTCCTCACTACACAGCAGCCGGCTTATTTAGACAGCTGCTTTCTGCACCAATTAGAAACCTCCATCCTGTCATCCTCCAAGCTTAGCCCTAACCAGAGCGCAGTACAGTGGACTACCCAGGACTAGCTCAAGCAGATGTGAGGGGTACGATCCACTGTCAAGTTTCTCACCCACATGGCTATGCTGATCATGATCACTCAGGAAATCCCACCTTTTGAAACAGCACATCCTGAAATAGCTTCCTGTTGATTCTACGTAGGATTTATTCAGAAGAAATGACTAGGGGACCACAGGCATCTTACTCAGGAAATGAAAAGTCAAATGTAGAACCCTGACCTTCTCATGACATGTCTATGTCAATTCAATTTAGTAATCAGCCATCCTGGACACACCCTCACACACACCCAGTTGGAACTCCAAACATTGCACACAATGTACTCTTCTCTGTGAGTCATTTGGTAAATTCAACCCTTCTAACGTTACTCTTACACTGAAAGAACATGAACGCAGTCCAGGCATTGACAGAACAATCCAGGCCAGTGAGGGAAGTCTGCAGTCAGCTGCGTATGCTTTGTAAGTCTACATTTGATTTTAATGCAGCCGGTGGAGCCCTTGAAACCTATTTATCTTTTCAGGTTACGACATTTGCCGAAGCAGAGTGGTTAAGCCACAAAGGGAGCACACTATTCTCGGCCACATCACAAAAGCCAGAGGGGCAGCCTCCTTCCTCTTTCCTGTTGTTAATATTAAAAATTATTTATGTAGCACCGTAAATCTGCAGAGTGCTTTACCAATAGTCAGTCACCTGATGTGCCCTGGAAGAGTCTGTAATCTGTGGACCTCATCCTGAAAACTCTTGTCCACATGCCATTAATTTTTACTTGTCCAAGTACTAAAGAGAACAAAATCTGTGATGGTGGTGAGAACATTAGACATGGCTAAATCTGGTTAGCTAGAATGAGAATATGAACCAAAACAAACCAAAGAAGTTATTTTCAGCCAGGCTGCTTGGATTCCTAGGGACACTCAAAAGAAAATAGTAAAAATATATTCATGGACATGGGAAACCACAATCTTGATTCCAAACCTTTACTCAGCAGGAGCCAGGGAACAGGGCACTGGGCTACGAGTCAGGAGGCCTAATCCTGGCTCGGCCACTGATTCAGCCATGACATTTGGAAAGTCACCCTCTCTGGGCCTGAGTTTGCCCATCTATAAAATGGAGAGAATGATGCTTATGCAGCTTTTCAAAGTACTTTGAGCTCTACAGACAAGAAGTGTTAAATATTCTTATCACTAGACTGTACTGTGTCCAGACCCTGCTCCATTACTTTTTTGCTTGTTTGTTTTGCAGATACAGATAAAAACCACTTGTATTACAATCGTTATATCCTGAGTGCTATGTCAGGCCAATTTCACCAAAGACCCTTTTCCTTACACAAATAAAGATGTGTTTTATATATAGGAATATACACAGTGCATTACACCTGCTCTTCTATTATGTTTCTACTTTCTGTTAACAGAACAAGCGGTCATTGGTAAAGACAGGACCATCCATCAGTATTTTGTTATAATCCAAACCCTTCCAGCCACCGCCACTAACAATTTAGTGAGCCCTCTGCCTGCTGCTTAGAGTGTGAGCTTGACTTACGTGGCAAGTTCTTATGGGCAAGGATCATCTTTTTGTTAAGGGTTTGTACAGCATGAAGCACAATGGGGTCTTGATTGATGTCTGGGGTCTGTCACAAGACAGCTGGCCCCCCTCTGAGGGGGGTCAGGCATCCACTAGGGAGAATTAACCAACCTATGACAGGCTCCACTAGGGAGAACGAGCCAACCCAGATCCCCCTCTGGCTAGTTAATTGCCTGGGCCTAGTAAAGGATTATGAGGGCTCAGTCAAGAGGAGAGGGACTTCTCAGAGGAGCTGGTTAAGGAGTTCACTGTCACATTGTCTGGAGTGGCTCACGACTGTGGGTGCCAACCTCAGGGCAGATGGTCAAAAGGCAGGGCAGACACACCAAACCGGTTGTGTGTTCTATAATTAGGTTCCAGCAACCTAGTCAAAAGCATGAACTCCTAAAGCACTATAGCAATCTTACCATGGAGACACAGACAGTCCCCTTGGGCATTCCAGTCTATCTTGCCACACAGGCAAGCTGGACTATGTGATAGATAGTCACTTTACACCAAAAATCACAACAATTTTGGGGTTACTCCCAGTCCCAAAGGACTGGTCACTTACCCCAGGTCTGTTGTATGCAGATCTCAAACCAAAGACAACACCTGTCGCCAATCCTGTAATAAACTAAAGATTTATTGACTAAGAAAAGAAACAAGAGAGTTATTTACAAGGTTAAAACAGGTGACATACATACAAAAATGAGTTACAGTCTTAGATTTTAAAAGGCAATATAAATTTCTATAATAAGGAGCTCTATACGTCCTTTAGGACTGACCCTGGCCAAGCAGCATGGGGATCTCTTGCTTATGTTTAGGAATCTTTGCAGAAAGAGACCTCAATTTCTTCTGGTTAGAGATTTTGATGCCCCCCACTTCCCCCCGCCCCACACCCCTGTCTGCACACACACTCTCTAGAGTCCAAGCTAATGCTGCAGGGAATCTCTTCATGGGTGGGACAGGGGAGCAACTGACAAAGTCTTTGTTTCCCAGTGGCCCATGATGAGCAGTAGATAACACCTCTTCCGGTGAAATAATATTTCACACTTGGAAATGCTTCTACCCTGACGGTGGGGAATTTACAATGTTAACAAACATTTGTATAGTTACAGGAGCAAACATTTCAACATTACCTGAGAACATGGACTAAGCAGGATTAATACATGCGGCATTCTACAAGCATTTCATAAAGTCTAAAAATTAAACACATTGTTATAACTCTAATATCTATTCTGACAACGTCAACGCACAGGAAAGCCAGACTGGTTTCCAGCTATGCATTCATAAGTGTTCAGTGAGGCCTTGGCATGAGCTGGCACCTGGTCTCCCAGCGTCATAGTCACCAGGAAAGGGAACCTAGGAAGGATACTCCTAGAGGGCAGAGGTTCTGAAGGGGGAGGGCTACAAGTGCCAAGCCCTACGGAGACCTGGTCCCAGCAAAAGGTCCTTACCAGCTAGCAGCATGTGGTCCAGATCGTAGAGGAACTACACGCTGCTCCGGAGAAGAGCTGCAGTGATTTGACCTGGGAGGGGGCTGAACCCAGAGAGGGAACACATCCCAGGTGGTAGCAAGAGGCTTGACTCCAGAAGAGGGCCCGGATCAAGAGGGCTTTGCTGGTCACCCATATAGACATGCGCAGATACTGAAGCTAGCCATGGGAAGGGTAAGGTTCAGAGGATAGGGGGATATGTCAGTGGGTAGCTGGCCCTCTGAGGGGTCAGGCACCCAGCCTACCTGTGACAGGCTTTGTGAAGGGGAATGAGCCAACCCAGATCTGCCTGTGAGTAGCTAATTGCTGGGATGAAGACTTGTTTGTGTATCATGTTTTGGCCTTCAGTTAAGTAAATTAAACCCCTGAAGGGACACTGTTCACTATATTAAAACCTCATTGAATCCTACATTAAAATCTAGTAGGGGAAACTGAGACTGGGATGAGTGGCCTGCCAAGGGTACTCCAGGTGTCTGCCATAGCAGGGCCCGTAGGGGCTCATGCAGTACAAATAAATAATAATAATAATTAATAATGATAGCATTTGTTCCCATTAATTCAGTCGTTTGGTGAACAGTCCGAAGCAGTGGGCTGTAGCCCACGAAAGCTTATGCTCAAATAAATTTGTTAGTCTCTAAGGTGCCAGTCTTACAGTTAAGCTCTCCTGCTCCATTAAAGAATGCTTTAAATATTCCTCGATGCCAGAAGAGGGCACCCTTGACTACAGATGGGCACATCCATTGCTAGAAAAAAATATACTTCAAGGGCACCCCAAGGAAAGCCCTGACTATGAAGCACAAGACGTGTTACCTGGTCCTGGAAAAATAAAACTAAATAAAATAAAAAAATAAAAAATAGAATAAAAAAGCTTCGAAGAACTTGCTGTAATATGTTTTCTCTCCATTGAAAAGACACCTATATGGAAACCAGGGGCTCGGGCAGCAAAAGCACTGAAATAAGGCACCTCACTTTCAAAAAAGACCAAGTCGCTGACATGGATGAACTACGGTTTAACCCAGAGCCATGAGGAAGTTTGGTAGAAGGATGTGATTTATTAAATTGTGTGGCAAAGATATACGACTACCTCTGGGATGTTTTTCAAAGCCCCAAATTCTGTAATTAAAAAGCAAGACTCTTTCAGCTGCGCTTAAGATATAGAGGGATTTCTCTCTCCGTTTTCTCCTGAATTTCTGCAAGCCGTTGTATTAGGAAGTCATCGTAGTGTAATGACCCAAACCTTTTCCAAGCTCCTTGCATACAGGCTGCATATCTCTCTTCTTTCCCTTTTTACTTGTCTCCTCTCTAATGCTCTAAACAGTCACACTCTCTTCTCAGAGAGACAACGTGGGTGAGGTAATATCTTTTATTTGACCAACTCTGCTGAAGTTGGTCCAGTAAAGGATATTACCTCACCCTCCTTGTCTCTCTAATATCCTGGGAGCAGCACGGCTTCACCTACACTGCACACAACCATCTCTTCTTGCATGGAAATCTCCCCACGTCTCTCATGATTTTGTCACCTCTCCCTGCTCTTCCTGGTCTATCGTTTTTGAGATACGGTGACCAGAATATATATATTGTAATCTCTTATTTCTCCCATCATAGTGGAAGGAAAAAATAAGTGCCGGTATAGAAGAGAGCAGATGATCACTGTATACGGTGATGAGGACAATAGGCATTCTGTTATTTGCTTTTCAAGACTTCATGCTCTCTTTCTCCCCTTCTGTTTCTAACCCTTCTCTGAAGAAATTCACAGGACAAGACAATATGAATAATTATAGCTAGAAGTTTAGAACCTTTTAGTCAAACAGGACAAGCATTGAGAAATCAAATTGCTTCTCCTATCGTGTTCACAGTCTGAATCAAGTGTTTGTAAGGTACGTAGATATACAGCTGGGCAGAAAACTGTTTTCCTGTCCTTTGAAAAAGGTTCAGGATTTCAATTTTTTCCTATTCTGCATTGGGATGAAACCAAAGCTTTTTGAAATTTTCCATGAAAAATGTGAGCCCCCCTCTCTAACAATAGCCAAGTGGTTAGCGCACTCAGCTAGGATGTAGAAAGTCCAAGTACGAGGCCCTGCTCTAGCCTGATTCATTACTCTCTCTCTGTGGCCTAATAAATATTTAATTATTCGTACAGAGTGGAACAGCTCCCGCAAAAGAGATGGAGTCTATTGCTAGGTGATTAGGACACTGAATCAGGCAGAGCAGGGATATGAACCCCTAGATCCCCGACTGGGACATTCTGGGGTGGGTCTCATTGGTTCTTTCTCTCCCTGGCTTTGAGCAGAAATTCCATCCTGGACCTGAGAAACCTTCCCAACATGTTTTTTCCTCAAAAAATTCCCAACTGGCTCTTCTCAGATGCCACAGAGACAGGCACTGTATGAAACACTACACAGACAAATATGCTGCTCCTAATAGGCTGCAAGTGATTGGAAGTGTAGGTGAATTCTTATAAAATATTTCAATAGTAAAGAATAATAGTTTAAACTAAGCTTTTAAACACTGGAATCCTTTTGGAATTGTGGGTGTGATCAGGCACGTAGACCTCCAAGCTGACCCGAAACTGTACCTACTTTGTACTTGTAGAAACAAAAATGGGGGGCTAGTTAAGGCCGAGTTGAAAATTGCATTTACACAGGGCCTATCGTTCTGAAGATCCCGAATGTGTCATAAATTACACATAATTCTCTGGCTCTGCATGTGAACGTCTTCCTCTAGTGGCCAGCCCAAGCAACTACAACAGCCTGCTACAGACTTCCAGCTGATGTGGGTTGCTTTTTCTTAGCTGATGCATTAGAACTTTGCGATTTTGGTGTGATTCCCCATGGTGGCAAATATCTGTCTTTCCAAAATGGCACCTCATATGGGACTTAAACTCCCATGGAGCTCAGGTTCTTGGGATGAGCACTTCCTAAGAGAGGACGTATATGATGAACTGGCTTAGTACTTACGATCATGTCTCTGTAGTTGGTGGATAAGACCATGCTACTTAATAACATTTAATGGAGTTGTTCCTTTAATTCAAGTGGCAGGAGCTTGGGCTTTTAGTGCAAACGGTCCTGAGTTCCGTGTCTGTGCACACAGCTGTAGCATGTTATATACAACTGCACTGAAATGCAGCCACCTCTGGTCGGGAGCGTGACCACTAAGCACCACGCAGCAAGTGAGAGGAAATTTTGCCAGGGCAAATGGCTGCTGATGAAAAGTTCCAGAAAACCTCCCATCTCAGTCTACACAGAGTAGACAGGAGTCTTTTGCACGGTTTCCTGCGGACACCCTTCCCCCTGCCTGCCACTGCTGCTCCCGCCCCCTTCCGCCAGTGGTCTCAATGGTACATTCAGTTTCCCTGCCTCCAGGGCCCACAGGGTCAACCTTACTGGGATTCTAGTCTGTTTGGTTCCAGGGAGCGTAGGGAATTCCAGGCCTGGGCTATAATAAGCAATTGTTGTATCCACCACAGTCAGTGGGAATAGCCACCATTTTACCATTTCATGCTGTTTTGTATATGTGTCCCTTCTGCACCATTTACCTGGCCAGGGAGGAAGGAAATGAAGCCATGAGGGGTGTATGGTTATTAACCTTCTGCCTTGGATTGGCCACATTAGCTATTCCTCTAGGCCAGGTGAAATGGCACCTGAAACATCCTTCATCTCCATCGGTTTGAAGTTTTCAGGGACTAAATCTGGGATCTCCCCGTTTCCACTCTCACGTCTGTCATTGGTGCCCATTGGGCAGGAGGGCAGAGCTAACACAGAGATGAAATGAGGGGCACATAATAAGGGAAGCAGCAAACCCGCTCTGAGCCCTACGCTGGCAAGGACCCTTAGGAGCTGGCAGGGGTCCCGAGGTGTGGAACACTGCAGCCATGGTTTAATGGCCTGACTAGCATCATGGAAGGGGTCGAAATGCAGAGTCATAGTGAAGTCTGTGCTGTCAGAAAGGACTGGCAGCCTAGGCAACTGTGTCCAGGGACTGGAGCTCTGCAGAACTGGTTGGGGTTCTGTAGGGCTTAGGGCCAGAATTTCCCAGAAATCCTGAGCCCCTGCAGCTCCACCACTGTCCTTCCTACCTCTCTGCAGGGAGGGGGCACAGCTCAGAGCGCCTTAAACCCATTGGGAGCTTACAAAGCTGAGTTCTGAGACCTTCAATTCCCACCTGCCCTGCAGGGGAGTTCCACTGAAAAGCACTAAATTCCAGCAGAAAAGCTACACCCTCACCATAGGTTAGTGGGATTTTAAGACCCCTAGAATCAGATTCATTCACCACTGGTAGCTGTCATGGAGCAACTTGTATCTGTGGGGCTGGAGAATATGACTTGAGCATCCCTCCTGCCGCTGCAAAAAAGGCAGGGGTAGAGCATGGGAAGGAAGCCCTGGCCATCAGCCCTTCCCTTCTCTTTTTGTTTCAGAGATACAACACTCTCAGAGCCTGCTCTCCTCTGTCTTATGGAAGCGTCCCATGTAAGTGGTTCGCTATGGGCTAATCAGGGTTCATGCTGTTTTTCTGGGGCCATAACATGTTTTTCCTTCTCCATCACAGCTTTTCCACTGGCTTTCAAAGAACATACACGTGTAGTGACACCAAACTCAGACGTGCTTGCGTTAGGTATACATATGGAGGGTGGATCAGCTGGCGTGACCCAGATGAGATGATTCTGGTCTTGGACCTCTGGCTGATGGAGCTATACAATCTGTTTGAACATCCCTCCATTTGCCGGGAAGGTGTGGACGTAGCTAGATCAGTAACAAATGGGATTCAAACGACCTGCTGGCAATCGAGAATCACGAGTAATGCTATAGCTGTGCTACGTTGCTTGGGCTGCAAAGAAAATGAGATGCTGTTTTGCTTGCCAATAAAGAAGACACCAATGAGAATTATCTTCTCCTTCTCCAACCAGCGTCATATAGTTTCTTTTTCAGGTTGCTGCTGACTTGTTCCCAGTGTCCAGCTTTTTGGTGAGGATAATGTGATCACCTGGGAGCTGTGAGGTTCCCAGAGAGGAGCGCCAAATCCACAGATCAGGATTAGCGATGAATGCATGGAAAAAAGGACTTTCCTGAAAAAGCATGTGAATGCTCTTAATGTGTGAATAGCTAATGAAGATCCTCTTAGCAGTCTCTGCACATTCTTCAGCTGCAGGGTATGTTCATTGATTCTGTGTCTCCAGCTACTTTAGTCTTCTTTGCTTATTGCATCCAGGTTAAATTAAACAGACAAAAGGCCACTGCTGAAATGCTAAGACCCAATGGGGATTGCATTAATGGTCACCAATTCCAACTGGAAAATTGGTGCTTAGATTTTTTATAGCCCACCGCGTGGAGCTATTTCATCCAGCAGCAATAGGTAGGTCACCTCTAATGACCAGGGGTGAAATCCAACTCAGTGCGCCTTGCTCTGTCTCATTAATAAGGAATGAATATGAAAATTCATGGCTGGGAGTTTTCTCTTGGGAAAACACCTCGGCACACATTTCTATGGTTTATTACAACTCCCTGCTACATTGAAGACTTTGGAGTTATAAGCGTGGCGATCCAAACTCTTCCCAGGTGAAGCTGGTGCTGGAGTACCCCAGCAATGAGTTAGTAACTCGAGCGGGTGGAGAAAGGTCGTTCTGGTTCACGGAGGATTTTCGATAGGTCAGAATCTGGTTTTGTTCGGACTTGGAATGCAAATCAACAGGTTTTCAATTATTGGTGAAAGGGAATGGAGCTTTGGCACCAGAGTCGTCCACCTGGAAGGCTGCCCCAGAGACGCGGACCCTTGAAGCTCTGGGCGTCCGGGCTGCTGCAGAGCCGCAGGCCTGGGAGCTTGGGAGTCATGGCTTCCAGGCATGGCACACCAAGCGGGCTGCCAAGGAGCCAGCTGGCTGATCTAGCAAGAGGCCAGGCAAGTTTCATTAGGGGCCTGGCGGGCAGGGCTCCATCACCTCTTCATTGAAATGGAACCGTCTCCATGGAACAGGTGCCAACTTTCCAATGTGCCGGGGGGTGCTCACTGCTCAACCCCTGGCTCTGCCACAGGCCCTGCCCCCACTCCACCCCTTCCCACCCCCTCCCCTCAGCCTGCCATGCCCTCGCTCCTCCCCCCCAGAGCCTCCTGCACGCCACGAAACAGCTGATCGGGAGGTGCAGGGAGGGAGGGGGAGGTGCTGATTGGTGGGGCTGTCGGCGCGTGGGAGGTGCTGGGAGCGGGGGAGGGGGAGCTGATTGGGGGCTGCTGACGTATTACTGTCGCTCTTTGGCAATGTACATTGGTAAATTCTGGCTCCTTCTCAGGGTCAGGTTGGCCACCCCTGCACTAAGCAGTTGAAATCCTTAGCAGAAAAATCTGTCCTGCACATGGCTGAAAATGCCTTTAAAATTGATTATAAACTCATTGGACCAGAGCCTCAGCTGATGTAAATCAGTGTGCTATTATTTATGTGTTTCTTTTTGTATTACCACAGCGTCTAGGAGCCCCAGTCGTGAACCAGGACCTGACTGTGCTAGGTGCTGTACAAACACAGGACACAAAGATGGCCACCCTCCCAAAGATCTTACAATCTCAGACAAGAGACAGACATGGGAATCCAAGGAAACAATGAGGAAAATATTGGTCCACAGGATAAACAGTGGTGTCAGCACACCAGCCGCCTAACCATTGTCAAGTTTTTTGTAGGCCTCATGGCAAAGGTGTGGTTCCATTAGCTTCAATAGAGCCAGGCCAGTTTATACCAACTGTCGCGCTGGCCTGCTGTTTTTAATTGTGTTCCCAGCTATATGATATTATTCCTCACTAAGGATGAGCTACACACATAGGAACGCTGGTTTGTTTTGCTGGGTTGGTGTCAAGTGGTCGGGGTGCTCCAGTGAATCTGGCCCATCACGCTTAGCCTTCCAAAAGAACAAAAAGCACCATGGAGCTGACACAAAGTGAGGAGAATTTCAACCCAAAGGGAGAGTTTCTGGGGAAATGTGTTAAATATATTCATTAATGAACTGGAAAAATAGAGGGGAGCAGTAAGGTAGCAAATGAAAAGAGTGAGCTAATAGAGTTAATTAACTACAGGATCAATTAACTAGAAAGCCTGCAGCTGCAAATGCTATAATATACGGAATGGTGTGCTTACAGCTGTAAATATATAAACCTGCTGTGTAAGGACTCACTCTGTCCTGGGGCTGATCACTTTCAACTCCCGCTGTGTATAAGGACCTTGGCAGTTCTCAGGATCAGGACCCAATTACAGCTTGACACAAATAACTTTGCCATTTCTAGTTGATCACCAGTCATTGTTTCCAAAGTAGCAGCAACTGTAAGAAAAATACCCTTCACTCCCCCTTCCCCGCACTTAGCATCAGCCAGCTGGGATTCATGTATTTGGCATTTCACTGTTAATTCAAAGATGCAAGCACTGGAAGTGTTAGAACTTGGAAAACAAACACTCCATGGGCTTTGACTTTGATGAGGGTTAAACACCTTATGCATATAACAGGTTACACCTCTGAGATTTCTCAAATCAACTGCTATTTAACAACAGCGTAATACTAAACCAGGCCCTCAGAAGGAAAACAGGTGACAGTTTTCAGGAGGCAAAATCTGAAGTAACATTTTTTTAATTGCGTTTGTGCGTGTGTGCATAAGTTTGTGAGTGTGTGGTGTGCATGTGTACATGTGTGTGTGTGTGCGTGCGCGCATTCACGCATGTGTTTATGTGGGGAAATCTCCTCTTGTCTTCGGTGGCGGCAGGATCAGCGCTAAGGTGTGTGTAGCAGGACATTTTCAGTGACAGCTGGGCAGATGTTCAAGGTCCAGGTGCTTACAAGAAAGCAGCTGCCAATAAAATGAATGCAGCCTGTTGAGGAGAGCAATAATTCTGATTTCACACAGTTTGTGGTCCACTGGTTGGCTGTTAAAACAATCGACCCCTGATTCTCTCTGAGGCTTGAGTCTAATCGTTTTGTTTTGTTTTTAAATACAGTAACTAAATTAACGACAAGATATGCCACTCGTAGTATGATTCCAGCCGGGGAAAGTCTGGCAATCCTTAGGAGGAAAAGCGATAGGTATCGCAGGGAGGATAACCTCAGTAATAATAATAATCCCGAGATCTTGTACAGCATTTTAATGAAATAAGACAGCAGAGAAAGGAGCCTTTCCTTTGCCTTCTCCATGTAGCGCTTTCCTTTGCCTTCTCCATGTAGGTTCTTCAGTGCAGGAATGTCTGCGCTACAGCAGCACGGCAGTACTCCAGTCATGGAAGGGCTGTAGAAAATCTACTCCCTTGAGAAGTTGGGGGTTACACTGGGGGTTGGGTGGTAATATCAGGGCATGATATTTTTCAAAGTCCTGAGCAACGTAGCTAGGTTGACTAAAGTTTTAGACATAGACCAGGCCTAAGTGTTTGTACAGTGCCTATCATAATGGCCTCATCACATTTAGGGCCTCTACTAGCCACTAAATACGACGAACAATTCTGTCTATACAGAGCTTTCGGTGATGACAAACTACAAAAGTCCTCGGGCAAGTCACTTAACCACTCAGTACTCAGTTTCCACATGTGTAAATGGGGACAATAATACTTCCTATGAGGCTGAATTAATTCATATTTATAAAGCCCACTGAGCTTAGATGGAAGAGGCTATATAACAGATACAAAGGCAAAGATTATATATTAATGATGCATTTTCAGTGGTCACCAACAGTCCTTGGTACAATTATTCCTTCTACTGTATCTCGTTGCAGTCTCTCTAGTCCACTCTGCTTACGTTCTCTGATGCAGTCTAATGGTCCTTATTTGCTGTAGCTACTCATAAATCCTTTGCTATCCACTCTTCATTTATTCCTACCCCCCTCAGTAAACTGATTATAGTTTAATCGTTTGCTCGCCAGTTTTAAGTCACTAAGGAAAATGTTGTTATTACTCCACCTCTATTTTATGTTCTTTTAATTATTTCCACCTCTGTGATTACTCTAATTAGCTAACTGGTTTCTGATGGCTGTACAGTAGCTGGGATTATATTTTCATTAATCACCGTGTTCAACCCGTCTATTTAGAGTCTGTGATTTTGTGCATTATGATTTGAAATAAGTCAATACCAAAGTAAACTGAAAAGGAAAAAAATCCATACAAATAGACATTATATTAGTCAGCAGGTTGGCTGAGAGACTAATATATTTAGAAATGTTATGATTTACAAGCACAAACAAGCCATTTATTTAGCTCCTATAATAAAGATAAATCAGAAGTCTCCATTCATACCTATTTAAGGTGACTTCTTTGATCCAAGTCAGATGATTGACGGGTTAAACTGGGATCAGAAATAAAGAAACTGACAATACATTTCCTTTATTTCCATAGAGGCAACAAAGAACTGGGCTTCATATACAGTTTCTCTTTGTCATGTGAGAAACACAGAACTGCAGAAATGAAAGTGTATTCTTCATCATCGGGAGACTATTTCTTCCCAGGCACTCCAAACATGGAGTTTGTGAAACCAACATTCACAAAGTAAATTGATATTTCATGATAGTTTACAATAATCAAAACAAATCAAGGTTGCTTGACCTTCATTGTTTAACCATAACTATGAGGGAATATTCCTCTCAGTTGTGAAAAGCGACATAATGAGACTTAGTATGTATACAGCTCTCAAAGTCCAGGACCAACGCTGGCTTGAAACACCCCTGTGAAGTAGGTAGATAATTATTATTAGCTGGAGAAATTGAGGCAGAGATAAAGTGAGATGCCCACAAGATCACAGAGCAAGAAGCAGAACTCACTCTTGTAGGCCAAGCTGCTTCTCATGGTTTGTTAACATAGCACTGCACTGACACAAACACCACACATTTAATTTCACACTTATGTTCTACGGGTGGAAGCCTGGCTCCATTAAAGTTAATAGGAGTTTTGCCATTGTCTTCAACAGGGCCAGGATTTCTCCCAATATCTCTGCCATAGACTTGTTCTGTCACCTTGTGCAAGTCACTTAACCTCCCCACGTGTCAGGTCCCCAGGCCCACCTCTCTTCAATATCTTTGAAATCCTCAGATGGAAGGTCCTATGGGAGTGCAAAGCTTTGTTATTATGGATACCAACATGGGGATCACAAAGTGCAAACATTCTGAGCTCTTCATAAGGCAATGGAGACACAAATGAGAAAAGAAGAGAACTGTGGAATTTTATAAATCAGAGCTATTTTAGTTTCCAAAGGCTGAAAATTGATTACGCTCTGAACTAGCAGAGAAACTACAGATCTGTTTAGACTTTAGATTCTCTCCCTTTCTTTTTTCTAGGCCAGTCCTGCATATCATCAGGTTCACTGAAAAGCAATCTCCTTACGTTTAGCATCATTGCAGTCTATTTAAGGAATGATACTCACTGTAGCGAGCGTCTGCCGTTGCTGCTTGGCGGCGATAGGATTGGGCAGTGCAGCGGCTTGGGCTGAACACAAACACCTGGGCTGGGTCCAAACCAGGCAAGTGAAATGGAAAGGGACCATTTTCTGCCTACTTTCTGCACTACCCAGAAGCATCTCCTGCAAAACAACCTACCCCTGTTTAAGTGGGGGCATAGAGGGTAATGTGCTCCTGTTTCTTGTCCGCCACACAGCATCAGGATTTACTAGAAATGTCTGCCTCCAATGTCTCTGCCCAAGGCAAAGCTTCCTATCTGTTGTTAGGGAAGGGCCAGAACTAAAACCCTGAATCCAAATCCCCCTGAACTTCAGGATAATGTGGCCCCTGGATCCAAATGTCTGCTTGGGATCCAGCACAACCGCTGTTTGCTGTTCTGCACAGATCTTCAAAAGAACTTCTTTAGAAACGGGTGCACTGGGCATGTCTGGGGAAACACAAAAGGTAATTTGGGTATTTTCTCCAGTTGCAGGAAAGGCTGTAGAAAAATTATAGCAAATTAATACCGTTCAAAGTAGAACTCAGCACCGCCACAAACTGTGCAGATACAGGGACGCTGCAGAAAGGAATACACACCAAGATTTTCTGAACCCCTTACAAATGCTGAGGCTGTGCAGCCTTCGTAAACTGCCTGGAGCTCAGGAAAGCTTGCTACCAATTTCCATATGTAGTGTCCTGAATTTTCCAACAATCAGTATCCACAGGTTTTTCTTATACCTTCGACAAGTGTTTCTAGCCACGACGGACAACTGGCTGGCATGATATGTATTCCCATACTCAGCCCGTTAGTGTAGTAAAAGATAGCTGATCTCAGCTCAAAGCGGAGTATATTACTCTCAGCGTGTCACTATATGAAATTTCTGGGAGCAGTTGTATTTCTTTTCGGCTCTTTTCAAAAATTGCATCGGTTCTTTTTCATGGTGGCGCGGACAAAGAATGTAATGTATTTTGTAAAATGGGAATGGATATGAAAATCTTGAAAGAGCTACTAACCTTTTATAAGTAATCCACACAAAATGGTGCTTCTCTTCATCTTACCAGCTTGTATTTCTCTATGCCAACTCTTTCCTGAATGATAGTTGTGTTATCTGACTTTACGGTGATGGGTGTGTCTTAGAGGAACTATATCCTTCCAGTTAGTCTGCAGGTAAGGGGAAGACTTTGCATTAGTAATAATAGATGCTACTGTTTTAAAAAAGTGACTTTGTATAGAAGTTTAGGTAAGATTCTCAGTTGGTGTAAATAAGGGTAGCTCCACTGACTTCAGTTCAACAGAGTTTATAGGGATTTACATCAGTTGAGACTCTTCTCTTTATATTTAAGTCACTAGTCTAATAAGAACATTTTCAAGATGCACAGGAGAAAAAAAATTATTAAATAATGTTAAAAACTGTTTTCCATCGCCGTCTCTCCCCGCCCCCCCCAGTTGGAATAACTGAAAACAATCCAATATAAATTAATCAAAGCCTGGAACACCAAGTAACTGTAAAAAGCTGTTGTCTGTTTAAAGCTATCATAGGTATTACAGATGTTATAGTTAGGTCTGGTCAAAATTTTTCCATCAAAACTGGGTGTCAAATTGAGGTTTTGTGTGAAATGTCTGCTTTCTGCAGAAAATTTTTACTTTTGTCAAAAAACCTGAACAACTGAAAACTTTCTGGTTTTTGTCCAAAAACTGAAAAATTTCAGCTGAAAACTAACTAATTTCCATTGGAAATTTCACTCCGGGTGCCTCATGGGAATTGGAGCTTGAGTGCCTCATGTCCCCATTCTACTCTATGAACCAGGCTACAGTCTACATCTTCCACAATGCACCACATCATCTCACATAGAAAGGATACCATGGTGCATCATGGGAAATGTAGTCCAGCCAGGGAAATCTAGCCCATAGAGGAGAAAAAAATTCCAACCAACTCTAATTACAGTAAGCTAGGTGGCTAGTAGATAAGCTAGATCCTGATCCTCCAAAGATTGACATGAAGCTGGATTTTAAATATTCTTCAGTGATCAAGAATGAACCCCCCACTATTTGCTGGGAAAGTTTGGATCTGGATGCACACTTGATGCCTTGGCCAGTTCTAATATCCTCAATGAGGAGAGAAAGCAAATACAATCAACCAAAGTGCCTTTGACTGAAGAGAGACCATCTGACTGGAACCCAAATGCTTTACATGCCAAGACAGCATAGCTTCTGACTCATTAGTCCTTTCATCAAATGGCTGTCCTTTTTCTGCTAACTACTCAGGATAGGCCGTTTATTAAAATGTGCATACAGAATCATGTGCAAACTGGAGAATGGACTACCATACCACTTTTTAAAATCATCTATAGACAACATAGGGGAATGCTTTCTAAAGCCAACAATATGGAGTTGTGAAACAATCTAGACATGTCTAGTTTAATAAATTGGCGTGAGTTGTTTCCTGCATAATCTTGTCAGATTGTTTCAGGCTTCAGTGGTCTCCATTTGTCAATAGTTATGACCTTTTTTTATCTGAAATATTTCAGTCTTTCTACTTACCTAGACGCCAGTTCAGCAAAGCACTTAAGCACGTGCTTAACTTTGAAGTCAACGGGAGATAAGCACATACTTCAGTGATTTGTTGAACCGGGTCTTAGACAATAATTGCAGTATCTCCACTACCACAGTGGGATAACTACTGGCAAATGTTGACTTTTTAATGGTGCCTCTGTATCTAGTTATCTCAGTGTCCCTTAATCTCATACCACAGTGAATCAATCTACAGTATGGGCCGACAGCTGAAGAAGTGAATCTAATCTGTGTTATAAGGCAAAGTCTTGTTCTAGGTTTCTCAGAGTTTGGATAGAGTGAGAGGGACTTTGAAAGAAGCTACAGTAGAGACACTACTTAAGGAATTAATTGATTTAAGGCAATATTTCTGTACAGTGTAACTTAATGAACCACGTAAGTAATGCTCATAACTTTTCAGTGTAAGGGACAAAAACCAATGTTGCATTTAATTTTTGGTCTAGATGGGCTAAATCAGTTCCAAAACCAGCAAGTATGGAAATGAAATTTATTCTGGTATCCAGGACCACTTTCCTGTAATGGCTGGGTCAGCTTTGTCAAAGAGTTTAAAATAATGCTTTCAATTTGCCTTTGAAGCCTGTGATTTTTTGATCACCTTCACTGCCTGTGTTTGGCTCCGGCAGAGATGGGAGAAATGGGCAGTTATTTCACGTGAGAGATTGAGAGGATGAGGGAACTGACACCACAAGCGACCCTTCAAACAGAGACAACATTTGGAATGAAGTATTTCTTCAGGGAAACATCTCAGCTTGCTTTAGCCCCAGATTCTGATATGGTACCCCAAATAAAGATTGCACAAAAAGGCATTTGCAATTGTGCAGTTGGATGATACACACATGCAACTAATTGCATTTGCAAGGGGGAAAATTAGAGGACATGCCTAAAAATACCTCCAAGTCGTTTGAAGGTACATTTTCTGGGGGCAAGAGGTTGAGCTTCCAAGAAGAGTGAGCTCCTTGGGCTAGATCTGTAACTCTTTTCAAGCATGCTTCCAAGGTTCATTCCCCTACTTTTGTGTCTGAGTGATGGTCACCATCTTAGCCAACACCCTGGGGACTGAATTGGGGAACCTCCAGAACTAAAAGCATGAGCAGCCTCAGGTCTAGCTCATACTGGAACAGAGCTGTATCTTCTGCAAACTGGGCTCGGGGGGTGGAGGGAGACATGTAGCTCATTCCAGTGGCTTACACATACAGTGGATGGCACCTGCATGTGTGGGCAGACATCCGTTTCTCACATACCCGAGTCTGGCAGTTTATTACCTACTTCCCTTGTTCGGACACGCGAATGCATGTACTCAGAGCCACATCTTGAGAGGTGAGACTAGGGTGACCAGATGTCCCAATTTTATAGGGACAGTCCTGATTTTGGGGTCTTTTTCTTATATAGGCTCCTGTTACCCATCACCCCCTGTCCCGATTTTTCACACTTGCTGTCTGGTCACCCTAGGTGTGACTTGCAGCTGTTCAGCATTTCTCAGGATAAGGCCCTTAAACCTGAACACAGCAAGGCACCTAAGCACATGCTTAAGTCGGTCCCAGTTCAGCCGAGCACTTAGTTCTGGTTGAACGAGACCCTAAATGGGTGTGCAGTCACTTTTGCAGGCACTGTCCATTGTATGTGTACAAATGTCAGGGCGGCTCTATGGTTTTTGCCGCCCCAAGCACAGCAGTCAGGTGGCTTTCGGTGGCACGCCCGCTGGCTACGCGGATTCAGCGGCATGCCTGCGGGAGGTCCGCCGGTGCCGCGCCTTCAGCGTCCCCGCCGCCGAATTACCGGCAGACCTCCCGCAGGCATGCCGCCGAAGGCAGCCTGATGACTGCCCTCACAGCGACCGGCAGGTCGCCCCCTGCGGCTTGCCGCCCCAGGCACACGCTTGCTGCGCTGGTGCCTGGAGCCGCCCCTGACAAATGTAAAGGTAAACTGAAGGCCATTTCAAAAGATAGTCCTTAGAGTCTCTCTGCAGCTAGCTGCCCAGAAGGGAGAGGAAACCCTTTAAAAAACAGGGTTGAATCTAAACCAGTCATCAGTAATGACACCAAATAAATGTAGGAAATAGTTCCATAGACAGTTGAGATATGGAGCTCTGAGGAAAAGAAGATCCACATGACCATTATGACTCATTTCGCTCTGTCTGGCTGCTTTTTCTTCCATCTCTTCTATGACATAGTGTGTTTCTTTGCTTCATGCTATAGCACCAGTGCTGATAAAACAACACTTAGTCAAACACCCATTATTCATCTTCATCTCATTTTTGCAGGTGTTGAAATACAACTGTAATTAATTCAGGTACAAGGCAGATTGAGTGACTCAGCTATCTCTGGAATTTTTGGTGCAGCTTCCAGGTCAGCACCAGCTTCGCTCTACTTTATATAACTTATTTTCTCCAATGTTTCAATTAGGGCTATCAATTAATTGCAGTTAAATCAAGCGATTACGCAAAACAAATTAACTAGATTAAAAAAAATAGTTGCCATTAATTGCAGTTTTAATTACCCTGTTAAACAATAATAGAATACCAATTTACATTTATTATACATATTTTAGATGTTTTTCTACATTTTAAAATATCTTGATTTCAAAGTAGACAATGCTCACTTTATATTATTTTTGATTACAAATATTTGCACTGTAAAAGAGAAACAAAAGAAATAGTATTTTTCAGTTTATCTCATACAAGTACTGTAGTGCAATCTCTTTATTGTGAAAATGCAACTTACAAATGTAGAATTTTTTTTTACATAACTGCACTCAAAACCAAAACAATGTACAACTTTAGATCCTACAAGTCCTCTCAGTCCTACTTCTTGTTCAGCCAATCGCTAAGACAAACAAGTTTGTTTATATTGATGGGAGATAATGCTGTCACCTTCTTATTTACAATGTCACTTGAAAGTGAGAACAGTTGTTCACATTGCACTGTAGTAGCCGTCGTTACAAGGTATTTACCTGCCAAATATGCTAAACATTCGTATGCCCCTTCATGCTTCGACATATAGATTGCATTATTCTTTTAAATTATTTTTTACAGTGAAAATATTTGTAATACAAAATAAACTTGAGCGCTGTACACTTTGTATTCTGTGTTGTAATTGAAATCAATATATTTGAAAATGTAGAAAAACATCCTAAATATTCATAATACATTTAAATTGGTATTCTATTATTGTTTAATAGTGTGATTAAACCTGCGATTAACAGTGACTATTTTTTTAATCTCGCGATCAACTGCATTTATTTTTTATATCGTTTGTCAGCCCTAGTTTAATCAATGAGAACTCATCTACTTTGATACAACCACGTCTAAGAAACAGTCTCAACTTAGTGATACACAAAGAGCCTGAGTCTGATCCAACTGACACCAGTGTAAATCAGGATTAACTTCAGCGACGTCACTTTTGCCCCAGTGTTGAGTATTACCATGCAACTCAGATAACAACATACGCAGATATGGCTTAGCTGTGCAGATAATTACTTCTTTTGCACATGCAGTTATGGTAATTAAATAAGCTCAATTGCATGTGCATTTGCACCTCTAGTTTTTGTTTGTTTGTTTGTTAGTTGTAAATCTGGCTCTAAAAGCACTTAGAAATGTGATCATCTCTCCAGTCAGCTTTTATATGGCTTTCACAGTGCTACACTTGCGATATTACTTTCAGGAAACAACCTGCACTCCAATCCATTGCCCCGCCCGCCCCCTTTTTGCCCCCCACCCCCTATAACACACACGGAGGAAAACCTACTTTGTCAGAAACTAAAGCGTTTTGTGAGATTAAAATGTAAATGTTATACTCCACTTTTCAAAATATGTTTTATAATTTACTTTTGACTGCGTGAGGAAATAGAATTTTTATAACCCTGTGAAATGATTGCCACCCAGACACTTTGGCAAATAACTAAAAACCTTAATAAATAAATCCTCTGTCAGCTAGGGCTGAAAACCAAGTTGCTCGTGGTTTGCCGGAATATTGTGAATTACAAAGCAGTCTCATACAATTGGACTAGTAATCACAGGAGCACGTATTGGGCTGACTTTGGTTTCCCTAGTTGGGAGAGGGAAGGGTGAGTGTGCAATGGCTCATTCAGCAGGACTAGAAATAATCAGTGTAAATTAATTTTTGGTACATTTGCTGATTTGAAAAAAAAATCAGCAAAAATTAATTTACAGCAAGTATTTCTAGTACCAGGCCAGCGGCAATGCTGGTCCGCAGAAACTGGAAAATAATTTAACCCTAATATGTAGCTGGCACTAAAATAAATAGGTACTAATATTTGCACTGTAAAAGAGAAACAAAAGAAATAGTATCTTTTTGCAGTCTATCTGCACCAGTATATTTACAAAGGTAGATGGCTGATGCTGCAAAGTAAGTCCCTGGCAAGGTAATCGCTTTGACATGAAATTACTAGCCCTTCCTGTCACTGAAAATATCATGAAGTAGCAGGATAAATTAGGTAAGTACCTTGGTAAATGGACCATATGATTACAGGATAAATGTATATGAAAAAATACATTAGTCCACCACCATCTTCAAATAACTTCAGGTATTTTCAATTCCTTTCAAGATCTAGTTTGAAATGGCCCTCATGGTATCTATAGGGTTTCCATAGATTCCTTCCACCCCTGTCTTTCTCAGCTATCCTCTCCATTCCCTCTACTCATCTAATACCTACCTTCAAATCTGTCACTTCTGATAATCTTCTCATTGCTGGTGCAAGAGCCTTCTCCTCTGCAGCTCCTACCATCTGCAGCTTCTGCCTCACTGAATCTCAATCATTATTCATTATTTGCTAGCTGGAGTAATGAATAGTTGGCATAACAGTTTGTAAACATTTATATATATCGTCATCCAAATGCCAGCAAATACTTATGAATGAAAGCATCTGAATAAAATCAAGATCAATTATCCACAATCTTGCTATGCAAAAAGAGGGCTAAATTCATAGCACAAAATATTTCAAAAACGATCATGATTTTGGCTACCTACATTTTTGGGTGCCCTTTGGCACACTTTTCAGAAGCCTAAAAATTAGGTCACTTGAAGCATGTCTGAAGCTGGGTACCCAAACTAACCGACATACCCCAGCTCACTAGTGACTTTTGAAAATCTTGCCCATAATAAATATTCATAGATCTGCACATGTTTAAGGCCAGAATGGACCATTAGATTATCTAGTCCGTCCTCCTGTATAACATGGGCCATGGAATGAGTATTAGGACTGAACAGTTTGACCAGCTGTGCTCACAACAGATTGCTCGTGCATGATGGGCAAATCAGGAATCATTTGGTGAACAATTTCAAACAACAAATACATACAACATAATAAACAGACAATTCACCAATAGACAATGAGGCTGACCTGCAAACTTAATTTTTTACTATGAAGTATTCACGCATTTCTATCCACTAAATAAGCTATTAATAAGGACATGTTTATCGTGGACTTAAACAACCATGGTGATGTATTTTATATCAACAAACTTGTCACCACTTGAGTGGAATCCTACAGGGCGTACAGTACCAAAACACTGCAATGATAAAGACCGTGTGGCTAATGAGGCTTGGTGAGCTGTGAGCCAGCTGAATATCTTGCAAATGAAAGAACACCAGCTAAAATATGGGCTTACCATCAACTTAGGATACTGCTTTATTGGCCTCAGTCCTAGCCCAAGGTCATTGACTGAGACCAGTCTGGGCTTTTCAACGCCCCTTGGCATCTTTAAACATTCCCTCCTTTCACCAGCTTGGAACTTGGTCAGTTTCATTTTGATGCCATTTGCGACTTCTCTGCTCTTTTCTCCAGTGAGGTCTTTTTGTTTGTTTTTTATTTAATGGTGTAAATCTCATCAGCTTCTAGACCTTTTCGCTGGCCTGCTCTCCCAGCAGTGCTTCCTACGGGATCACAAATGACATATTGCATCTGCATTGAAACAAAATGAGTTCATCCCCATTTTTAGATAAGGGTGTCATTTGTAAATGCTTTATTCATAATTAATGAAATTATTACTGGATGCAGCCACATTCCTCATCCGTGTATAATAAGATACTTTGTAAAGTGCATTAGTAAAAAGCTTACAGATGAGGCTATGACAAACCTACTGTGAAACATATTCTATGGCATACTGCAGCTTTTGTTCAAACAATCTATGTGCAAGCTTGTGAATGATCAGTCTGGCTAGATGGTGATAGATGGTGCAAATGTTAATTAATAATAGGCTAATGTTGATAATTAATAGTAAATCATGATGATGGGATTTTGTTAGTCAGTGTTATGATAATATTCATTTCACAGAATCATAAAATCATAGAAGTTAGAGATGGAAAAGCCCCATTCAGTCATCTCAGTCTGTCTTTCTGCCAATGCAGTACCATTCCTTACAGAGCATTTACTGCTGGGTAAAAAGTCTTGTGATCCCAGATTCATCCAACCAGGAAATATGGAGAGGCCTATTGATCTCAATGCAATTTTTATATAGTATTTATGAAAACCCTGATGCATTGTTTGACTGTAGAACATGAAGAATGAGTCATAACTGTCCTCTCACTAAGAGCTATCAAGAGGTTATGGTGATAAGAGACGTATGAATCCATGTAACCTACGGTAAACATGTGAGGAAATAACAATGTAAAAGGTGTCTTCACACATATGATACGTGGCTTCCTCCAGCAAGTTCAAGACGACATCATACCTCTTACCTTTGGTATAGAAAAACTTCTTGTACTGCTGTAACAACCTGCGATACCAAATAACACAGAGAGAGACACTTTAGAAAACTGCATGTCCTTTAGAAACAACAGAACAGTGTTTCCAAGTTTTTCAGCTGACACAACATTTTCCTGCCTTATATATACAGGACTGCATCACTCCCGGCATTACATCATGTTGCATGAAGTGAATGAACATTTGCCCTTGGGCATAGGCTGCCCTGAGGAAAGAGGAAGTTCCATGTCACTGTACATTATAAAATCTGATGGACAAGGAGAGCAGTATCATGCAATGACAACTAGAGATGGCCACTTAACTCTCAATTCAAATACCCCCAAGGGAGTCCCGTCCCATTTATATTGCTGCTAGCCGCTTGTGAGGCTATTCTTACAGCTGGCAGATTTCCTGGCTGATTGGATGACTGTCACACAATGGTATTATGGTGTATGGAGGAACGTGTTGGAATTGCAAGCTATCGCTTTAAGAGTGTGGGAAGGTGGGGCTTCCCGGTCCTGCTTGCAGACTCGGGGGCTCTGTAGTGAAGTGTGCGATCAGAGCAGTCTAGAAAGAACCAGATGGACTGAGCTGTGCCTCTCTGCTTTACAGAGAAGCCTGCTTTATCCATCTCTTGGCTTTTGGTTACTGTGGGTTATTATTCTGGAATCTAAGAATAAAAGTAGTGATACATTGCACCCTTCCAGTAACACTATTTTATATACAGGGTATATATATTTTTTAAGGTAACTTCTCTGTGTGTATGCCAGGAACATAACAGGTAAGTAGGAGCCTAAACATGATTGGGACTGACACTGCCTGTTAAGACATGGTGCAGTGGCATTTTCAGGCTGAAGATAAAAATGGGGTGACTTGAAGAATTGCCGTTCTTTGGAAAAAACAGATCAGAACCTCAAGAGACTAAATTTTCTGCCAGCCTCAAGAAGGGCTGATTTCACATGCCCTGTTTTGCACGCGCAACTGCACCATGCAAAATCCTCATTGGCAAATACGGCAGTGGCCTTATCTGTCAGCAAAAGTGGCTGGTGGGTAAGCAAATACAGAGGTCCAGGGCTGAAAATTGAACCATGAGTGACATTAAAAATGAACAACAACAAAACACAGCAACTAGAAAAGACCCCATCGTTCAAGTCATTTATAAACAGATGGGATAAAAAATATATTGCAGGGAACAATTCTGGTTGGCCTATCAGGATGGGATATATTTTCTATGCTAAGATGTAGGCTAGTTATTCACTAGTACCCAGATATTTCATAAGTAATCTCGACCAAAGGCATAAAATTTACCTAGCTCACTGCCATCTTCCTATAAGCAGGATCTCATGTGTTGAGAGGTACATTACATTTTGCCGATCCCTTTCGCACAGCTCTGTTACTTACCACCTTTATTAAAGTCCTAAATCCTTAAACCGTGTTAATACCTATACAGCTTTCCTGCCTCTCGCAATCCACGCATACAGCTTATTGACTAGAGCAAGAATAATGTTCACCAAGAGCTAAAAGAGACAAGTGTTAATTTTGGAGTTCTCTTGATAAGGAAATTAATATCAAGGCTTTCTTTGGACAGTAGAGTCCTTTGAACCGACACACAAATGACCTCTGCCCCCCTGACCCTTTCTTAACTTTGTCTTTGTTTGGTTTTTAACATTTTCATTTCAGACAAATCTGAACCAGGATTCAGTCCATTGTGGCCTCGCAGACAGACCATCTCTTATCTCACTTACATTCGTAGCAATTATTTACAGCAGAAATGTTTAAGCATGAAAGTGGGATTACAGACAACGTTGTACCTTTGCTACAGCAATGTGCATCTTGCATTGTTTTCAACTTCCTCAACCGCTGGGCTATTTGCCTTTCCCCATCCGGAGCCATTGTCCTGCACTTGGTTCCACCTTTTAGGCCTTCAAGGTCAGAGCTTTCATTGGGCACTCCTGACCCGCGTTCTTTGCAGATGTTAAGAAGTAGGAGCAAGTTGAACACTACATGAGGCGAGGGTGGGGTTCAGCAGTATTAATACTTGGTAATAACATAGCTATTGCGACAGCTTTTAACACAGTGTTTTCTATTAAGGGTTCCTTCTTCAGTGGTAAGTACTCTTGAAATTGTGGAATTTATAGCATTGACCTAAGGCAGGCACTATGCAAGTTTGCTCCCAGGATCAGGATCAGCTAGTCCCAGGATCAGGGGGTTGGGAGACATAAAGGTGGCATATGCCCATCTTTGCCTACCCTGCTTGGATTTTCTGCTCTAGCTTTGCAGAACCTCTGGATTGGGCCGAGGGCATTACTGTAATTCCAGCTCTGTGGCCCTGTCTATATTACAAAATCTCTATGCACTCAGCATGTCAAGCATCTTTGTTCACAGTAGCTTGGGCCTTGTCCTTAGACAGGAAACCCGTGTTTGCTTGTAATATGTGATAATCTCTTATATTACTGAGCACATAAGGGATTTTCAGATGAACAGTATTTAAACATGAATAATTAAAATCGGAGTTAAATGAAGATATTGTACAGCTCAGTGCAGTGTAAACACACTGACTACCTGGGCTCCATTCAGATATATTCGTTACTATGCCACTTTGGATCCAGACGGGTAAAAGCTTTCACTTTCATTACTCACTACACCTGATTAAATGTGATTATACTCTTGACAAATTTTCTTGTGTCAGGCACTAAATTAAGGGGGGGAGAGGTATTTTTCCAGTTACGATCGATATTGTTCTGATAAAGTCCTTCTCAATTCAGAAAAGTTGTTCTCTGCTTAGGTTAATCTGCTTAATAAATGGCATAGAGTGTTCTCAGCTCAAGAATTATAGCACAAAGCAGGTGGAGCAACCTTAGAATCTTAGCTGTAAAGATCTAGTCACATATATTGCTTGATCCCAATGGGAGGATACAATCGATAGCCACAGGGCAGACCAGCAGAAGTGGAGCATGCCAGGGAGTCAGCCTGCTGGGTCGGTGTATGACAATTCCGTTCGGGAAGAAGGCTGATGGAATGCTTCTACTCTCTATGAATTTTTCTTAGCTTTAAGACCGCAGTCCTAGATCCCCTGACTACAAAAGATCTGACAACTTGGTTTCTTCTGGCACTTTTTACTGGTGAAAAAGTTGGGGATGGGGATGGGGGTGGGGGCGAGAGAAAGAGAAAGAGAGAGAGAGAGAGAGAGAGAGGAAGAAGAGAAAGATTGTTTTAATTTTGACCTCCTGCGAGTCACTTCATTAACCCTGATTCTGCTTGACCCTTTTACAGCCCAACTGTTTATTTTCTTCATGAATCTAAAACCAGATCAATCAACTCTTCCTCAAAGCCCTTTATGAAACCTTGGCTTCCAGTCAAAGGCCTGCTGCTAACAACAGACCTGATGCAAATTGAATCTCTGGGAAACAGGATTGTTCAGTGCAAACACCCATCAAACCTCCCCGTTCCTTTTTCTCCTCAAAGCCTCACAGGTCAGTCCACTGAAAAGTGTGTGTGTGTGTGTGTGTGTGTGTGTGTGTGTGTGTGTGTTTCAATAATCATGTCTTGCTGGGGATTTAAATATTAGTCTTCCAAAGCTAGGTCTGTAGCACCAGATTTATTTGTATGAAAAAAACCTTCCCCTTCTTGCTTAAGGAAAGATATTAATTATAGATGCAAACCCATAAATCTTTGGGCTTTAGGTGAGGCATTTGCTGGATTATAAATATAAATTGGATATAAGGGTCCTGATCTTCATATTATTACTATTATTACTTACTGTTTATTTGTTTTTTTAATACGATCAGGATCTTCAGATGAGTCAAACATTTCTGGGGAATGGCGAGCAAAGCTTTCCAAGGGTGCACATGTTGACTTCATTAAAAGATTTTCCTTTCCAACCTGGCTCTCCACTGCATTTCACAGTCCAGTGAGTCATTAAGCATCTTGTTCAGATTCCTCCTCTCCCACCCCACCCCCAGTCCAGCTCCAGTACTTGATTTCATTATATTGCTTCTGCCAGATCATATCAAGCCTCCTCATGTTTATTAAAAATGTCCGGTGTATCCTATTGACAATGTGCCATTGTTTCTCTAAAGTCCTGCTTCCAATACAAGCCTTTGAATGTAGCTCGAAAGGTCCGCAATATATCCCAGCTCTTTGTTGAATGTGACAATTTTCTTCTCCCTGGTTTATTAGAGTAGACCCGTGGTGTCCAGCTATAAGCCACAGGGCCTCATCCAGTAAGGTGCTGCGCATCCTCGACTCCCATGGAAGGAGTTTGCTCCACAGCACTTGGCAGGATCGTACCAAGTGCTTAGATGTGGCAAGTATCAATAACTGTGATGTATATATATGTAACCAGGGGAGTCAGCAACAACAAGGGTGGGTTGAATATCTAGTGGGTTCCTCTTAACAATACAAAACAGACCTGGTTCGAGCCCCCACCCAGGAATCTGGGAAAACCTCGGGGAGGCCACATTCTGAGCTTCCCCCACTTAGCCCAGTTCTTAGTAACCTCAGAGGGTAGCAGGGAGACTGTGCTGTCTTTCACTGCAGCGCTGTCCTCAGCCTAGGTCTAAGGCTTAGCCCCTAGACCTTCTCATCAGTGACCTCAGCTCTAGTCATCACTGGGCAGAAACAAAGACTCTCAGTTGAGTCCAAACAGCTCTGACTTTAAACACTAGAGAAAGGAGGGTCAAGGGGCATCTGGGACTCTTTAGGCAACAGCCATATCATCAAGTAGGAACCCCTGTCCTCACCCCCCTCATCTTCAGTTGGATTTGGCATCCCTACCCTCTGCTTAGCTAGTGAGGTTCAGTTTAGGGTGACCATCTCAATCCGGGCATGCGAAGTACAGTTCTGCTGCCCTTTACTCCTACAGGAAGGATAACAACATTTCCTTACCCCTGCGTTCAATACTAAAGTGAATCGTAACCCCAACCCAGCCAAAATTGATCACTTTGGCACCGCAGGTCTATCTGCTAACCACCTAGGTAGAGTAGGGAGGGGTGTGTGTGTGTGTGTGTGTGTGTGTGTGTGTCAGGGAGAACTCAGTCAGAGCATGCTTACGTCTTCGAGGAAT
>NW_020664481.1:7434368-7543879 GCF_002925995.2 Terrapene triunguis
TGTGTCAGGGAGAACTCAGTCAGAGCATGCTTACGTCTTCGAGGAATCCGACAGGATGCACCGCGTGCAAGGGGAGCTGGGAGTGCTCAGCACGCTCTCAAGAATAAGGCCCATTGATTCTAGCCATGTGCTGGAAGCTTATAAGAGCCCTTTTTAAATCGATCATTCAAAAAATTCAGTTAGTTGCAATGAATCTTCCAGCCATTAGTGCATACAAACAGTCAGTATTTGTAAAACATCATCAATGCTATAAGGGCTAAGTATCATTATTATTACATTGAGTCTAAATGTCTGGCTTCCAAGCTCACTGCATTTTTCACTGAACTCCGAATCTCTAGTAGACTCTGATGCTGCGGCTCAAATCAGTTTCTTTATGTCACATCTGGGATGACCAAGGGAACAAAATCATGTCAGAGACAATGAGCCAGATGCTCACCTGGTGTAAATCACTGAAAGGCACAGAGCTCTGCTGATTTACACCAGCTGCGGCTCTCCAGGAGTCCGTTCACTGCAGCGACAGCCTGATGCGACAATGCAGAGGATTGTTAAACAAAATGAAAGCAGATAAAGAGCTTTAGAACTAAACGCATCTAACGCCTTACACGGATACTAACAGGACATTTTACACTGGCATTGTCAGCACGGCGCACTGTTCAAAGTCTGCTTTTTTGAATTAGACTCTCTTGCTTAAATAAATGGAGACTTCAGTATATTAAATGATTTAATGCATTCTGAGCTTTTGCCAGGGATTTCTAATGAAAATGCTGTCCAATATAAAATGCTGGCTAAATTAAACGGTGAAGGGTTTTAATAAACAGCCTGTTGTTATGGTGAACTGTATTAAAGTAATATTTATCTTCATGGTAATGATGTTGCCCTGGGTTTAAACATTTTTATTCGGTTTGAGTTTTCAGATAAAATAGAAGTATTGCATTTAATTTGTCCAGATCTGCAGGGTATGTTCAATGATTGGGCCCAACCTATTGCTGGGCAAGTCAATGGAAGCCTTGGCATTGATTTCGCTGGGAGCAGGATTAGATGCGGTATTTGTTAAGCCTTGGCAATGAGTTCAGCATTGTGCAGATCACGGAGGGAAATACAGTCCCAGCCTAAAGGGGTGCACAGAATGAGCTCCCAGTCCTGCAACTGTGTCAGCAGAGACCAGTGGTCTCCAACTTTTTGAATTTAAGGGCAACCCAGGATCTACCCTGCCCCTTCCCTGAGACCCCACCCCTTCCCCAAAGCCCCGCCCCACTCACTCCATCCCCCCCCTCTGTCACTCGCTCTCCCCCACCCTCACTCACTTTCATCTGGCGGGGGTTGGGGTTTGGCAGGGGGTGCGGGCTCTGGGCTGGGGCCGAGGGGTTCGCAGTGTGGGAGGGGGCTCTGGGCTGAGCTGGGGGCAGAGGGTTGGGGTGCAGGAGGGGGTGAGGGTGTAAGCTCTGGGAGGGAATTTGGGTGCAGGAGGGGGCTCCAGGCTGGGGCAGAGTGTTGGGGTAGGGAGGGGGTACAGGGTGCTGGCTCTGGGAGGGGGCTCAGGGCTGGGGCTTGGGGTGCAGGAGGGGGCTTGGGGTGCTGGCTCTGGGATGGGGCTTAGGGCTGGGGGTTGGGGTGCAGCCTCCCACAGGGCAGCACTTACCTCCGGTGGCTCCCAGTCGGCGGCACAGTGAGGCTAAGGCAGGCTCCCTGCCTACCCTGGCCCCACGCTGCTCCTGGAAGGGGCCAACACACTCCTGTGGCCCCTGAGGGGGTGGGGCGTGGGCGGTACGTGGCGCCGTGCATTACTCCTCTCTGCAAGCACCACCCACGCAGCTCCCATTGGCCACAGCTCCCCGTTCACAGCCAATGGGAACTGTGGAGGCGGTGCTTGCAGGCAGGAGCTGTGTACGGAGGGAGCCCCCTGCCCCGCCCCGCCCCTGGGGCCACGCTGGCCACTTCCAGGAGTGGCATGGGGCCGGGGCAAGCAGGGAGCCTATTGTAGCAGCAGCCCTGCTGTGCCACCAGAGATCGTGATCAACTGGGAGATCCTCTAGGATCGACCGGTTGGTGACCACTGGCATAGATGGCTCCGCTTGTTGAAATGTTTCATAGATTCAGAGATTCCAAGGCCAAAAGGACCATTGTGATCATTTAGATTGACCTCCCGTATAACACAGGCCATAGAACTGCCCCAAGATAATTTCTAGAACAGATCTTCTAGAAAAACATCCCATCTTGATTTAAAACGTGTTCGTGATGGAGAATCCACCAGAGCCCTTGGTAAATTGTTCCAGTGGTTAATTACTCTCACTATTAAAAATGTACATCATATCTCCAGTCTGAACTTGTCTAGCTTCAACTTCCAGCTGTGTTATACCATTCTCTGATAGATCGAGGAGCCTATTATTAAATCTTTGTTCCTTGTGTAGGTACTTATAGACTGTAATCAAGTCACCCCTTAACCTGCTCTTTGTTAAACTAAATAGATTGAGCTCCTTGAGTCTATCACTCTACGGCATGTTTCCTAATCCTTTAATCAGTCTCATGGCTACTCTCTGAACCTTCTGCAATATATCAACATCCTTCTTGAATTGTGGATCAGAACTGGACACAATATTACAGCAGCGGTCGCACCAGTGCCATAAAATAACCTCTCTACTCCTACTTGAGAGTCCCGTGTTTATGGAGCCAAGGACTGCATTAGCCCTTTTGGCCACAGCGTCACACAGAGCTCATGTTCAGTTGATTATCCACCACAACCCCCCAATTCTATTCAGAGTCACTGCATCACCTCAGGATCGAGTCCCCCATTGTGTAAGTAGGGCCTACATTCTTTGTTCCTCGATGTAGACATTTAGGGTACGTCTATACTTACCCGCTGGTTCGGCGGCAAGCAATCGATCTTCTGGGATCGATTTATTGCGTCTTGTCTAGATGCAATAAATCGATCCCAGAAGTGCTCGCCATCGACGCCGGTAATCCTGCTCCACGAGAGGAGTAGGCGGAGTCGACGGGGGAGCCTGCCTGCCGCGTGTGGACCCGTGGTAAGTACCTTTAAGTTCGAACTAAGATACTTCGACTTCAGCTACGTTATTCACATAGCTGAAGTTGCGTATCTTAGTTCGAACTGGGGGGTTAGTGTGGACCAGCCCTTACATTTAGCCATATTAAAATGCCTATTGTTTGCATGCACCCAGCTCACAGAGCAATACAGCTTGCTCTGTATCAAATGCCCTGTTCTCTTCATTATTTACCACTCCCCCAATTTTTGTGTCATCGGAAAACTTCATCAGGGATGATTTTATGTTTTCTTCTCTTTTAACATTCCTGTTGTGTGAATCATCCCACCCAGTTTCACAAATGCCAGGTCAAATTTATGCTCATCCATAAGCAATTCCAATTCCTCTAGTTTGTTACCCAAGCTCCTAGCATTAGTGAAGAGGCAGTTAAAGCATTTCTCCTTTTCGTGTTCTTTGGTTAATGTTGGTCTCAACATCTTGATTTCGACTGGCATGGAGCCACACTGAAGTCAGCTGGGCATTTGAGGGGCATGAGAGTCTCTTTGCACTGTTCCAGTTGCAAGAGCAGGCCCAAATATTTTTTACATCTTCCTTTTCTAAGGGCCACACCTTAGAGCAAGGGCTTCATGGTTTGGCCCTATGCATATAAGCCAATAATAGTGCAACTCAAACAACTTTAATTGGTCCTGATTTCTAGGGTTCAAATCTTATTTAGCCAAATGTATCTGCCATAATAATGGTTCTTTTAAAGAGCAATTCTTTCATTGACTTACCTTAGCTGCTATCTTCTCCGGAATTTCAGCTTTTTTTCTCTCTCTCTGTCTTTAAGGCTACGTCTACACTAGCACTTATGTCAGCAGGACTTTTGTCGCTTGGGGGTATGAGAAAGCACACTACTGAGCGACATAAACTTTGCCAGCATATGCACTCGTGTGCACAGCGCTATGTTGGTAGGAGACACTCTCCTGCCGACATAGCTACTGACGCTCGTTGAGCTGGTTTTATGATGTCGACTGGAGAGCTCTCTCCCATCAGCATAAAGTGACTACATGGAGATTCTTACAGTGGCACAGCTATACTGGCACAGCTGTGCCGCTGTAAGCCTGTAAGTGTCGACATGGCCTAAGTGTCTAGCTGTTCTGGTTGTAAAGGAAACCTTATAAATGTGAACTGAGTGTAACCAGTGCAGAGGTATCCGGGTGAGTCTGCAGAGAGCCTGGAACAATAGCTCCAAGAGGTGTGAACTGCCATAATTCATCTCAGGGAGGTGTTAACTGGGATGCCTAGTGATGGTCACTTACATGGCAAGATTGTTAACTCTTTCAGAAGGAAAGGAGAGGGAGGGTCACCAGCGCCTCCCCCTCCCCTCCAGTGCCTCTCTCCTGCCGCCGTCAGCTGTTCCGCAGTGTGCAGGAGGCACTGGGGGGGGATAGAGGGAGACTGAGAGCAGGGTGTACTCGGGGGAGGGGGCAGGGTGGGAAGAGGCAAGGTGGTGTTGGGGCTTTGGGGGAAGGAGTAAAGTGGGAGTGGTGTCTGGGGTGGAGATGGGGTGAGCACACCTCCTCCCCCCGGAACATTAGAATGTCGGCGCCTATGCACCGACTTGTGTGATTTACTGTAACCGACTTCTCATTTTGCTGACAGAAATGTGTGGTACCCTTGGGACATACCACCACTTGCTTTTATCCCCCGTCAAAAAGGAGCACATGGGCACATTCCCGCCCCAGAGAGGGGAAGCCAAGCCCGAGGAGGCCAGTGGCGCCCAATCCTATTATGAATATCTGCACATACTACTGTGAGCAATATCTCATTTTGATGACTCACCTGGGCAGAGCTGATTTTTGTGGGTGGAGCCTGACAAATGACCTGTTTTTCCCCTCAATTACACCCCGGCTCATCAGTTTGAATCCTGGTAGACTCAGCCGCTTTACCAAGCAATGGCTGTCTGGCGGCCTCAGGGAAATGAGGCTGGTGAACCCAGTCCAGTTCCTAGTACACACCTACCCACAGAATCATCACAGAAACCACCATCGCCATATGTACCAGCTGGCATCTGTACTGACTGTCTAAGCAGGGAACCCAAACACAGAATGGACGTGGAGTCTAATCTGCCACCAAGAGAACACAGCTCCTCTGGGTCACAACTGAGGCACATCGACAAAGAGGTGTGGGGAAGCTGCCCTGCCCCCGAGGGATCTGTGGATTAAAAAGAAGATCCTCATCTGCAGTTCTGCGAATCTAGCACTTTTCAAGACCGCAAACGGCAGTGCGGAGGGGTTACAGTCTGAAGTTGCAGGGGGCAACTTTGTATTTTTCTCCAAGAAGATCTTTGAAGCAAGTAGGCAACTGGTGTGGATGGTGCCTTTACCGGCTCCTTTGGGTCTCACACTTATTATCTCGTGTAGATTGGTATCCTCTAAGTGAGTGTATTGAGCCAATGAAGTATTTGGAGGATCGACTCGTTAAAATAATCATTTTGTTTGGGGGCTGAACTACAATGATTTTAACAGACCCTTGTTAAAAAATTATAGCAATTCTGTCTTTTTGTTCTGTGTTTGTACAGCACCTGGCGCAGTGGGGTCCTGGTCTCTGACTGGGGCTCCCAGGTAGAATGGCAATACAAATAATTATCATTATAATTCTGTTGCTGAAGGTCACAAACAGTTTGTGGCCAGGGCATGGCACAAGAGGCTTTATAGTTTTTTCATGAAGCTGATTTATTAACAGCTGGATTGCATGTAATATTAAGCTAAGATGATTCTCCTGTACTCATATAGCAGCAGCAGCAAAATAATACAACTGTCCAGATCCAACCCCTCGTCCCTCTATCCTCAAGTAAACATCTTCTTTTTCATTCCAATATAGTATTTTGGGGAGAATGGGAAGAAGAGAAGTACAAGAGAACAGGACCTACAATATGTAAAATTAGTTACACAATGGCCTTGGGCTGCTCTAAATTATGCATCTTCATTTCTGGGAAAATGTTCAAGTTTGTCTTTATCCTTGAACGGCTCCTTTGCAGTCTTCTTCCCTTTCTGAGATGCCTGTGCTGTGAGTTTATGGATTTCCTCTCCTTGCTTTATGTCATTCTCTAAACAATTTCGAGGCTTTTTAAAATCAGGACACTATGGGTGAAATCCCTGATGTGCAGAGGAAGGATTTGGGGCTTCCATTACTGTGTTACCTGTGCACTTCACAATTTTTAATGTAATTATCCTCACAATACCCCTGTGAGCTAGAGCAGTGCTGTTAACCCCATTTTACAGCTTGGGAATTGAGGCACAGAGAGACTAAGTGCCTTGCCTAAAGAAGTCTGTGGTGGAGCAGGAAATTGAAAGGTCTCCCAGGCCAGCACCCTACCCACTAGATCGTTCTCCTCCTCTACTGGCTTTTTTTCCCAGGGAGAAAACTAATCTATTATGTGAGAGTATCTTCTACATGAGCTGCGTAAGTGCTCTTATGGTTTTGACCAACAAATCTGGGGAGACAGTATAAATCAGACCATAAGTGAACTCTTGGTGAGATCAGTTATTCTCTTCATCTCTAAGCTCGAATGTGCTCGGCCATAAGAAATGGTAAATGAATTTATCAGGATGGCTATGGCCAATTCCAATGGAGGGCTGGGAATATGGAGCCTGTATTCAGTGGAGACCCAGTGCAGAGAATGGAGCGCAGAGGTGACATGTTTGTGGCAACTTATGCGACTCAGCAGGCAGACTGCTGCATTTTGGCCCAGCTCACAACGCATCTACAAGATCATGGTTTGTTTGACTTTATTATTCATATGTACCCCCTTTTGTCTAAATGGGCCATTAAGGAATATTCTAAATTCAGACTGGGTTGCTTAGTGTGTTTCACCAGATAAGTCACATTCTGTTCCAGCATGAATACCGACAGTCACATGCACACCTGGAGGGGCCCCAGCATGTAGGGAGCTTTGAGAACTGGGGGAAGTCACAACACTTCAGGACATTCTGAATGCAGAGCTCACAAGACTTGTCCGCTGGAAGTAGTTGCAACTAAGGGTTTCAGAGACTGAACCTAAGAATACTAAAACGAGGCTGGGTGTCCCTTATAATCCAAGGAACTCATTGGTTCCTACCATCATTATTTTGTTGTTCCTTTCGTTTTCTTGCTATTGTTATTCTGATCCCATTAAATCCATTGTAGTTAAATTACAAGACTTTATTGCCTGATTGGGCATTGAGACATAAAATACAGGAATGAAATGGCTAAAGTGAATTCCTTTAAAAATGCCACTAAGGGTTTATCTTCACTACAGAGTCACCTTGTGTTATCTACACTCCAGTTACTCCTGTCCCAAGTGGCCACGCTGCAAAATACTACTTGAGTTGGTGTGTCTTCACTGGCGCTACGCTCGCTTATGTGTGGCAGTTATACTTCTGGGGGCATATCCCATGATTCTTTTGTGCGGCAGTAAGCTGAGCCGTTCTGTGAATCCTTTCCCAATGAATTGTGGGAGAACGTATCTGTCCTTTCTGGGTGCACAGAGAATTATGGGAAGGCACTGGAGGACTAGTGGGACTCAAGTGGAGCTAGCCTGTGTCCACATTTCAGAGTCATGTTAGTAGCTGAAGAACTGTGCTAAATCAAGCGTTAGCCTATACCCTCGGACAGGCCAGCCAACTGGAGTTAAAAGCACCTCCACACTTGACTAAAGGGGTTGTGTGTTGCATACAGGACTCAAGTGAGGGGCAACACTTGAGCTGTAACTCGAGTTAACTCTGCAGTGAAAACAAGCACTGAAAAAAAATAGTTTTCATCATTCTCTCAGCTCCAGTTTCCATGTCCAAGCCCTGAACTAAACAGACTTCATAAGGGTTCAGATTCTGTTGCAGCTTTCAGGTTCTGGGGCAGCCGGTATTGGCCACTGTCAGAAGACAGGATACTGGGTTAGATGGACCTTTGGTCTGACCCAGTATGGCTGCTCTTTTGTTCTTTTTAGAAGACATGTTTGCACACTAAATGCAGATCTGTTTGCATCCCATGTGTAACAGATGGAAAGAGTGTTTGCAATTCAGACAACAGCGCTTGGCAAAATCCCTCTCTCATTCCTAGAGAAGATGGGGAGACAGTACCAAAGATGTATAAACCTTGTGTCCATGTTCAGGGTAAATCAGATGGATCAGCACTAACCTTGCTTGATATAGTAGCAAATGTGATAATGATATTAGCCTTTTCTTAATTAAAACACTTAAGAATTCTCTAGCATTTTCCATCTTTATGACACTTTCCAGCCATTAACTAATTGATCCTTACAACACCACTGAGAGGCAGGTATTATCCTCCATTCAACAGAGGGGGAAATTGAGGCCCAGAGATACATAAAGTGACTTATTCAAAGCTACAATGAGGATCAGCTTTAGAGCTGGTATTAGAATTTAGAGGGTCCTGGCTCCCAGGTCTGTACTCAGCTCCTACAACCAACCCCCTTTCTCTTTTTAAATTGTTCTTACTCTTTTTGAAAATGTAACTTTGCTTCTGTGAGCAGCAAACCACATGTAAGTGTGGGCTCACACCCCTCTAGGTGCTGCAGTAGATCTATTTGCCAGCAGCAGCAGCAACTAACTTTTTTAAATAGTTAAAACAGCAAATCTGTCTTGCCGGCTAAGGGAATAAACAGGTGATCAGAGTCTATTTAGGTAAGGATAATGGAGCTTTGAAATTAAATCCATAACACTAAGTTGTTATAACTTCTCTAGATACTATTAGTTCTAAGAAGAGCACCTCAATTTGGATGAGTGGATAGTAGCAGCTGCTTTAGGAAACAAAATACCCTGGTGGCCTTAATTTATAGGGGTGCAGGGAGGGCATAGCTAGCAACTGCACTCTGCATTGGTCAGCCCATGTATCAGTCTCTCCTGTTCCATGCACCATAGAGTTGAGCAAGGTAGTTACAGAGGATTGCTGGAGGATTGGGAATTCTCCAATTGCAGTAAGGACGGGGGTGGGAATCCATTCTGAGTTTTTCCAATTGTGCATGTTTATATAATGCTTCTAGCAGCCCTTGGCATTCCTGCAAGTATAGCTGGTTCTTATATGAGGAAACTTTGTCAGATAAAAACAATTCAGTGTGACTGGGTTGTAATTAAAATATAAACCATTTCATGGTCTGAATGGTTTCTTCCTTGAGCATGGCTATAAAGCCCCAAACCCAGGCTGACCCCACCAATTTGTTTTTAGAAAAGGGGGGAGGGGAGTGTCTTTATTAGCTGTAAAAAGGGGAGAGGGATAGCTCAGTGGGTTGTGCATTGGCCTGCTAAACCCAGGGTTGTGAGTTCAATCCTTGAGGGGGCCATTTAGGGATGGGGGGCAAAAATCTGTCTGGGGATTAGTCCTGCTTTGAGCAGGGGGGTGGACTAGATACCTCCTGAGGTCCCTTCCAACCCTGATATTCTATGATTCTATGAAATTAGAGGTGGCTAAAGTATCTTCTGCAGAGCAGTTGCTGCTGGTCTGTGGAGAGCTGGCTGGTTGCAGGACTCCTAAAGTTTACAGGTGCTGAGCTTCAGGTGGAGGTGTGTGGATTCTCAGCACATCTGAAAATCAGGCTCCTGAGGCTATCTATCCTCCTTGTTTGTAGTTGAAAACCTGCATTAAAAAACTCTAATGATGCATCTTAAAACTTTCCTGATGCTTTTTATCCATGTAGGCAGTCCCTGTAGTCAGGGATGGTATGTAATTATAACTGGGAAAAGAGATGGTCCAAGTGACTGTGAGCAGGCAGGGAAAGAGCAATAAGACAATCTCACTATGAAGATGTGCACAAAATCTGAGAGCCCTGGCTCAAGTGCTTTTTGCCTAATTGATATGATTTGGTGTTTGCTATCACTTTGTCCATGAGGGCCTCATTTTTCATTGAAAACTTTTTTTTTTTTTACTAAAGCCTTTAAATTTCATTAGTTTGCACTTAAAAAAATAAACTTGGCATAATCAGGGAGCTTTTATGGTCTGGCTGCAATAGCATGACCTGACTGGCAGCAAATCAGCACTTCCACAGATTTTGATGATTAGGAACTTGGGTTTCAAGTTTAAAAAAAAAAAAATACGTGAGTTGACTGTCAATGTAATTCCTGCTTCCTATTCATTTCTGAATCATGAGTCATTAACCATGTATTTCTACTGGTGACAATTTTTCATCGGGCCTACCCTGCTGACACAACCCTGTATTGTCATATTCCTGGAAGATTCTGCCTTTGTTGACCTACGCACACTTCTCTGCGGTGTGGGACATTTGTATAGCATGGGTCTGGGATTCTATAATTAGGCACATCCAAGTTCTTCACTCAGAAAGGTCACAGTCTTGAGAAAGTGTGACTAATGGCATATAAATGTCTCGTGAATGGTGACTTATGTCATCTTTTTACATTAAAGCATCTCCTTGTCTTATATAATATTCCGGTTTGGTTTTTTCCTCCACTCTTTTTACCATTGCAGACAGCCAAAGGTTAAAGTATGGCAGGATCCAACCATTTGCTCAAGTACCAGTAGGGACTTAAATAAATGCCATTTATTTTCAATTTAAGGTGAGCTTTCACTCAATGTGAAAATACTGGCAGTTTCAATAATAAACCTATAGCCAAGTAAAAGAAACTGAAGTCAATTCTGTTCTCTGTGTAAATCTGGAGTGACTCTATGCCCTGTCCTGGGAGGTGCTGAGTTACTTGTGCTCAGCACTAATTGGGGAATATGGGAAAGTTCTCAACCAACACTCATGATGGCCATCAGTCCACCATCTTGAAAAACTGCCCAAGCAGGGAGGCTGCTTTAATAGGCTTCAGAGTCTTATTTATATTCCCTTTGAATAAATGCAGCTGATACTTAAAATCGACAGATTTAATGACAGCAGGCTGGCAAAAGGCCAGAACTGCAAATAGTGCCGCTAAAAGTCTTCACTGCTATAAAATTTGTTTAATGTAAGAAATCATATTGGGCCGGTTTTTGCCTGGCATTTTTATAATTAGCAGGAGAAATCTTCATTTCATCCCTCAAGAGCAGCCAACGTTTTATGGGACGCTGCTGTCTTCCAATGAGAAATGGAGGAACAGATTTGATTTGATTTTTAAGGGGAAGAGGGAATGTTAAGCGCAGCAACTTCGGAGGAGCTTTAACCATATGTCTTTGCCCAATCCCCACACTTTTCAGGGGAGGTTATGGAAAATATGCTCTTACTTTACATCCCTACGTGATTCCATGTGAATAGCTGAAAATATCTGCAGGAAGATCTGGAGCTTGTTGTCCAGTAAAAGGTGCACATACGCACGTGGGTGCACACGCGCATGTTTGTGCGCTTGTCAGAAACTCCTCGCGTTTACTTTGGAGTAATGGCACTGGAGTAATTCCATTTACACTATAGTAAATGAGCAGGGTCTGCACCATAAACATTGAACCACATGCTATGCTAATCTTTCATTTTCAATGTTTTTCCTTTTCTCCTACTTGTCATGTGTAAGAGGAGTTAGTTTGCAATCCTTTGTGATATTTCCTCCCTTCTTCTTAGTTATGCGCAATGTGCCTCAGGGGGCACGAGACCAGGATTCATCACCAAAGGTCATCCGCGGGTTGGATCATTCGTCTCCCCCGGCTTGGGCTGGGTACTGATGGGGAGTGCAACGTGAATGCTGATCCATTTCCTCCCAGTGCAGCATTCTATGTGGCAGCAATGCGTCATGCTGCTACTGCCAGTGCTTCCCCTGAGCAGGTGTATATGTTGTGGCTTCATAGACTGAGTTAATTGCACCTTCCTTTGGATTGCTTTTCCGGTGTCCCACCCACCACCTCTTGGGATCTATCCCTGCATCACTGACATCAGTGGGAGCTTGGCCATTTATTTCAGTGGGGGCAGGATCAAGCTCCTTGATATATTCCTTTTGCCCACCCACTGAATGCCAAAGCTGTGCATGTAACCACCAGCCCCCATCTATAGTATGTCCATCATGGGTCTGATCCATTGGAGTAAACAGCAAGAGTTCTATTGACTTCAATGGGCTTTGGATCAGGCCATTCAAGACCAGTTTACATTCAAGCTACATTTAACCACTGCAAAATTTGGCCCATTGCATGGGTGATAGAACACCTAATTCATTCAAGGGACCATATCACATTTTTATATCTATTCTTTTTTAAAAAAAATATCTCCACTGTATGGGATGTCATCTGAAAACTACCTATAACAGGTACCTAAAATTGCCTATTTTGTGCCTTTTTCAGATTTTTTTCTTCCTGAAATGAGCCCGGCTGTTTTGTTTTTCTCTAAATAACAACAATGATAAGTTCCTCTGACAATATATAGTGCAGCCTATTGAACCTTGTGGCTCAGAATCATCTGAGAGCTCCCATACCATATCCCACAGGACCCCCATCTTCCTCTGCAATATGAAACTGGTCCCAGCTATGCTCTTCACTGTTTTTTTTAATAAGAACTAGTTCATCCATCCCTAATGTCCATTACACAGACCCTTGTCTTTCCCTGGCTCATTTTATCAAGAGCCTGAATTACTTGAGAGTCCTCCATTAAACGGAGCTGATTGTTGTTAGCTCTACTGTGCTTACCCCTCTCAGGAGTGGCAGTCACAGCTTTGCAACCGTGGGGAGGCTGATGGGTCCAGAGTTTCTTTATATATGATGATGCGCAGGCATTCTTTGGGGTTCTCTTGTTGAAACAGCTTTGTCAGCTGGGTGCCACGCTTCAGGAAAGAGGTGGACTAATGGAAGAGAGCTCAAAGGAGAGCAACAAACATGATAGTTCTGGATTTCTAAACCCTTTATGAGGAAAGACTTTTTAAAAACAGGGCATGTTTAGACTTGAGAAGAGAAGATTGAGGGGGAACCTGATAAGTCTTCACCTATGTTAAGGGCTGTTATAAAGAAAATGGTGATTAATTGTTCTCAGTGTCCAGTGAAGGTAGGACAAGAAGCAATGGGCTTAATCTGCAGCAAGGGAGATTTAGGTTAGATATTAGGAAACTCTTTCTTCTTATAAACATGGCTAAGCTCTGGAACAGGCTTCCAAGAGAGGCTGTGGAATCCTCATCACTGGAGATTTTTAAGAACAAGTCACACAAACACCTGTCAGGGTAATTTACTTGCCCATGCGCTTTCAAGACATGGGCACCCTTGTATGCAGAAATGGCAGAGTACACTATATGCTTTTTACTGAAAGATGTGCCAGCTGACTTAGGGCAGACTTCTCAGGATGTTGGACTGTGCAAGGTGATACGTGCGGTACAAGTGGGTTGGCCCAACCCAGTCCTTAAGTAAACATCATTTACATTCTACAAAATGTGTTCTGAGTTCCGAGTGAAGACGTGCTGCTCGATGTATCTTATGCAGAGGAGCATGCAGTTCCAGCAGCAATGCGACAAGCAGTCCTGGATGTGGCTCATGAAGGACATTTGGAAGTTATGAAGATGGAGGAATTTCTGCCTAGTTTTGCTTGGTGGCCAGGGCTGCACTAAGACATTGAGCATCATATGACGTCATGCTCAGCCTGCACAATGCATAGAACTACTGTTCCTCTGGCCCCTTTGAAACTGGTAGTCAGAGACAGCCCATAGCAGAGAATTGCAGCTGGGTACAACTGGCACCTTGATTGTTGACTGTTACCCCTTTGCACTCATAATTTCACAAGGCAGCTCAGAGGAGCTCATTTCTCGCCTAATCACTTTATTTTCTATGTTTGGCCTAGCAGAGAGCCTTGTTTCAGATAATGGGACACCTTTTCTATCAGGAGAGTTTGAAGGCTTTCTGACAAGTATTGATACAGTACATTACAAATCTGCTGTGTCCGTCCCTAAGGAAACGGGATAGTGCAGAGACTGCATGGGACTCCAAAGAAGCATGTTGCTTGCATACTGGAGGAACATCGAGATACACCTCTCCCTGTTGCATGAAGTTATGCTTTATATGATATTCAGACTATACCTTATGAAAGTACTGGAGAAACCCCATTCTATCCGTTCCTCAGCTGACCTGTGAGGACCAAGTTGTCTATGCTGATGAACCTTTTCCATCGCACCCCTTTGTCATCCTTGAAGCCTATTGCTTGAAGCCTTGATGTAACTAGAAAATATGTGAGTTTCAACAAGTATATCCATGCAAGACTCCAGGCATTCTATCGTGTACAAGCACGGGATGTTAAGTGAGGGCCTGGAAGCATTTTTGATACTTGAGGTGCAATCTTGTGGGCTGCAGGGTAAGGCATGTGAGGACAACAGCAAGACATACTGCCTACTGAAAGAAGAACAGGGAGCAGGAAGATGACACATACACCAGGCTTCACATATGCCCAACTGCTTTGTTCAATCTGTCCCTAAACTCACACCATTTATTTTGTTAAAGCAGAAGAAAAATGGAGTAAGAAAAATAAAAATATTTAACTGAATTATGATAAAAGCAGGGGGGGGGGAATGCTGACAGAAGTTTTTCTCTCTGTCTTTTGTTCTTTCAACTCTTAGTCTTTCCTTTTTTCAGCTACATCCCCCCCCCCCCACACACACACACACACCCCCCAAAGGAGCATGAAAAATTAAAAGCCTGGGGAATACAATATCTCCTCTCAGACAGAAGTGAAAAGTACAGATGCAGACATTTATTTACGGAAACTGGGATAACTCGATCATAAAAAAGTGAGTGTGTCTTGTTCAATTGCCTCTGTGCACACTGGGACCTGGAAAGGCACAGGAAAGCCAATCCTTTGATATAGTTTCGAAATCATATCTGATGCACATGATGTATGAAGCTGCACAAAGAATCTATTCCAGTGGATGCAGGCTGCTCCAGCATTTCACTGCGGAACCATGTAGCCAGCGTGCAGAAATTGCCTGGGCTGTGCTTTCCCAGGGTCGGGAGAAAATGAAGCCCATAAAGACAATAGTTGCCATTTGTCCTCTTTCAGGGTTATAACCAAGTCTTGTGTAAAAGAGGCACCTTTGTTTGCAGTATGTGCGTTTAGACTTGTATTTCACACTTCCTTGGTTTTAGGCTTCCCCGAAGGCTCCTTTGTGCTGCTGTGGGGTTTGACCTTGCAAACTGTTTGCGGATGTTTGTAGAGGAGTGAATCTGAAGGCTAAGTATCTGGCTACAGAGGTTGTGTGCCGCTGCACTGTGCCCATTGGGACACTGCGCGTGGAAACAGCAAAGGCCAAGGTCAGGTTTAAAAGATTTGGGGGAAAGGTTAGCATTGCTTAGATGCAGGCATTTTTTTGGTGGCATCTAGGAATAGTGCCCCTGAACGTCTGAATTAAATTAACCCTGTGAACGAACACACACACACACACACACTGCACTATAATAGAGTTGTATGGCTTCTCTTTTTACCATCCCTCTTCAAAGCAGGAATTTCGTACTATACAATTGTAGTCTCTGTATGTATTTCTGAAAGTAATAGTATATGCTTATTGCTGAATTCCAACCCTGGAAAGGACCTTGCGATGATCTGGCTAACCTCTTTAATAAAACAAACAAAAACCACAGGGCCAAATTCAGGACTGCAGAAAAGCAGGTACAATCCTGTGCACTGAAGCGAGTGGAATTGCACCCACCAGTTGTCTCCCAGCTACTGTTGCCAATGCAAAAGTTTGGGTCCTTGGGTTTGGACTATGTCATTGTTTGGGATGGGGCAACAATGGTTTGATAATGATACTGTCTGAGATTGTTCAGATCCAAATATATTAGATTCAGAGCAGTCAACATTTCCACTCATTTTATTCCTTCATGATAAAAAGCAACCTGCCAGCATTTTGTCACTTTGAAAGGTAGCACAGGCAACATAAAAGGTGTTCAAGAGCTTACAGGAGCCCTGTTTTGTGTGTGAAGGAGGAGACTGGCTAAGAGTCATAGGAATTTGAGCTCTCCCCATCCTTTTCCAGGCTAGGCTACAAACCGAAGTCTAGGTCATGTGAGGGCCTCATGTTTTCAATCTTCCCTTCATTCTAGTACACCTCTACCTGTCCTCGGAAGCCAAAAAATCTTACCGAGTTATAGGTGAAACCGCGTTATATCGAACTTGCTTTGATCCGCCGGAGTGCGCAGCCCCGCGCCCCCGGAGCACTGCTTTACTGCATTATATCCGAATTCGTGTTATATCTCGTCACGTTATATCGGGGTAGAGGTGTACCACCAACGTAGGTTGGTATGTCCTGTAAATCTCTGATTAGCCAGGCTTGCAAAAATGGCTTCAAATGGCTAAGGCTAGCAAAAATGTTCCCCAGCTGCCATAGGAGTGCGATTAGGAAAGATTGCCGGAAGCTCATAGATGTGGTTTTTCAAGGAATTTCAATGGGAACTAGGTGCCTAGCTCCCTTAGGTTCCTTTGAAAATCCCAACTTACGCTTCCTACTTCCAGAGCCCAAATATTTTCCTCCTCAACAGCCTTAATGTAGCAGAAGGAATTTGGGGTGTGGAGAGGTTGGGGGTCCCTTGAGGGAGGCAAGAAGACTGGATCAGACAACTAAAGCTTCAACAATAATATAAACCATATAAACAAGTCACTTTGATATGGGAAAGTTTAGTTGATTCTAGTTCCGCAGCTGTCCAGAAAATGTGTGTCACTGGAGCTATCTTTACCCGTATTTTACAGCAAGAACACAAAACTGGCCTTTTTTTCCTTTCCTTTCCTTTCTAGTAACCTGCTCCTATGGACCAAGGAACACTATTGTGCTGTAATATAAAAAGTGAAGAATTGCTTATTGAGTGCAGAGCCCGGTGAACAATGCAGCACTCTATTAATGAATATTCAATCCAATTTGAATGGCAATTTGATTCTGTTGCAACCCTTTCCGTGAACGTTTGAGCATACAAGATTTACTACAATGAGGATGTAAATATACATTCAAAAGCAAATTCTGAATTGCACAATTAATTGATAACAGTGAATTTTTGAATTGTGGATTTCAAAGTTTACGCTTGAAAAAGCAATTTGAAATTGAGATTAGTTACATACAGCAAATTGTCCAGTCAGGGGAAAGAAGCCATATCATGTGAGTCATGGAAGCAATTGAAACAATGTGATTTCTAATAATGACTATTCACAATGCACAAACAATCTGCAGACTAAGAATTATTTGCTAAAGTAGTCAGCAAACAATTTAGAACAATGAATACATTGGCGGATTTCGCACTGTGCTTGCAGAGAATTCACAAGCAGAAAAGGAGGTGAAACTCATTGAATAAGGTTGAAACGTTTAAAGAGGCCCAACTCTAATAGGCCTAAATTATTAATTACAAATGATTCATCCAGCACTAATTGAGTGTCCTGTTTTGCTGAGCTAAAACCAACTCTATAATGTCCTGTTAACCTACTGGGCTCATCTCCAGAGCAAGTTGTACTGTCGTTTCCTCTCTCATTTCTCCACTTCTCTTTGAGCCTGTCTTCCCTTATTTTTTCTTTTACAGAGAGAGAGAAAGAAGGGGATTTTCAAACCAGAACAAATTTGAGGATTTCTTTTTTTCCCGACGTATTTGATATGAGAAAACTAAAGAACCTGAGCTGCAACTGAGAACACTGCTCAAATTATCATATAATTGCTTGAAGAAAGATTTAACAGGTAGTTCTGATTGCAGGTATCTGTACCTGTGACAAATGATTTCTGAAATTAGATTCAAGGAACATCAAGCTTTCAAAGGGTCACTTATCTAGGGCTTTTATTTTATTTCCATATGCAAAAGAAAGTTGTTGTTGTTGTTGTTGTTGTTGTTTTTTAAAGTTCATTTAAGGCAAAATATTCATGAGAGAATTGGAAAAAGATTGAAGTGTTTTGTTTTAAAAGGACTGATTCTTGAAGCCATAAAGTATGAAAGAGAGGAAGGAAAACACTTCACGGGGAAGACCCACAATATCATCTTAGACTTCAAAGCTGTTCCAACAGGCTAAGCATTTGAGGAAAAAACAGTAGAGCACAAAGCTGTTTGTGATAAGTTGCACCTCTTATCGGCAAACTGTCATCTGTCTGGAGTGAGAACATTTTGTCCACCCTACCAAAACGAGTCAGAAAAATGGGATAAAAACAAAAGTATAAATCAGAATGGAAGCTGGACGCAGAACTTAAATGATAGCAATTGCCCGGCCAGGATCACTGTACAACTCAATGTCAGATGTGACAGAATTATATTGTCGACTTTAGGTTAGGAATCATGTGTGAGCATATGTTGGACATAAGGACAGGCACCCAGACACATTTCCACATTCGCTACTCAGTCAGCTAGAGGTTGGGGCCTAGGCACCCGCATACGTGGCATCTGTAGGACCACAGAACGGTACCATGGTTTGGAGCGGAGGAAGGTGTTCCTGGGTATTTCAGCTGGAAGGTGCCTTTCAGCACTGCAGGTTGTTTTATGCCACGGGCCCACAGAATGTTGTGTTCCTTTGCAGACTGCAAAGTGGTACAAAGGTCAACAGTGCAGAGACAAACTGCATCCTGCATCGAGCCCAACTCTGCAGCCTCTGCATTACATAAATCTCCCCTTGATTTCAGCTGGAGCTGCATGGGTGCCATCACTGCCAACTCAGGCCCTTTATGTTTACAGAAATAAATAAATAAATAAATAGAAGTTCTGAGAGATTCTTTAGTGCAATTTCTGAGGAGGGAGTGAATTGACCTAACTGCTGCAGTAGCCCTCTTGGTTGCCGTGTCTCCCTCCCTACACACCCCCTTCCACAGGACAAATGGTTTCCTGGTGGGTACGCACAGCCATGGATCCATTATCCAGCCCATCTCACCCTGCTTCCAAAACCACCCTTTGCACTGGGGTGCACAGAGCCCTCCTGGAGCTGTGCTCACTGAAATGCAGGAAGTACAGGTCCCCAGAGCAGGATCTTCATTCCCCACCGTGCATGTGTGCACACATGCACACAGCAGAATATTGCATTGGTCCCATGCCTTCTGTGTCTTCTATGAGAAGAAGCCTTCTGGGGGTTGTGGGAGGAAAACAGGGCACGATTTATTCCCATGGTTTATTGTCCTCCTCCATCCATCCTCCAGGAGTTCTTAGCCTTAAAGGGGCCAGTGGTTGGATGACCCTGGTCAATAGCATTTTGTGTCATGTAGAAGATCGTGGGGATCAGGCTACGTGGAGGCTACCACAGTTATATTTGTGCTTCTGATACATGGAAAAATACCTCTGATTCACAGACATGATATTGTGGTAGCCTCTTGGTATTTCAGCTGCAGTGCAAAGCGGTTGCTCTGAAATATCACTGGGGATCAGCAGTATTAATGCTCCCCCAAACATAACCCATGATCTCAGCAATACAAAACCACTTATAACTGGAGGCATGCACCAAATTTAGAACTTTGGAGCAGTGGGTTGCTCAAGCACCTTAGTTTAGATCCAGGAAGGATGAAAGAGACAAGAAGGTGCAGAAAATACTGGCACAGTTTGAGAGTCTATTAGCCAGATTGCACCTGATGTTCTTAAGTGCTATTCTTCCTCACTTCAACAAATTTAACACTGTGTTCCAATCAGTCAGCCAAGTACACATTGCCATAAGCAAGACCTGGATCACGTCCTGAAAAATTAGCTATTCAGATTCATCAAGCTCATTGTGCTTTTATCAGCATTTAAGCCACTTAAACACCTAACTACGTTTGTAGACACAAGAACAACGAGGGTAGATTTTTATGGTGTCCTCATAGGAGGGAGACCCTTTTTAAAAGGCACTTAGGGACCAAAAAAGATTTATACTGGAGAGGAATGAGGAGTCTAATCCATAAGGTCCCTCTTGAAGAGCTGGTAGACATCCATGATGTTGAAAAGCTCTGCAGTCTGATGCTAGAAACATTACATCTATACAAATGTGCCAGGATGGAAACCTAAAGTTTCACTTGTGAGTTCCCCCATGTGAATGAGGGGTTGAATGATTGGAAGAGGAAAATATTGAAAAATACCAGGGAACTGTTAATTATAAAAACAAAACAGCACCTACCAGTAGACTGGCAGACCTTCAACGTCATTGTTCAGAGATGTTCTGCAGTTCAGCACAGGGGCAAATTGCCATACTGGTTAGTTAGGGGGGCTCGTTTCAAGGCAAACTCAGAAGCAAAAGTCAGCAGTCACTTGCCTGTGTTTTAACCCCAATGGTAACATGTTGAAAGCCAAGACAGTCTTTGAAGACTGAATACGAAAGAAAGCATGCAGCTGAGAGAATTCAAACCCAGTAAACCATTTCATACCTGGCGTCGCCTCATTGGCTTCGGGAATGAACTTAGCTCCATCATTATAACATCAACATTTTAATTAATTAATTTGATCTATCTACTCACATTAACGAAGGGCAGATCTCAAGCAATTCACTCCCTACGACTCCCCGGGGTCCAAAATAGCCTCAATCTGATGACATTCAGGTCACACTGCAAAGCCGTCTTCTTCCCCAGGCATTTGAAACAGGAAGGAATGGTAAGAGTGAGGAACCATTGAAAGAAGGGGATTTGAGATTCTGAATTGGCTGGTTTGCTGCTGCTGGGTTATGGTATTTGTTTGGATATTCATTTTGGGGCAGTCTTAGGTTATGGGTGGGGCATCTAGACCACAGAGAACGATACTTTTTTTGAGAGAGTGTGTGTGTGTGTGTGTGTGTGTGTGTATAAATCTAAACGAATAAATAATATCCAAGCCTTCACTGTAGCCTCTCAAAGGGTAAGGGGCCCTGAAGCTGAATTGCCTGGATTAAATACGACACCGTTAAAAATATTTTGCCAAACCTCAGCACTTGTGTCCAGAAATAAGTTCTGCTTTCAGAAAGACTAACCTGTTGTCAGCAGGGCTGGGATAAGTGATAGGAATTTACTTTCTCGCAATTGGCTTCCGCTGCTGGGGCCCTGGCTGGAACCCAAAGCTGCCCATTTCAGACAGAAGCCAGGAAGAGGACGGTGGCAAATATCAAAGTGTCATTCATTGCATGTCCTCTTGTGACAGCAGGGGTTAATCAAGTCTACGGTGTGTATAATGTGTCTCTAGCATATATGCAGCAGTGTGTATAGACATACAGCGTGTGCTGGGAGAGTGGGGAGGATACCTCTCGAGGCTATCTTCTCTCAACATTATGTGGAGTGGGGTGCCACGCAAATTCTATTAATTACTTCTCTGGAAATCTTGGCAAGCCCAGGGGAGTCGGCAGTTAATCAGCTCTGTACTACTGCACACCCCCGCAGGTAATTGAGCCTTACTGCAGAGTCCCAGGGAGACGTGTGGCAGCGTCAGATCATAAAGAAATGCGCTATCCTATGCGCGTATGCACTTCGTCTAGTTTGTAGAATGCTAATCTTCTCTCTTAGACCTCATTTGCATATTTAGCCCTTTCTGTGTCAGGGATTCCTGGGCTCACTAATTAGACTGTTTGTTTATTTCAGGACCATTTAGAAGCCCTTTATTGGCCTTTTGTGTTCTCATTTAGCTTTGTGCACTAATCTAGCATTTTTTACTGAATAGTTTGAAGATCAAACTAAGGTCATGGTCATCGTGTCTCCCGACTTTCTCAGCCTTCAGAGACACTGGGGAGTTGAACTTATGTTTTTTGTCGTTGATTGGTTTGGGGGTTTTTTTTTTAATAAGCATTATCATATTCTGTGCCTACTGACAATAAATCCAAAGGAACCAGGTCCGGAATTTTTAAAGAGGTTTACCCAAGGGAATGTCAATTACCTCTCCCTTCCCACACTGCAGACATTCCCTAGCACTTACAAATTCAGTTTTTGTTTTGAGACATGCAACCGCTTCGCTACAGTTATTCATCTTGCACTCTAAGGTGAGCAAAAAAGACTTTAATAAGTAACCATTGAAAGACAGGGGATGGGAGTGCAGCGCCGTGATCCCAGTAATGGAATAAAATTGTGGATTTCAAAAAGAAATTGTGTGTGTGTGTGTGTGTGCGTGCTTTAAAACACAGTGGACCAAATCCTAAAGTCCTCACTCAGGTCAAACTCCCTTTGGCTTCATCTGGAGTTTGGCCTCGCTTAGGAGTTTAGGATTCAGGCCAGTGTTTGAGAAATTAGTTCCTCCTTCACATTTGGTGATTGCCAAGACCTGAGTCCACATTTCTGTGTCCCCTCTTCAAGAGCTGATTACATCACTGGCAAGCACTAGGAGCAGGACGTTCCGCAGCACTCCTTGTTCTGTGGGAGAGGTGTTAGTGCTGTCCTTGGATTTGAAGGGGAAACACAAGGACCTTGAATTAAGGCAGGTGAAGGAGGAGCTTTTTCTAGTATTAGACCCAGTTTATCCCTGTAGCTGTACTGAATCCAGCAGAGTCACCAATGGGATGAATTTGGCCTATGTTGCCTTAGAGTGAAATAACGTTGCCTTGAAGCAGACGCTTTTATTCCTGATCAAAGGCGCACCCGAGCACTCTGTCCTCCACTCTCCTCAGCCTCCTTTTCGTACAAAACATCTCTCTCCTTGTGTGTTTGATGGTCTTTCTTTTGCATTTAGATCCACTGCCCACGTTACCCTAACCTAGTCCAGTTTTTAAATGTGGACCTGTAACACGGTATATTAGCCTTTAAAGAGTAGAGGGGGCCAGAAGACGCAGCTCCAGGGAGCTGGAATGAACAAAGGCCCAGGAAATGGCCTGGTAATGGAAGAGAAGAAGGAGTTAGGGAATGAGGAGTTGGCTGGGGGGAAACCTCAGGATGCTGTTTCTTTAAGGGCCCAGGATTGGAAGCCCTGTCATGGCTCCCCTCTATTCCAGCCAGCCTGGAGAGGGGCAGTATGCAGACCGCCCTCACCCTCAGAACACGGGAGACACTGGCAAGAGCAGGAAGCTAGAGCCAGGAGGCTAAACTGCAGCTATGAAAGGTGACCCCTGTGATGAGCAGGCTGTGGCAGGGGAAGAGCTCTATGGAGATGGCAGGAGAGCCAGAGGTGGAGTATAAGCCTTTGGATTGCAGTGATGGACTTTACTGGTGGGACTGTTTGGCACTGTTTGCGGGCATGAAGCCAGCCTCAAGTGGAGGCTGGAGGGATGTATAAGAAAGGCTCTGAGGCTATGTCTACACTACAGAATTAGGTCGGATTTATAGAAGCCGGTTTTATAGAAACCGGTTGTATGCAGCCGATTGTGTGTGTCCCCACCTAAAATGCTCTAAGTGCATGAAGTCGGCGGACCGCGTCCACAGTACCGAGGCTAGCGTCGACTTCCGGCGCATTGCACTATGGTACCTATCCCACAGTTCCCGGAGCCTCCGGCGCCCATTGGAATTATGGGTTGAGATCGCAATGCATTGCACCAGCCCCCTTGCCTTGATGATGATGGTTATCAGATGTATTATTCGCAGGATGGGGCAACATTGCTACACAGCAGCAACCCCTTGCCTTTTGGGCAGAAGATAGTATATTACGACTGGTATCCATCGTTGTCATACTGCAGTGGGCATCAGATCGTGCAATAGACCTGAAGGCTTACTGCCAAGCGCCCAGTATTTGCTGCCAAGCACCCAGAAAATGCCAAGGGCTATCAGTCATGCTGCACCGTCGTCTTAAGATGTAAAAAATAGATTTATTCTCCATTCATTTGCTTCCCCCCTCCCTCCTGCTAAACCCAGGCTTTTGAGTTCAATCTTTGGGGGGGGGGGGGGCATTCTGTGTGACAGTTGTTTGTGTTTCTCCCTGATGCAAAGCCACCTTTCTTGATTTTAATTCCCTGTACCTGTACGCGGTGTCACTCGCCCCTCCCTCCCTCTCTCCCTCCCTCCCTTCTTCCCCTGGTCCGTCAGATACTACTTTCGCGCTTTTTTTCAGACCAGACGCCATAGCCAGCACTGGGATCATGGAGCCCGCTCAGATCACCGCGGCAATTCTGAGCACTATGAACACCACGCGCATTGTCCTGGAAAACATGCAGAGCCTCCTGGACATGCCAAAGCCAAACCAGGACCAGCTGAGGAGGAGGCGATTGCAGCGCGGCGACGATAGTGATGAGGAAATTGACATGGACCTCTCACAAGGCACAGGCCCCAGCAATGTGGAAATCTTGGTGTTACTGGGGCAGGTTCATGCCGTGGACCGCCGATTCTGGGCCCGGGAAACAAGCACAGAGTGGTGGGACCGCATCGTGTTGCAGGTCTGGGACGATGCCCAGTGGCTGCGAAACTTTCGCATGCGTAAGGGCACTTTCATGGAACTTTGTGACTTGCTTTCCCCTGCCCTGAAGCGCCAGAATACCAGGATGAGAGCAGCCCTCACAGTGGAGAAGCGAGTGGCGATAGCCCTGTGGAAGCTTGCAACGCCAGACAGCTACCGGTCAGTCGGGAATCAATTTGGAGTGGGCAAATCTACTGTGGGGGCTGCTGTGATCCAAGTTGCCAGGGCAATGAGAGACCTGGTGATATCAAGGGTAGTGACTCTGGGAAACGTGCAGACCATAGTGGATGGCTTTGCTGCAATGGGATTCCCAAACTGTGGTGGGGCGATAGACGGAACCCATATCCCTATCTTGGCACCGGCGCACCAAGCCACCGACTACATAAACCGCAAGGGGTACTTTTCAATGCTGCTGCAAGCCCTGGTGGATCACAAGGGACGTTTCACCGACATCAACGTGGGCTGGCCGGGAAGAGTACATGATGCTCGCGTCTTCAGGCAGTCTCTTCTGTTTCGAAAGCTGGAGGAAGGGACTTTCTTCCCAGACCAGAAAATAACAGTTGGGGATGTTGAAATGCCTATCGTGATCCTTGGGGACCCAGCCTACCCCTTAATGCCATGGCTCATGAAGCCATACACAGGCAGCCTGGACAGCAGTCAGGACCTGTTCAACTACAGGCTGAGCAAGTGCCGAATGGTGGTGGAATGTGCATTTGGCCGTTTAAAAGCGCGCTGGCGCAGCTTACTGACTCGCTCAGACCTTAACGAAAAGAATCTCCCCATTGTTATTGCTACTTGCTGTGCGCTCCACAATATATGTGAAAGTAAGGGGGAGACATTTATGGCGGGGTGGGAGGTTGAGGCAAATCGCCTGGCCGCTGATTACGCGCAGCCAGACACCAGGGCGGTTAGAGGAGCACAGCAGGGCGCGGTGCGCATCAGAGAAGCGTTGAAAACCAGTTTTGTGACTGGCCAGGCTACGGAGTGAAACTTCTGTTTGTTGCTCCTTGATGAACCCTCTGCCCCTCCCCCACCACCCTGTTAACTCTACTTCCCTGCAAACCAACCACCCCACCCTCCCCTACTACCCTCCCCCCTTCGAGCACCACTTGCAGAGGCAATAAAGTCATTGTTGCTTCACATTCATGCATTCTTTATTAATTCAGCACACAACTAGGGGGATAATTTGAAAGGTAGCCCGGGATGGGTGGGGGAGGAGGGAAGGAAAAGGACACACTCCAATTTAAAACTTTAAAACTTATTGCTATGGAAATCATCTAGGGTGGAGTGAGTGGGTGGCCGAAGGCCCCCCCACCGTGTTCTTGGGCGTCTGGGTGAGGAGGCAATGGGACTTGGGGAGGATGGCTGCTGGTTACAGAGGGGCTGTAGCGGCGGTCTCTGCTCCTGCTGCCTTTCCTGCAGCTCAACCATACGCAGGAGCATATCACTTTGATGCTCCAGCAGCCGGAGCATCGACTCTTGCTTTCTGATTACAAGTTGACGCCACCTCTCCTCTTCAGCCCGCGTTTCAGCACGCAACTTCTCCTCTTCAGCCCGCGATTCAGCACGCCACCTCTCCTCTCGCTCATATTGGGCTTTTTTAAAATCAGTCATTGACTGCCTCCACGCATTCAGCTGTGCTCTGTCAGCGTGGGAGGCAGTCTGAAGTTCAGTAAACATTTCGTCACGCGTCCTTCGCTTCCTTCTTCGAATATTCACTAGCCTCTGCGAAGGAGTAAGATTTGCAGCTGGTGGAGAAGGGAGAGGTTGTTAAAAAAGATACATTTTAGAGAACAATGGGTAGACTCTTTCACGTTAGATTTTGCTGTTCACAACATCACACAGCACATGTGCTTTCGTTACAAGGTCGCATTTTTCCTCTTATATTGAGAGTCTCCTGGTTTGGTGTGAGAGATCACTCACGCAGTGCCAGGACACAGATTTCAGCTTGCAGGCAGCCATGGTAAGACATATAGTCTTTGGGCTTTTTTAACCTTCTTAACATGTGGGGATGGTTTCAAACAGTTCTGCCCTCATTTCCCATACCAAGCACCCGTGCCATTTAAAATGGGTTTGCAATGTAAAAGGAGGGGCTGCGATTTCAGGTTTAACATGCAGCACAAACCCAACTAACTCCCCTCCCCCTCACACCCAATTCTCTGGGATGGTCACTTCAACCCTCCCCCCCACCGCGTGGTTAACAGCGGGGAATATTTCTGTTCAGCAGACCAGGAAGGGGCACCTCTGAATGTCCCCTTAATAAAATTGCCCCATTTTAACCAGGTGACCGTGAATGATATCACTCTCCTGAGGATAACAAAGAGTGATAAGGAATGGATGTTGTCTGCATGCCAGCAAACACCGGGACCATACGCTGCCATGCTTTGTTATGCAATGATTCCAGACTACGTGCTACTGGCCTGGCGTGGTAAAGTGTCCTACCATGGCGGACGGGATAAGGCAGCCCTCCCCAGAAACCTTTTGCAAAGGCTTTGGGATTACATGAAGGAGAGCTTTCTAGAGATGTCCCTGGAGGATTTCCGCTCCATCCCCATACACGTTAACAGACTTTTCCAGTAGCTGTACTGGCCGCGATTGCCAGGGCAAATTAATCATTAATCATTAAACACGCTTGTTTTTAAACCATGTGTAATATTTACAAAGGTACACTCACCAGAGGTCCCCTGTGTGCCCTCAGGGTCTTGGGTCAGTTCGGGGGTTACTGTTTCCAGGTCCAGGGTGACAAACATATCCTGGCTGTTGGGGTAACTGGTTTCTCCGCTTCCTTGCTGCTGTGAGCTATCTATGTTCTCTCCATCCTCATCTTCCTCGTCCGCCGAACCCGCTTCCCCGTTTGCAGAGAGGGACTCATAGAACACGCTTGGGCTAGTGGTGGCTGCACGCCCTAGAATGGCATGCAGCTCCGCGTAGTAGCGGCATGTTTGCGGCTCTGCCCCGGACCTTCCGTTTGCGTCTCTGACTTTGTGGTAGGCTTGCCTTAGCTCCTTAATTTTCACGCGGCACTGCCGCGCGTCCCTGTTATGGCCTCTGTCCTTCATGGCCTTGGAGATCTTTTCTAATGTTTTGCCGTTTCTTTTACTGTTTCGGAGTTCGGCGAGCACTGCTTCATCTCCCCAGATGGCGATCAGATCCTGTACCTCCCGTTCGGTCCAGGCTGGAGCTCTTCTGCGATCCTGGGACTGGGACTGGGACTCCATCATGGTTACCTGTGCTGATGGGCTCTGCATGGTCACCTGTGCTCTCCACGCTGAGCAAACAGGAAATGAAATTCAAACGTTCGCGGGGCTTTTCCTGTCTACCTGGCCAGTGCATCTGAGATGAGAGTGCTGTCCAGAGCGGTCACAATGAAGCACTGTGGGATAGCTCCCGGAGGCCAGTAATGTCGAATTCCGTCCACACTAGCCCAATTCCGACCCCCTAAGGTCGATTTTATCGCTAATCCCCTTGTCGAGGTGGTGTTAGGAAACCGGTTTAAAGGGCCCTTTAAGTCGACAGAAAGGGCTTCGTAGTGTAAACGTGTCCAGGCTTAAGTCGATTTAACGCTGCTAAAGTCGACCTAAACTCGTAGTGTAGACCAGGCCTGAGGAATCTGTAAGGGCCCAGAAGAGGAAGAATAGAGGGAGGTTGCTGCAATGAGAACTCTGGCCATGAGGGACCGCTCTGGAAGAGACAGTGCTGTTGCAGGCAGCCTTACTGGGATGTGAAAATCCCAATGCTCAGACGGACACACAAATGCCCTTTTTAGGCACCCAAGTGCCAATGCGAGGATCCAAATGCAGAATTTTAACATCCTTTGAAAGTCCAACATCTAGAAATTGGCCTAGGATGTCCTTTAAATCTTATTTAGCCTTGTTATTTCTCTTCAATCTCTTTTTGTTTTCTTCCTTGAGGATTTTTCTGTTCCTCTAGGCAATAGAGATCTCTGATTTCCTTCTCTCAGCCCTCTTTCTGGGACCCCTCACTTCTCCTTTGTCTCTAACTTTCCCGCTTTGTGGCTTGTCAGTTTCACACAAGTCAAAATACTCCGAAAGCAAAATCGAAGGAGATTCTTCACTCTCCCCAGATGACAATCCAGACACAAGTAAAAGCTCCAGTTAGAAGAAAGATGGAGTTAGTCAAACAGATTTGTCCACTTTTAAGAGAAACATCCTGGTATTCTGTTCCTAGTGCAGAGTTATACTGTCAAATGCACGCATGCAGCTGAGCTTATCTATGAAGACTGATTTAAGAGAGGTCTGTTGGCTGCTAAAAGGCTTAACTGGTGCTCTTGATATTCTTTCATCATATTCCCAAACAAGCGTAACTCTTGATCCTCAAGCCTGCTGCTTTTCAGAGAGTGGAGGGCCCCACGAGGGGACGTGATATGGACAAAAAGAAGCATTCAGTTCATAACACAACACAGTATGCCCATTTAATTTCTCCCATTAAATTTGTTGCAAAAGCACAGTTTTTTCCACACTTTTGATAGGAACAATTGGCATTCTGCAGACATCTTTAGGTAGGCAGCTGGCCAGCCACACGTGTTTGTAAAAATAGATCTGCTAATGTTAAGTTCCCACTGAAAGCTTCTGCATTAGGGACTCTGCATGGATTTTGGACAATCCCTGCAAGATTATTGTTCCATTTGAGAAAAAAAGAAATGCTGTGACACATAGTGCAGCTCTTGTGTTTCTTAGTATTTGAAAGGAAAATATATACCCGTTTGCATCAGCCTGTCTCAGTCGGAAAGCTCAGAAGCTAGGCGCTACCGCTCAGCATGAACAAACTTCTATCTATCCAGCAATCTAGCTTTCTATAAGTACATAGGAAGAGTAATCTGATCCTGTCTTTGGACATGTCAGATTTCATGGGTGAGTAAAATAGTTTGTTTTCTTCTGTTTATCAATAGTATGTGAGAACAGATTTGAAATTGCTTATAAATGGATAGCATCCAGTGATATGCAATCCATTTGCTACCCGGGCATATGCCCAGCAGCACATGCATGCATGCACACACATACATACACACAAACACACACACACCGGGATGGTAGCCACAGCAGACATACGCATAGTGCATGGGGAACAGTGTATGAGAACTGAGTAATGCAAAAACCAATACCAGATATATACAGAAAACAATGGTCTGAGATGCAATATTGTTTGCATTGATCACTCTGCAGGTACCTAACTATGTCCATGCACTCTGGTTGATAGTCCGGGTCTTGATATATTGGCCTCAGTACGGGAAAGATCAGGTCCCCAAGAATCACAACACATGAAACAGATAAACCCCACATATAACAGTACAGCCATCACCATATGAAATCAGATCAGGTTCGTTGGAAAGATCATTAGGGCCTATTTCAATACACGTGGGGCTGATTGGTGGTTTTGCATCAAAATCATTCAGAATTCATGGTTTTGATGGAAAATCAAGTGAAAGTCAGTGATATGACTGAGTTTCACTTTGTGATTTGGGGTTAATTTGAACCCCAAACAAAAGCAAACCTCTGGGGGAATGAAACTCGGATTGAAACTGAAGAAAATATTCACAGAAAACCCCCTGTGAAGGAAAAAAAACTACTGAGCTCTACATTTATCCTTGTCATGGAAAGTCCCGTTCAATCATGTACAGAGTTACACATAATAGATTTCTTTAAACCAGTTAATGCTATATTTACTCAAGTGTCAGAATTGCCATCCAGTAGAAATCTAAGCCAGGTCAAAATCAAGGACCACTTTGATGCAGGAGAGGATGGATTCAACATGAGTGGAAGAAAAGTAAAGTGAATGATTTCTGGAAGGAATGTAGAACAGTAGTGGATGAACTTTTCAGATAAATAATAGCCTAAAAGAGATGAAACATTATAGTTTCAATTACAATTGTGCTCAACCACCCAGGAGATAATTCAAACAAGAAAAAAATCGCTGGATTGCCATCCTCAGTACAGACGTACAATTTAATTCCACTTACTGTAGGTTCACTGCATGTATTTTGAATGAGATACATTTGTTAGTGTGCAAAGATCTGAAAAATGTGTGTCCCTTTTATCAACGTGACAGCAAAAATCTAAAGGAAAACCCCCTTATCTTTAGATCAATCTGCCGGTATTGAGTTTATTTACTGTAGATATTTCTTATTAAATATTTTTGTCCACCAGGATCATCTCTTGAGATGTCCTGTCTCATTTTTTCAGCGGATACAGAACACATAGCCAAATCCACTCACATATTCCATTCTTCAGACTTAACAAATGAATTACACAAATAAGTTAGGCACTTTCATTAGAATAATTAAACCCTTAGTATAATTGCTACATCTAATATATAATATTATAGCACAACATGTATCTAATTAATTATGCAACATAAAAGGTTTCACATCCAAATGCTGTCTATTTTAAGGGGACACACTGTCATTTTTCAGATTATTTGGGCCAAATTCTGCCCTGTGAAATCTTAATGAATGCACTTGAATTTGGCCCAGCAAGAGGAGAATTTGCCACAACTCTATTTAATCTGAAAAATAGGCAGATTATGTATTCTGGAGAAAAGAGGAGTATATCTTCACTGAAAACTAACTCCACCATAAAGTATGTGGACCTAATTTGCATAAGTGCAGCTGAGAACAGAATGCAACACTGTAATTCCAATTCCAATGACAACTTCTCTATTGCCAATGCTTTCAAGCCATTTGAATCATCTGAGAATCATCCCTGGGATATTTTAGCCCAGCCTCTGACATAGTTGTCCTCAAAATAATATGGCAGCAAATGAAAGAGGATTTCTATTATTTGATAAACCCCTCTCCTCTACACAGCATTTTCCAGTTTCTGAGGTTTTTCTTGAAACTGTGAAACAAATATTGGCTATTAAAAGACCCCTAAACCATCCAATCACACTTAGTATTTGCAAACACACTACAGTCAGGTTATGAGGCATATAGACAATGAGAATCCTTCCTTTTAGTTATCCCAGTGTTGAGAATTATCCAGAGTTCTTCTGGGCCCCTTAGCACTTCTCAAATTTTAGCCCTGAAGTCTTTGAGTAAGAAGATGCAGCCTGCCATCATTCTAATTAGAGTGGAATATAGGAATGTTTGCTTCACCTTCCGCATCCAGCCTTTAATCCAGGGCTCTTCCCAGTGGCCCAGGAGGTGTAGTCCCTCAGTGTGAAAACTTAATGAAGAAAGCAAGAGTCTTTTTCCTTTGGAGGCCAGGACTCAAGTCCACCTGACTGGCCAAATGAATTTGTGGTCTCATTTCAGTCCCTCGTGTAAAATAATCCACATCACAACGCCCCCCGCCCCTGCATAATTTAAGAAGGATGAAAGTTTGGCAGAAGACAGAACTAAGGTGAAAAGGAAACCAAGTAACCCCTCGGCCCAAAAGACAGTTATGTGCCTCATAGATGTGGGGCAGCGTGAGGAGGGTGAATTGTGTCTGCTTATAACAAAAGCAGCCAGTACACAACTAAATGGCCTTACTTTCCAATAGTGCTTCGAAGCTGAACTTTCCTCAGTACAGAAAGTCAGCAGAACGTGAACATTAATTAAAAAAAAAAGGAGAGAGAGAGAGAGATTGAGAGAGAGAAAGGACCAGATGGTACTTTGTTTCCTTCCCATCCTGGGAATAGGACTAGCAGGCCCAGCCCCTTGAATGCCAGCACAGTCAGAATGTCTCAGTCCCAGCACAGTCCCAGTCAAGTGCCTTAGCCACAAAAACATCCTTCCTCTCATGGGCTTATTGCAGCTAGACAGTTTCAAATTAGGAAGTTCCTGAATCAGGCAACAGAGTTTCCTTAATTTTATTTGAGAGGTGGCAGCCATACAGTATATCTGTGCTTTTCCAAGACAAGTTCAGTTTTGCTATCCCTATAGTTTCAGCTGCATAAGGTGTTCACTTGCTTTCCCAGCCTTCTCTGTTTTGCTGTTGTGCATTCTATTGAGTTTCAGTCCTGAGACAGCTGTATTTCAGTCAACGAAACACAGTGGATGGGCAACATGATTCTTTTATATATGGTTTATAAAGTGCATTCGGATCCTTCTGGAAGAAAGGCACTGTCCAAACATAAATGGTCACTATTATTATTATTATTGTTTTCAGTGTTGCTTTAGCCGTGTTGGTCCCAGGATGTGAGAGAGACAAGGTAGTAAGTAAGGTATTATCTTTTGTTGGACCAACTTCTGCTGGTGGAAGGTCCAAGTTTTTGAACTACACAGAGTTCTTCTTCAGGGCTGGTTATATCTTACTGTGTTGACCAATATTGCTTTAGCAAAGAGGCACTGGGATCATTGGCACCTGGCCTAAAAATATATGCCACCTTTGCTATGCGACCTATGCTCCTCCAGAGAGATAGGCTCATGCTCTCACAGCTTCACAAGCTGTAGATTCATAGTTGAATATTTCTGTGCCCAGAGCAAAGTTTTGCAGTTTTAAATTGTAGAACGCTAATTTCATGTTCCCAACAAACATTCAGTGGCACAAAGGACCACAGGAGCCTCCAAAAGAGTATTTCAGTGGGGACTTCTCAGTCAATGCTTTATTTAAAAAAAAATACTGCTTACCATAGGACACAATAGCAGTTCAAGTGCTTGAACTGAAATATCCTTGTGAAGTCCTCATGATAGAAACTGATATGTGCTGCAATGGATAATGGATGAGTTTTCTTGGACAGCTGATACATGGAACAGACCGTCCCTAATTTATTTATTATGATAGTGTGCAATGGTGGGTGACTTAAAAACAAAAGGGATGGGGGAGACTTTTTCCCCTATGTAGATGAAGACACAAGTTCTGTTATTTATGATGATTTTATTATAGTAGAGCCTAGAATTCTCAACCAAGATCAGGGCCCAGTTGTCCTAGGCACTGTACAAGTATACAATGACAGACAGTCCCAACCCCCAAGAGCTTATAGTCTACATAAACAGGACGGGTCTGAGCATAGGAAAAGTGACTTGCCCAAGGTCACACAACAGGTCATTAGCGGAGCCATGAATAGAGAAGTCTCCCAACTCCCAGTCCAGCCTGGTCCACTGCCCCACACTGTACTGTAGACTTAATATAGCTAATAGTATTGCCTCATGCATGTAACATGGAGGGGGAAATAACACCAAATCTTCCAATATATCCAATCTCTGAGACCTATAGAACTGGTGTTGCATTGCCTGATCTGGTGAATTAAAACAAACAGAAAACTGGCCCCAAATGGGATTCTGCGGTTTGGGCATTTTGCAGAATTTTATTTGGTAGACTTTTTTTACAACGGCATAAAGATGATGGGAAAAACTTGGTGGTGCTGTTGTTCTGCTTTTCTATGCAAAACCTAGTTTTGTGTTCAGAATAAACAAAGCAGCACAGCCCAATTATGCAAACCTTCCTCAAGTTTAAAAAGAATGTATTACAGAAGAGAAATGGACCTTTTCACGAAACTGCACTAGCCCCTTTGATCTAGTTGAGATGACATTAAAGAGCATATTGTTCAGATATAATTTCACTGGTTCCTGGATAGGTCATCTGACTGGAAGATGAAATTTTTAAAAGCTTTTCTCCTCCTGCTATTCATATCATTGCAGGTCACATTTCCCTAGAGGTTAACTCTGTTGGCTCAAGGACACAGGCGTGCAGTAGAATGAGGGGTGTGCAGAGGGAATGAAGAGGCAGTTGCCCCTTGACATATTAAATTGTTAAAAGATCTAGAATCCACTTTGGAAAGATGGTCTGAGGCAATATCTATCCCAGTGCTAAAATAACTCCATGACGTGAGCTGATTTCAAAAAGTGGCTGTTAGATACAGGGCATTCTTTTGCATGCAGTAATACAGATAATTAATATAGAATAGGAGTCAGTAAAAGTAAGCCATAGTGGAAGGAATATTTTTGTAAATACTACATGACTTTGCAAAAAATACTTTTAAAAATTAAAAACATCCATGGAGGGCTGGATTCTGCTCCCATTCCATTCCATCTCAAAGCTCCCACTGATTTACTGGGAGCAGCATTAGGCACTAGTTATCTTCTTTTGCTGTAGCTTCTGCTGAAGAATCTTACAAAGTATGGGCTTTCCCTTACCCCATTGACCGGGGTAAGTCTGTCCGCCTGTAGAAAGGACCTTTTGTCACAGCGTCAGGATTTCAGGGGCATATTAGCTGATCTGTGGCTTTTTACTTGTGGCTTTGCTCTGAGCCATCATTTTTAACTGATATTCCCACCCTGCGTGCCTTGGCTTCAGCTGGGATTGTAGACTGCGCCATGCTAGTTAGAGGGGCAGTAGTGTTCCCTGTGAGACTCCACTGCCTCCCTCACCAGAGAGGAAAGAGTCCAGTTCATAATACGCCCTCCATGTGGAAGCTGAGAACAGTTCCTCAATGCTCCCAGCCTCAGGTTGCTTCCCTACTCAGTAATTAAGCAGCAGTATCCATTAAACCACACCATGTGCCCCCTTGTTAGAGTTACTTGTCTTACTATGTACTTCTAAGTTATTTATATTTCCAGCAGCTATAATTGAGGAGTCTCTTTCGAGCTAGAAGCAGAGATCTGGAGAGCTATTTTACACACCTCATTATAGATTACTTCCCCTCCCTTCCCCTGCTAAATCATTAAGGGCTAATCCTGAGAACCAGCTGGGAGGTGCTGAGCACCCTGAACTCTCATCACTTGTCTTCACTGGTGGTTTTTTTACCCTGCGATAATGGATTGCCAGTTAACTCAAGGTCATTCACGCCTTTGCAAAGTCTAGTCTGGACACTCCCCAAATGAAACAGTCAGGCAGGTGGATGGAATTTGAGGGCGCTTATTTCATCACAGCCCCAATCCAGCAAAGCACTTAAGCATGTGCTTAAATCCCATTGAAATCAAGTTTAGTATATTCAAGTCCAGCACATATTTAGGTGCTTTGCTTAGTAGGGACCTCGACTCCTTGCAGAATCTGGTCCTAAATGTGTTCTATTTCTCTTTAATTTGGGAGTAAACCCTGCTCACCTTGCTGTTGTGAGTAATCCCATGGGCATGAATGGTGGTTTTGCTCAAAGATGGTGAACAAGATTTGTCCCTCTCTTGGGCATTTAGTCTCAACATTTAGAATGTAATTTTAAGCCTGAATTTCATTCGGTATCAACAGATGAGCAGTACCAGCTTTTATAAGAGCTTTACATAGTGGGAGGAGTGATAAAGTCCAGCAAACCTTACTCTTACGTTTGCAGGAATTGGACAGGAATATTATATGTATTAGTGCTAGGTTTCTGCTGCCAGCATGAACAGCACTTCCCGTGATGTATGGTCCTAGCAAATGTACTGTAATACATGCATCAAATACGCTCTCAGAGTAAATAGATATTGTCTAAAGTACATTACCTCTGTGCTTTCGTGTTTAATTTAATGTAAGTGAATGGCCTTAATTTCTCTAAATTGTAATAATAATCATAATGCGAACAGTGACATTACTAATAATTTATTTTGCACATCATTAATCAACAATGAAACATTTTAATTACCTGTTCAGAAATGTCACACTGTAAATTAATTCCATGTAATTATATATCTGAATTCCATGGCTAATTAAAACGAATAAACAATCACAGTCAATGGATCAGTACATTTGTAAGGGGATCTGCTCTTGCCCTGCTCTTCAGGATAGTTATGCGGGTTATACACAGCACAAGAAGAATTAGACTCTATTGCTTTGCCTGAGTCACTTGTATTCCTTAAACAGTGTGTTACTAGGTTAAAGTAGCAAATTGCATGGCCCATGGGGTACAAAGAGAATTGCATATGCACAAGTCTGTAACTAATGTGAAGTTGGGTGTAGATCTTTGATGACTGTTTCTCTTTCAAAGTGCTAAACACAAATAATTTTGCCTTTTAAAGTGTCTGTCATGCAGGCACCTCAGGGCACATTGGAAATAACACAAACATGAAATAGAACAAAATCAGAAACAGACAATAACACTTTCACAGTAATTAGGTCAATTGCTTTTTGGGGACAAGTGCATCAAATTACCAGCCTGAGTGACAGCTCAGATTTTCATGGCAGTATTTAGCTGCAGTATTCTGCTTTCCTTTTAGGTCGTCTCTTCCACTGACGTGACTTTTAAGAAGAGCATGAGATTAAGATCAGTCAGTGTGCGATGAATTTTGCCTCATGTGGGCCAGCTTGTGTCCACCGTTAAGAGTTGATGTAAAAAGCTGCCCAATGGAAGCAATTTGTAGTGTATTGGTCCTATAAAGCCCAGAAACTATGCTAGGTATTCTTGCATCTTATCTATTACCAAGCTATTTACATATGTACAAACATCGGACACTCTCGTTAACACCTGCTGCCTTCCATTCAAATGTTGCGCTATTGAGGCTTGAAGGTGGTGAGTGATAAAACTCCATTTGCAGCTGAAATGATCGTGAGCGGTGGATTTGCACTGAGGCCCAGTCCTTTGGCTCCAGTCACTGAAGTCTGGTCCTGGAACATGTATCAGTGGTTTTGATACCTGCAGCAGATCATTCCTTTAACTGGAGTTTATAAAGAAACAAAAGTTAGCCTTGTTGGTGGGTGGGGAATTGCAGGGGAGTGAGTTCCTAATTGAAGGGTCGAAAGTGCGGCAGACCTAATGGTTTATAGAAGCAGCTTTGAGAACAGGATGATAAATGAGAGCAATGTCATGATGAGTACAGCAACTAAGTAACGAGACCTTTATTTGATACATAAGACCGCAGGGAGCTTCTGTGCAGAGAATACAAAGAATAGGGCTAAGTTTTGCAGATTTTGGAAGGCATTAGTAAGGGGGAAAGGAATGCTGACACTGCAGTCAAATGCATGGATCAGGATTTTAGTATTTTTCAAAGTAAGCATGGGACATAGTAATTTGCTCATATATTTTCAGATGGCGGACAGGTATCCTGACTTTTGATTTACTATGCTATGTTGCTGTAGGGAATGTTCTGGGTTTAAAATGAGGTGTCCAGAGCCCTGATTTGATCACCTGATCGCTGAGTTCCAGCAGGGAGACGAGGAAGTCATTGTACACATAACAAGAACCTCCAGCCAAAAATTTCCTCTGTTTTCAATTGAACTGGAAGAAGCTGCTGATAGGTTAGGGCGGGATGTCAGAAACACAGCAGTTAACAGTAAAGATGAATGAGAGATTGAGAGGTGATAACTTAGAAAAATCAGTGTGTCATCCATATTAAAGAGACAGCTTTCCGTGTGTTACTGCTGGACAACACGAGTGGTGGTTCATATATGTATACTAAACTACATTGGTCCTAAAGATAAATCCCCAAGAACCATAAGAAGTAAGTCCAGAAACCCTTAGTAAAATCTGATGCACATTGTATAATCTGTCACTGTACACTATGTTCTCCATATAACTTCTTAAATTTGTGAGACAATTATAGAGAAAATGATACTGCAATCTGTAAAGCAGTTTCTGTAGTGGTTTTATTCGCAAGCTCAATGCTATGCATAATCATTGCCAGAAACCTCTCCAGAGGTGTGTGCATAATAGAGGAATATCAAGTCAATGAGTCAAGACACCAAAAAATAAAATTCAGATGAACATCACATTCAAAAAATTATATAATCTGTCATTTAATGCTATCTTAAATCCTCCTTATTGAAATAATACATCTGATCATAAAGCAACCTGGGGCATCAATACCATATTGCACTGCATTCAGAATACATGAAGAGTCACAACATTCTGCAACTATAGTTTGCTGCCAAAGGATGATGGTAACTAACTTTTTAAATCTTGCAATGATCTTAAAATGGAATTCCACAATGCACATGAATTGTTCATAGCTGGAAAATGCAGAGATCTGGTAGGGATGTATAGAACCTTTTGTCTTATGTTCCCTGTTCAAATCCAACCTGGGTTGGTAGTCACCTTACAGCATTATCAACTGATGACTTATGTGAAATAAGTTGTTTCTTAATTATTTTAATGTTATTCCCAGATGTTTAAGTGACCAATTGGGGTAGTATACTGGAATGCTTTACATGGCTTAGATTGCAGGAGAGATGACGTATTGTACCTCAAAAATAAGCAGCAAGAGCAAGTTAGTCCAGATCTTTTCACCAGCACTAAATTCACTTATGAAAAAATGTTTTTGAACAATTGTATAAAGCCCTGAAGTGGCATCTAGAATCTCTTACGTTCCAATATATATGAAGAATTCTATTTTTATTTAGTGGGCCAATCCTAACTGTGTTCATATATGAGTAATGGACTTATGATCCCCTCTAGATTTAGTTACAGATCTGAGGAACTTACATACAGCAAAGGTCAGACACACTGGTGTGGTGGGAAATAATGTTGTTTCCACACACACTAGTTCCCAATAAATCTGTTGTCACAAGGAAAGTATCACAAAACTATTTTTTAAATTGGTTAGGTACAGGGATGCTGGAACAATTTGTATAGTAGGGATGCTGAGAGCCATTGAACCAACTGTAAACCCTGTATGTGATGGAAACCACTTCAATCCAGGGGGTGTAATAGCACCCCCAGCGCCCCAAGTTTCAGCACCTATGGTTAGGCATGCAATTTTATATAAGTAGTTCTCATGGTTGTGCTAAAAAACCAGGTACTGTTGGGCACAGTTATCTGATCTGCATGGACAAACAGTAATTTTAGTTTGCCTAGACATATTAAAATCAGACCTCAAATGTTCATTTGACTGATTGCTTAGTTAGGATATTGAAAGGGAATTGATTGGCAGAGGTGGGTTGGGTGTTGTTTGCTTTGTAGACTTTTTTAAATCCATAATTAGACTTTTCTTTTTTTTAAAAAAAAGGCAGTGTTCAAATACATTTCATTTGTATTAACTGAAACTACATTACCTTGGGTTTGATTGTTCATTCCTAATGCTGGCAAAATGCTCATTGATATGAGAATTTTGCATGGGTAATACACTGGGTAAAACTGCAGGATTGGGTCCACTGCATCTTTTAAAAGTGTACTGTAATTTTCATGTGGCATTGACTGTTATCCTCACCTTTGTGATAAACAGGGGCCAGAATTTGGAAAGAGCAATTCACAATATGTACGTAAAACGGAATCTTGTAATAGCGTTCTGGAGAGATTTCTTGAGGAATAAGGAAAGTTCAAAGAAAACATTACTGTTCTCTTTGGAAACTTTTTTTTATTCAAGGTTTTTTACATATTATGTAAAATCAAAACCTGCTGTATTGTATAAACTATGACAAACAGTTGGCAAGTTCATTAGAATTTCCCACATGCTCTTGGTCCTTTCTATTGAAATACTGGTGTTTTGCTTCGTTCTTCTTGGAGGCTATACACTCACTACATGCCTGGCTACCTTATACCAGTTCTGATTAGCACTCTCCTCACTTTAATCTGGTTATGTTTCTCTGCAGATCCAGTCTACTGTGGGCCAGGGAAGGGTACATTTCAGATTTATGGTGCAGCCTGCAGGGAGAGTGAATGCTACTTAATGAGCGTGAATTGTACAAATGTAGAACAGTGAACAATGAGCCCCTCGGCTGGAAGCAGAATCAAAAACTTGGGCAAGCTTTAACATTTATACAACAAATCACCGGGGTATGCACGAGTGTTCATTTTTCACTGGAGAACACCAGTGAAACTAATGTTGTGATTGCTTATCTTGTCATCACTCATCATTATTTCAAATACCTCCTTGCCCTTTGTTTACTTCGAGAGAGACTTTTTGTTGAATATTCCACCTCTCTAGTCCTAAAGGAGCTTCATTTTGCTCCATAAAAGCGTCATTTTGCTCTCCGGAAAGATATGCTTTTCCATCATTCGCATCTAAAGGAATGCGTTCAATCCTTTAAAGAGATAGTCTCCGCTAAAAATCAATAGCCAACATTGTCTTTAAATAGTCTGACATTTACCTTTAACATGGCTTTCATTTCTTCTCCTGGTTGAGCAAACGTTTGTATTATCCATCCACATTTTTTATTTCTCTGCCTTCAGCTATTGCTTGAGTACTCGTCAAGATCACAATTCTTGTGTCAGTGACATCGGCTATCTATAGAAAGCGTTGTAGCAATATACGTTAAAGGGACTGGAACTCACTAACAGAAGCATTGTTCACTAATTTACAGAAGGCATCAAGTCAGAATAATTACAGGCAAAAGGGTAGTGTAAATCCCTAGGGGAAATATATTTTGGATGCTTGTTTTACTTACAAGCAAATCTGAATGCTGGCCCAAAGGTCAAAAATAAAAGACCATGTGCTTTATTCCTCTCAAGTCATCCGCCTTCCTTTCTCTTCTCATACATGAAATTGTCTAGGGGTTCATTTAGAAAACTGTATTTTGAGAGCCGGGCTGTTTGCAATCTGGAAAAGTTAAGCAAATTAGCAGAATTATTAGGAAAAGAGCCAATTCTCTACAGCCTGCAAAGCAACCGTTTGTTAAATTGGCTGTCATGAGAGAATTGCATTGATCGAATGATGGTTGCAGTGCTTTGGGAGGGAGAGCTATGCAGGCCTTTTTGGAAATAATGTTGCTGTATCATAAATGAAAAATAAACAGGGAGTCTGTAGATTCCACAGCAAAACTTTCAGTGATTTCTTGGAATGAGAGAATTAAAACGTGGTTCTGCTCTGCACACACATTCCTTTTATGTCTGCACCTCGGGGGGGGGGGGGGGCTGTGCTATGTGTTTCTAAAAATAGAAAGGGTGGCAGGAGGGCTGACTTCAAGAATCACCTCAAACCAGGTGGCTGGTTACACCTGTTTCCCCTGTGACATCGTGAGGACATCTGCAATTCTGCTAGCTCACCCTCCTAGCTCAACTTCTGAGTTGAGTTTTTTTGGAAACAGAAATCTGAATCCAGTAAAAAGCCATTTAAAGAGATTGCTCTCGCACTGTTTCTAATAGCTCATCCTCATTTTTATATACCATTTTGCTATTGATTTGATATTTTTATACATTATAAGGGGCACTTAGCAAAGAGAGAATGGATTAGCAGATTAAATATGCTTTATTAGCGGATATCTGTTGGGAAATTATGTCCGTTTTCCATTTAAAAGATGCATCAGATTTATTCAGTTATTGAATCAATTTATTCATGCTTGAAAACCTACTAACACTCCACTTAACTATTTCCAATGTCAGGTTTAATACTGGAGAACTGGGCTTAAGGAGAAAAGCTAAAGAAATGAAGAAAATGTACAGGAGGGCAGTACTTTGCATTTCTACCGCAGATGGGGAATTAAGCATGTTATATATGTCACGATAAGTAAAGCGAGGGTAGGAACTCTGGGCTTGATTCTGATATCTCTGACATCAGTGTAAATTAAGTGTTACTGTACCGAAATCAGTGGAACATGTAGCACTGTCGCAAATGAGATGGGAAGCAGGCTGTCTTTTTTCCAGGCACAGCCTGACTTTTCAGAAATGCTGGAAACGCTCAACTCCAGCTGAAGTCAAATTATGGGTGCAGAGCACTTCTTAAGGTATGGGCCAATTCCCCATTAATTGCACAGTGTAATATGACAAAATTTCAAATCTACACATGAAAGGGATTATCTAGCAAGGTGACTGTCGTTAATATTGGACATATCCTGCAATCATTGTGCCTGCAGATTGATGTGGAAGGTTCAGCGTTGTTTATTAGCACCAGACCTACTCTTCGATTCTGACACAGGTAAGACTCCTATTGACGTCAGTGGAGGTGTTTGCCAGCATGAAAACTGCAACATCAGGCTCGTTATATTTACCAAATAAACCCTTTGAAATTACCAGAGACGTAACAGAGCTATGAAGTTTGGTTCTGGATCCAGATCCACATTTTTCCAAAGCTTTGAGGGTATTCAGATCTGGGGTTTGGTTTGGGTTCCTATCTGGTAATTAGTCAGTAGCTACATTTTGGTTCCTAATAGCTTTCCATAATTGTTCCTGGAGTCACATTTCTATAGTATGTTTCACATTCTGTTCTGCTCTTTTAAATGAAAAGGACAAAACATTTACGCCTGTAAGATGTCTGGTTTTGGGCCAAGGACATTAGGCTCAGTAAGTTCTATTAGTTGATTTTGTTATTGTGACTTTATTGACTCAAATGTCAGCCATAACGGATGGTACAAAATGTGGTAAGAATCTATATCCTTTCTCATATTCATTTCAAGTGAAATTCACCCAAACACTCCCCTTGATGAACAGCTACGAGTAGGGGAAATATACTGAGATGGAATCTACCTTCCAATCCACCGCTGGGGCATGGGAAGAGCCCAGTTGCAGCTGTTGCTTTTGCCCCTGGGTTAAAACAGAGGGCTGTGTCCCCTACATACACCTTATGTGGGATTTTGTGGCCAGTGAATCTGTGTAATCGTAGCCCCAGTGGCTATCTCCATGGCCATCCCTTGCCTTACCCCTACCTTTCCCGTGAGTAGGGGATGTAGATTCCTCTTAGCGCTGTCCATCTTTGTCTACAGCAACAATGGCAGAGCCACACTGTAAGGGACTTAGGCTGCTGGGTGAATTTCACCGTCAGTGAAAAGCATGTATTAAAAATAGAAGCTCGGAGATTTGATAGTTTTGTCTACGAGGCCTTTCTTAAGGGTTGGATAAAGAATGTCAGGCTTAGACAATATGACTGCAAAGTGAGGAGCAATGTGGAAAGCGGATGGAAGCAATTTTATTGAGAAACAATCTGTCACCTAAGTCAAACTCTTCTGATATTTTCAGCATGTTAATTCCGTTTTGGTTAGTTGAGCATTCAGAAAACATCATGGAGCCCATCCTGCAAACCCTTATTCGTGCTAGTACTGCTCTTTTGTTTCAGTGGAGCTCTGCATGAATACACAAGTTTGTACTGTAGGGTCCATCTCCGCTGTCCCTTTAATTTCTAATGACATATTTAAAAATCCTGAGTTTTAATTCCAAATGGTTATATCGTAGGTCTGTCCTGCAGCTGTTATCCCGGCCAATAGCTCTGCAGAAGTCAATGGGAGTTTTGCATGCCTAGGAACTTCAGAGTCAGACCCTCATATGGGATTTCTGCATGAGTAATATCCTAGATGGTTGGGAAGAAGCCCCTAAGAAATTTTAAGTACAAAAAGAATGGAAAGGCCTCAATTTAAAGAGATCCTACTGCCTGTTAAAGAGATTTGATTCACCAGGCTTGTGGAAAAACTGGACAAAGTTCCAGTGCTCACCCATCATAACAGCCAACGCCTGTAGTCAGTAGTGGACCAGATCCCCCATCTGATATAAACTGACCTTAAATTAATCTAGCTATGCCCATTTACACCATCTGTTCCAGTGTATCCAAGGGTGGCTCTGGTACATGGAAGGCATGCAATGAAGTTATTCTTGGAGCTTCCTCTCCATATCATTCTTCCCTTCCCCTTACAAATTTCCTCTTCTCCTATCACCTCTCTCCTATTTACTCTCCAAGAGCCTGATCCAGAGCCCAATGAAGTCAATGAGAATTCTTCCAATGGGCATTGAATCACGGCTTTAACCCCAACAATTGGTCCCTGCCCTCACAAGCTGGTCATGTTTTTTCCTTAGAGGAGGCCAACCAAGAGCAAACCAACCTTTGCTAGTTCTCTCTAAGGGTATGTCTACACTACAGGATTAATCCGAATTTAGATAATTCAAATTTGGGAAACAGGTTGTATAAATTCGATTGTGCGCGGCCACACTAAGCACCTTAATTCGGTTTTTAACTACATTAATTCGGTGGTGTGCGGCCACACTAACCCTAATTCGAATTAACAAAATCGATTTAGGCTCTACTCCGCTCGTCGAGGTGGAGTACAGAAATCGATTTTAAGTGCCCTTTAATTCGAATTAACTGGCTCTGTAGTGTGGACGGGTGAAGGGTTAATTCGGATTAACGCAGCTAAATCCGAATTAAAGTCGTAGTGTAGACCAGGCCTAAGAGTAACAGGCCCCACTGTGGGGTTGTCTCACCTCCCTCATGATTCAGGGGTGGGTTTTTTGAGTTACTAAACCCATCGCAGAATGAATGTCTTCAACATGAAGAAAAGGGCATGAAGTGACTCGTACCTCCTCCAAATGTAAGATGATGTCCATGCTTTCTCCCTGCCCCTTTCCCATTTGTGAAATATCCACACTTTCTTGGGTTCTAGGGCGAGCTGGCTGCTGTCACTGCCAACCAGTAAAAAATGAGTGATGCTATTAAACCTTCGTCTATTTGCATTTCAGAAAGAAAGAAAGAGAAAATGACAGATGACATGGTAGGAAATTCCTGTTAGATAGCCAAAAAGTTACTTCATTAGAAGGTTCTGAGTCATTGTCAGTCAGATCCAAAGCAGTAAGAACACAGTATTAAAAACAAATACGCAGATTAGTATCCGAAAAAGGTAAGGACACAAATGGACATGTGACACCCCCCCCCCGCCCCCGTGCAGGAACAAATATTGTTTTCTCTCCAAGTTTGAGATTAATTTTTGAATAAAACACCAAAGACATGAGATCCAGGGCTTTGGCTGCTGAGCTTCTGAGTGAAAGAGATTAAAAGAAAAACAGGGCTATGGTTTTAAGAGCTATTGGCTAGCCTGTCACAGCCCTCACTCAACTGCGCAGGGGTGTACGGCCCTGCACCCTGCTTGGCTCTGCTTAGATTGTGACTTAAGCCATGGATGGGTGGTGGCAGCAAAAACTAACTGCTCAACTCTCCTCCTTGGAGCAAGTTAGATGGGTCGCATCCTGCAAACCTGTAGGCATGCTAGCACTCCCCTTTACTTCAGTGGCATTGGTCAGAGGTGGAAGGAGCCCTGTCTCTGCATCCCATCCCCAACTCACCAGCAAGAGTATCTAGCTAGGCATAAGTGGGGAGAGCTGCCCCACAAAAAGGGGTGAAATAACGTACCCCTTCCTCAGCACAACGGGGCATCAGAGGTTGCAATTCATTGTTTACTGCTGGGCCATTGCTGCTAGGGGCCAGCCCTTACTTGGGCAGAAATGTTAAGTCACAACTGAACCCGGTGCATTTGAAAAATCTTTCTTTCTTAGGAAAAAAAGCTATCCATCATGTATTGTGTAAAACGTTTGGGGGGTTTTGGGGTGCGGGTGAAGGGGCAGGAGGCAGAGGTGTTATCAAGGGAGGAATTCAAAGAAACAAAATAACTGCTCCACATTCAGGTGATGCTACAATGTTCAGACCACCTCAGCTTTGTGGTGGCAGGGGAAGGGGCAGAGGGCACATGCCTTATTAGTTATTTCTTGATGATGTTATATTATGAGAGGCATCTGTAGCAGCTCTAGATACCCTGACATACATTAAAACATGTACATAAAAATATGAATACAGAAAGTCCATCTAGTCCAGTCAGCCCAACCCCATGATACAAGTCAATACAGACAGGACCTGACCCAAAGCTCCTTGAAGTGGATGGAAGTCTTTTGATTGACTTCAGTGGGCTTTGGATCAAGCTCATAAACAGGGCAAATAATCCCCAATAATATCACAGAGCCCCATTTGCTCAGTGTCCCCATTCTCACCAGATACCTAGAAAAACCGATAAACAGCCTACCCAGAAAGTCAATAGATTCATGCTATGTCAGACCAACGTGGGGAAGTCCAGAGTCAAGGAAAGCTTCCCATGAGCTGTGTCCCCATCCATCTACATGGAGAGGACTCCAGTTCCAGCCCCTCTGCTTATCACAAGGGAGGAAGATAGGGAGAGGACTAGACTCTCCAATAGGCAGGTCCCAAGCTGTGCGGCCAAGCTGAGCTTGTAGTAATAAACTGAATGAGTTTGGTTGATCTCGGCTCTCTATCTAGTGGACAGAGATCAACATTTCAAAAAATCACCATGAATCGTTTGCCATCCCATTGTATATTGGTGTGCACGGCAGCTTTGTACCGAGCCGACGAGTCCTTCCTTAACCCTATGGGAATCAGATTTCAGTCATGTCACTGGATAAGATTTTGCAATGAGGTGGTTTATGAGAACCAAGAAATCTGACCACATACATTATGATCTCACCATGGTATAAATAAGGATTAACTGCCCTGAAGTCAATGGAGTTACATCCCTGTAAAACTGGTGTAAATGAGAATGGGATCAGGCTGTTCAAACTATCAAGATTTAGGGCTTTTATCTTTCTCGTCATTTGAAATCTGGTTCCTTTCTCAAGTCAGATTTGCAAGCACTTGAACAACTCCTGGTGCCCAGGTTAGACCAGAAAAGTCCCACTCATCTGGCTTTGAGAGGACACTTGCTGTTCTATTATTTTATTTTTGTTGTCTAACACGCATGAAACAGGGATTTGGTTTCACAGAACAAAATGGAGGGGAAATGCGGTTTTATAATGTTCATTTCCTATCACAGCCAGATAGGGCCAAATTTTCCAAAGGGCTCGACTCCCATGGTGAACAGTGGTAACTGCTGGGTGCTGAGCTCTTTTGAAAATTGACCCACAATAAGGTAAGGCCAAATTTGGTCAGCTTTACTCACTTGGGGTAGTACCTTAGCGCCAAGTAGTTCTGATGGAGGAGAGAAGGAGCTTAAGGCAGAAGCTAGCCTGAAAAATCAGGGACATAAATGATGTGCCTGATCCTGTGTATATATGACAATTGAGGGCTCCATTTTGGCTTTGCCACGAGTTCGAGTACGGCCCTAGGAGCAGATGGAGAAGCAGGTGGAGACTCAGAGGGTCATCACAATCTGTGTCCCAGATCCCACCTGCTTCAGGGGAGGAGGAGGGAAACAACGCCCACTCTAGCCCTATATCTAGTACAGTGCACATGCCTCAGCAAGATGGCAGTGCCCATGCCCATCCATATGCAATGATACAGATGTTCCTTGGAGGCTGCTGTCTCCCCACTGCACAGCCCCATATGTCCTTGCATGAAAGTGCAGGACGTGCCATAATATGGCCCTGAATAAACTGCAAAAACAACATTCCAGTGTATCTCACTATTTATATTTAACCAGTTTATGTATTATTATTGCATCCATTTTTACTTACAGCTTGTGTCAATATTATTGACTTTTTAATTGCTTTTTTTGGCAGAGGGAGGTGCATTTTTCACTTCACTAAGTACCCTGCTCCTGTGTCTCTTTCCTATGAGCTGGCTCTGGCATGTCTGATGTACAGAATATCTGTGAGTCTTATTAAAAAGAAGTTCTTAGGTTAGTACTGAGTCCATTCGGGGTCTCTACGCAAGTACATTGTGAAGACTTAATGCAGCACCGATCTCAATGAACGCAGACATGCAAATTCTTTCCAGCCCAGTGGAAAGATTTACAACCCTTTTCTAAGTGGGATATTTATTATTTAGCGTAACAAAACCCATGGCAGGACCTTGCAAATGCCGGCTATCCTGAGACAAGAGGGATGTTCACTAGCCTGCTGGGAAGTGAAGTCAAGCACTGAACAGATCACTTGTATGATCAGCCCAATCATTGCCTTCAGTGATAAATAGCCCCACAGGAACCATAATTCATCCAGGAAGAAAGATGCAGGCAGCCCATTATATTTACTGGTAATATTTTTTTTAAAAGAAAGAGTCAATAAAGACCAATGAGAAAAGACCTGTTAGTTACATATACATGTATATTTTTCATGTATCATTAAAATATCTTTGGCCAGAGAGCTGTAATCTGTATTCTCTTTTGCCCGATACATCAAAATACATCTTCCTCTCGGATGATGTTCTTGGTGTAGACGGTGCGCACATCGTGGAATTTTTAATGTCTTTAGCCATCTTTAGTTTTGGATCTGAGAGCCCCTTCAGGCTATATGTCAATGCCATCTGCAAGCAAAGAAAGAGTAGCTTCTGCTCAGGCACTATGCTAATGTAGCACTCCTGGCTGAAAATGGGCTTCCATCACTTGATGAAATGTCACCATAGAATAGCTATATGTGGGTTCCTTCCCCTACACCCCCAGTTCTCTTTTTTCAGAAGAGCTATGTGAAAGGAAAGGACAAACATGATAAAAATCCATGGACAAAATCTGACCAATAGGATCACTGTACCCAACAGTGATGGCACAGGTTCAGTCACCCCCGGTAAGAAACAAACCAAGCCACAATATGAGTGATGGAGCTGGGTCCCACCCAAAAATGCACAGCCAAATCCAGATCCCGTTTTTCCTCAGTGCTCAGGGGTGTTTGGATCTGGGGTTTCTGCTAGGGATTCATTGCTGATAGACACATAAAAGATTAAAAATGTAGAGCTCAAATACAAATAGCTGGAGGTCAGGCCCAGTTGCCAACATTCAAGGTACAATTCAAAAAGGTCTGAAGTAGCCAGAATCTGATGACCTTCTGAACACATAGCAAAGCTCGTCTTCTGTTCCCCCTAGATATGTGTAAATGGGGGAGAATTGTAAGAGTGGGACATTGTTGGAAGGGGATGTGTGATTTTAAATTGCCTAGTGGTGGGTCATCTTAAATTGTATTGCTGCACTTAGCATGTATTTTTAAATTATGTTAGGAGGACCCCGAGAGCATGGAGAGATGCCCTAAATAAAATATCCCAACATACAAGATTCTTTTTTAATATAATATAATTCACATTAGCTTAATTTTGGCCACCCCTTCCATTGCCATCTTCCTTTCCAAAGTTTGATTGATACATCCTGGGAGGTCTTTGGGTCATGGAGTGTGTCTGGTTTTTATCTCTGTTAAATCCTATATAAATATTGTGGATATTTGAGCATTAGGGTATTTGGGATGATCTGCTTAGCAGATTCAGGTTATGAATAGCTGCTCAAAATAACACTTGCATTTCCAGACAAGGGTCTTTATTACAGCAGAGGTCAAACGAAAAAGGATTATTCTTGCTAATTATTTAATATTTACACAAAACGCCTGGGGGCTGAGTTCGCAGGATTGTCTTGTTTGAGAAGCTAATAGGTTTCCAGGAAACTAGCATTATCTGGTTGAATGAGTAAGGGGCCTGTCGTTTGGAAATGGATTACAGTTCTATCTGATATATTTAGAAGCCGATTGGCTAAAGGTTTAATCATGACTATTATGCAGTCCAATCCTGCTGCCTTTGAAGTCAATGGCAAAACTACCATCCACCACTGCGGCTTATGCAAAGCACAATGAAGTGGATTGATTTTTCATACGTGTTTAAAAAACGAAAAGTCTGTGCTGCTGAATGAGGTATGTGGCACACACATGGGGGAGTTAAAGACCGTGGGGAGCCTGGTCTCTGCATGGATTGGGGTGTGAACCTAGATCTCCTGGGCAAATCCCAGCCTGGGTAATTCTGCCCCCCGCCCCCATAAAAATTCCTCTCTGTTGTTTCCATGGTACACCTCTACCCCGATATAACGCTGTCCTCGGGAGCCAAAAAAATCTTACTGCGTTATAGGTGAAACCGCGTTATATCGAACTTGCTTTGATCCGCTGGTGTGCAGCCCCGCCCCCCTGGAGCGCTGCTTTACCGCGTTATATCCGCATATCATGTTATATCGGGTCGCGTTATATCGGGGTAGAGGTGTAGTTGCCTCATTCCCCTGTGAGTCACTCACATCTCCTACTCTAGCAGCAATAAAGCCCATGCTTGGTACCTACCATGGCAGCTTGTATGTGCTGAACTGCAGTGATCCCCTCCCGCCACTCGCGTGCTCCCCAAATCTGTGGCTCTTTCTTGTTGCAGGGACCTTGCTGTGCCAGCTCTCCACACCCCCATTCTGCTCCAGGGCTTCTTTTTTAAGGCCATCCTATGAGTCTCACCCTCTTGGGGCTGACTAAGCAACTGCCTGTCCATAAAGCAGGAGGTTCAAGCAGCTGCTTGGGAGATGTTAGCCAGGGTTGGGAGTCTCCTATGGAAACCAATAGGTGTATAGGGCCAGGGGTATATTTAGCCCCTGCGTTCCCCCTCCCTGGGTCGTATGAGCCTGTGGCTCTGCAGAGCTTCTTGTTCCCATCCCCCACGCCCCAGTACACTGGAAAAAATTCCCTTGGGCTGCTGTAGCCACAGCCCACAATGTCCCGCAGAGTGCATGGTAAGGGACTCCCTTCTACTCCTCCCTCATCCCCTCATATCCGAATCACACTGGCTCTTGCGGGAGAAGATGGGGACAAGATTTTACCCTGAGTAACGGCTGCCGAGTTGGTGCGGTCATGGCGGGAGAAGAGTGGGTTACGAAGACCAGTGCTCCCTCTGGAAAAGCCACTCGGGTCTGTTCTGCTCAATGCCTGTTGGCATTTCTTTGTGGTTTTAATCTGTGCCTGGAGCGAAGAAAATCCTGCTGCTCTCTAAGCACTAGGAAATGTTGCCCGGCTAGTGAGAGACTGTTCTTGCCTCCTCCTAGAGAAAGGGATCTGAACGAACATGGGCGAGTAACACCAACGAGGGCCCTAAGCCATGAAGGTTTGTTAAGAAATAAAGAGAGGCCTCCGTGGAGCCCAGAACTGTTGCAGGGGGTACCTCTCCTCAGTGGCAGAATTGTTTGCTGCATTCTGCACACAGCACCTCCTCCTTCCCTGGCTGAAGTCAAGCCCAAGCCTGAGTTGATGTCAATAGGAGCTGAGGGGGCACAGAGACACCTTTGAAAAGCACATGGCTATTCTGGGGTGGAGTCAAACTCTTTTTATATCCCATTGAACTATTGTATTTCCCTTTTGATGTGTATTCGGGGACCCTGCAGGGAACCAGGCCGACAGCCCAGGTGTTCTGTTTGGCCCCAGCGCAGGCACAATCTGAGCTGCAGCAGGGCGTGGATGAACCTCAACCCCGACCAAGTGGAATTATCTCTAGGGGACAACAGGATACTTCATTCTCTATGGCCCATTCGATCCCTGGCCTCTGCACGGACTGGCTGCATGGGAGCCAGTTAATGCAAATTGTGCTGCACTAACTAGGTTTAGAAAAAGTGTAACTCTAGACAGAATGGCGACCGAATTTTTGACCCAGTCTTTATCTTGTTTGCACACACAAGAGGGCCCTGGAGAATTTCCTCCGCCCTGTCTGGGTGGCATAAGACAGTTTTAGCAGCTCCTATACCTCTCTCCTTTCCGTCTCCTGAGGGAGTCAGGAGACAGCCAGCTTGACCAGGGCATCCCTATGTCCCAACAATCATTAGCTGCCAGAAAGGTCCCTTGGAAACCCTAGGCAAGCAGCATAAGTAACTGCAGCCCACGGGTTGCTATGAATCAGGCCAGCACAGATCAGGGGCTTAAAGCCATCTTTGTCAACCTGGTCCTTTCCAGTTTTGCTTGTCCTGACTGGAGGATCTGGCCCAAGGCTCTTGTAATCCATGTATTCAGGGAGGGCTATTGAGCATTGGCCTGCTAAACCCAGGGTTGTGAGTTCAATCCTTAAGGGGGCCATTTAGGGATCTGGGGCAAAAATCTGTCTGGGGATTGGTCCTGCTTTGAGCAGGGGGTTGGACTAGATGATCTCCTGAGGTCCCTTCCAACCCTGACATTCTATTTCATAGTAATCTACTATGTTTAAGCCTTACTCTTGAATCTCGTATTTCCTCTAATAGACTGTCATAGGCTATATTGTTACAGAAATTCCTTGTTAAGTGAATTGAATTGCCTGTTCTATAAAAATGCAATCAGTCAATAAAAATACTGGCAAAATTTTTCAAGCACCGGTACCTAAAGATAATCATCAGAGCATCTTTAAGCACCTAAATGAGTGGCTTAATTTTCAAAGGTCCTGAACACTCCCGGTGGCATAGATTTTAGTGGGAGCTGCAATTTTCCAGCACCTCTGAAAATGTATATGGACTTACACACCTAACCTTAGGCATCCAAGTTTGCAAATCTTGGCCAAAGTGCTTATATACCAAAAAAAAAAAATCTATTTGATAAGTACATTTTATAAAACTAAAATATCATATGTGTAATTTTTATATGTAACTACACGTGTGTGTGTGTGTGTGTGTGTGTGTGTGTGTTTTTTCTTAGGTGTACATATGCTAAATATTGTTATATGCACATATACAGAACAATTCCTAGAGAAATAATGCCTTGGGATAAATGGATGCTTTACAGATTGTCTGTGCAAATACATTTGTATAATTATGCCATGTGTTGCTTCATGCATTTTCATGTGTTAATTGCAGAAAATCTGTCCAAAAAGTTAAAAGAAAAGTCAAATAAAACCAGTTGCAGTTGATGTGCTATTATTCAATATGGCAATATTATTCAATATGGTGTTTTTAAGAAGAAAAACACTTAAATTCATTTACATTCTGTGTTTTGTTTAAATTATGATGCCTCCAGCTTTCCCATTTGACATTTTTTAGCAACTTAATTATTATTACCAAGGAAGAATTTTAATAATGGTGTTGTTTACACTGAATGCATCCCATGGGAATTAGAGAGAATTACCCAGATTGAAAAGAGAGGGAGGGAGGGAAGTAATATTTTGAAAACCCAGGACACTCTTTGCTGGAAGCATCTGTTCTTACTCTCTCTTTTCTTTCTAGAGTCTTGATATCATTCACAGCCTAGACTGTCTGCAAACGGGGACTAGTTTTGAGGATTCCCTTTCCCTTCAATATTCCTTGTTGTTGTTCTTCCTGTCCTTCCTTGTTTCTGAATCTGTGCTCCTTGCTTGGCAGGAACACAGCCTTGAGGTGATGCTAGTAGATGTTGAAGCAAGCAATGTTAAATTACTGTTTCAGTGGCTACCCTGACTGAGTGGCTCTGGGATGTTGTGAAGGCAATTCAGAGAGCTACATTTTCAATCAGCCTTACCCATGTTTCATTCCTGCATCTGCACAATTATCTGAGGCCCAATTTGAGGGCTCACTCGGGTGTTTGTACATTGACATTAATTATAAGTTGCAATGCAAATGGCTGTTGGTGGAAAAACTGTGGACACAATTATTTGTGTCTGCAAACTGAAGGTACAAAGATGAAGGGCAGCATATTTTGCCTAGGGAACGGCTGGCATTGCTTAACTCAGTTTACAATCCAGTATAGCCTGGTCACTTCCCATTGAGCAAACTGCTTACCCAGGGGTGTATGTGTGATGTCTCCAGCCACCAATAATAGGATGCATAAGATCCTGTTGTTTTTCATTACTCCATAGGGAAATCCTTCTCTGAAGCATTTTCATGGTATGTGATCTTGGTGTTCTGCAATTTGTTGCATGATGAAAAAGCCTCTTTTTTGCGTGTCTTTAAAAAAACCTAGCTCACTTTATGAGGATAAAAATGTCCCTATTTTTGATGCATTGCTTTATATCTTTTCATTTTTAAAAAATAAATGTAAATATTTCTTATCTGATGCACTGTATTATCCCTGCTGGCATATTTGCTAATAATTACCAGCTAATTGCAGGGGGCGGGCGGGAGGGAAATACCAAACAAGTTTATACCAAAGCGTTTCCATGGGAATTTAGTTTCACGACACCATAGTCATTTCCAGTATACAGCAACCATCTCTAACAAAAGATTACCTTATTGCAGAACATGTTTTCACTGTATAGCCGCTATATTGTTACTAGTCATGTTTAGTAAAATTTGTTATTGTTGCCTTTTGACCGGGCTTTTCAGAATGTGAGTCAATCTGGCTACTATTTTCCAAGAAGGTTAGCTGGAGGATCTAGTTTTCTCTACCTATTGTGAGTGGTACTTCAGTTTAACTGATTTTAAAAGAAGAAACAATGGGTGAAATCCTGAGCCTATTGAAGTCAATGGCAAAAATCTCATTGAGTTCAGTTGGGTCAGGATTTCCTCGAATATCTTTGAACACCTCCAAAATGCTAACAAAATGGGTCTTTTAATAATGACAGAAACAGAACTTTGCTTTTTAACTTGAGGTGTGGGCTCTAATTTAATAACATTGCTCCCTAATTTCTCATCATATAAAAATACACATGAGTTTGAATGTAATTTACAAATTAAGGTGAGACTCCAGCAAACATCCCATTGGCTTCTGGTAGATCATTCATGTAGGTTTCAGAATCTGGGTCTAAATCTGGGCTAAAGCGAGTCAAATTCTTTCCTTGTGAAAGCACTCAAAACTGCATTTAAATCAATAGCAGCGCACTCAATTACGGCAACAGAGAATTTGACCTGAGTATCCCAAAATGAGGGAAATATATAATCTCACATCAGAATTTGGGTATTAATGACCCATTGCACCAGCAGTATCTGTAGCTTGTGATAGTCCTGTAGATTTATGATAAAGTTTGGAAAAGATGATGCTTGGCTTACTTTCTCACCCATCATTATATTAGCAAGTGAGTGATTTTCTTTAAGTTATTAGCATAACATCAATGCTTGTTATGGCCAGATTGGACTTTATATCTTACACCAAATCCTTAAGAGCATGAGGTCAACTTAAAGAACAAAGAGAAACAAAGGACCATTATTGGAGCATATTTGTTTGCTCCACATCATAAACTCTCAAACCTAACATGTGGCTGCACTGATTATACAAGCTGTGGATATTTACCAGTCTGGGGACATTGAGAAAGTATCTTTTATTTTGTAGCTCATTTCTTGCATCTAGCTGCATTGGCCATATAGCATACATTTCTTCATGAGACCCTGCTGAACGATCAGTTTATCACATAGTACAAAATACCGACAAGGGAACTTAGCATCAAAATGTTTATTCATCATCACAATAGATGGACCATCAAGGCATGGGGCTCTATGAAAGGCTTCAGTGCATACATGTGGAAATGCAGCATTTGCAGTTAAAATATACAGTTCTGAATTACAGCTCAGATCAATACAGTGGGAAGATTGAGATTATCAATCTCGAGGGGTCTCAGTTACACGGAATTGACTGGCAACCACATAATGACTCAGGTTCAGCCCACCAGTTTAGAGTCAGGGTGATAGATCTGCAGGCGCCAGTCATCATAATTTCCTTATCGACAGGGTCCATGTGGCCATTTGTCTTCTGCTACCTTAGTTGTCTTGGTCCAGTTCAAGTACTTAATCCTTCAAGCTGCATCTGAGTGATCAATGCACAGCTACAGCTGGTTGAAGGGGACCAAATCCATTGAACAGTTGATTTGGTTCCATTTTACCAGCTTTAGCAAAGCATTTGGCCTCATGGCTCATGGAAAGCAAAAAGGGTGATTCCTCAGGGTTCTTTCCTTCACAGCCGCCTGGACCTCTTCTGGACTTGCTGCCCTGGTTCAAACAGCTTCATTTTCAGGCCGTCAGGATTTATTTAAGCTTCTTAGCTGCTAGATCTGAACAGTGGGTCTGAATGTAATAGATAATTTGAAGTAGTGGCCTTCCTACTCTGCCATAGTAACCTCCGGGCCATAGCACTTTTAAACCCATTATTTAATTTCTTCTTCTTCAAGAGCTAAAATACTATTAGGATCCAACGTAAGTAAAGGCCATGGGCTTAATCTGGGTACTTAAATCCCCCACCTCATGCTTTCTTCCTTTAAATGTTTTATTGTTTGCTGTTCTCCTTTCTGTTTTATGCTTTGCTGCTCACAAGGATGATCTGTAGGTACTGGCTACAGAGGCCAGTAGACCATGTGCAATGTCACTCACTATTGTGAGTCATCCTGTGATTGAACAGTTTGGGGTTGGATAGGACATCTTCTCTCAGCAATGTTCCTCAGCAGATGGGATGGAACAAGTAATATAAGCTTAAACATTTCCAGGGGTTAGCAACCTCTGTCTCTGTACCCACCAATCCACATTAGCCTGTAACCTGGCATTAAAGGCAGGATTTTCAATATGTTTAATATCTGCTTGAGACAAGTGATGGGGCGGGGCGGCGGGGGAGTTTGGCCACCTGCAACTAACCAAAGGAGAGCAATGAAAAGGGAAGTAAAAAAGAGGAGCAAACAGGAAAACAGCTATTGTTTCATGGCAACCTTCTATTCCCTTTGATTTGTTGTTTGAAAAGGGGTAAAGAATCAGGATGGGAAACCAGAAATAAAGCAAGTTCTGAGGACTATACAATACTTAGTGCTGGTAAACTCTGTTTGCCCAAATTGCAAGCATGGAAGTTATGTTTCAGCTACCTGAGAGAGATTTGTCTCACAAGGCTCTGCAGAATTAACAGTCTGTGATGTGCTGTACAATAAAATCAGTTTTATTGGGGGGAGGGGGTGTCAAACATGAATATTGCATATATCTTTGTCTAACATACGTAAAGAATTTTTAAGCTTAGTAAGGGAAAGGTGACGTTGCAGCAGTCCACCAACTGTGCAAATTGATAACAGGAGAATAATGCCTGTGCTTAGAACCACTGCATGTAGAAATATAACAAATGGGCCAGCATTACAGCTCACCAATACAGGCTTTGGGTTGTATCTGTAAGTATCATAGATCACTTAACTGCTCAAAACCGTTACTCTAAGCTTCCTATAAATAAATGGGAGGGGGGAGAGGGCGGAGGAAAGAGAGAATAGCTTTTAAAGAAGAGCTCTACAATTAATTAAATCAAGTTATCTCTAGGAACCATTTTAAGAGATAATCAAGTCAAGGAACTAAATAAACATAGACAGAGAAGACCTGGAAGTATTAAACTCATCCTTTGGCTAATTGTAGGGGGAGAAAAGGAATTCTTTACTGATGGAAGAGGGGGGAGGAAATGCCTTCAGTTAACAATGCTTCATGGAGCATGCAACCTAAATCGTGACAGGCACGGGCATTATGTTTCAGCATGCAACAAGCTGTGTGAGCTGTTGACAGCAGTGCATTTAAGACATGCTGTGCTACTGGCTGGACCTGGTCCGCCCTGACATTCCACTGATGTTATGGGAATGTTATCTGAAAGCAGCCATTAGAGAAGAGCTGCAGCACTGGATCATGCATCCTTTTTATTGTTATCCCAGACATTGGCTCCTCTGCTAATACTTATGCTCAGGAGGGTACACAAATGTACCAGGTTACAGAATCTTTGATACTGAGGTGAGTGTCACCAGGAGGTAATACAAAAAGATCTTCTATCTTGAAGAGCTTTCTGCCTTTGTCTCGATAGTCTAATACAGATGTGTTATAGACAGCACAGGGAAGCTCAAGAATTTATCACAAATTGTCAATATTCCTAATGAAGCAGAAGATTCGACATGCAATAGAATTAGCCTGCATTGAACCATTGTACTGGGCCCATCCTTCTGACTCTAGGAGTGAGCCTGGCTACTCTACTGGATAGTCCAGTCTAAACCCCTTTTGAAAAATGAACGCCCCTCAAAGCCATTCTCATTACAAGCTAAAAGGCCAAATGAGACAAAGTACTGTTGGTCTTCATCTGAATAAACAAATCATTTTTAGATCAAATGCATTAACAATTTATCATTCTAAAATCCAATCAAAAGGAAAAAACAACAATACAGAACATTGATTTTCTACAGCTTTATCTTAATGAAGTGCACATCCCCTTAGTAATTAGCCTTAGAAGGTTTTTTTCTCTCCCACAAGTTAATGTGTTATTTGATTTCCATCCAAATGTTGCTAAATCTGAAGGAATTTCCCAAAAATGAAATGCCCTTTGATAACACAAATGACTCTTATCTCTCGATTTGTTGGTTTTTCACCAAAGGGCCCATACCTGTACTGCAGATGATTCAATTTGATTGCATTGTATCTTTGCAAGGATGTTTAAATCAATGCCCCAGTTACTGTATTCTGCACAAAGTGTAATTTGCAAGCCATAAAATATAAACTAACTGGTTATTTTTTCCTTACAGCTGTCAAATATTAATCATATTATAATAGATTTAAATCACATATAATAGAAGATTGTACTGCATTTTCTTAACATCTCTTTTTAAAATGTGAGTATACAACCCCCAAAAGTACAGCACAGACAGGGCACGTGCATCTTCTGCTTAGATTTTATTTGAACTTATTAAAAAGCACTTGGGGGGACTAGAGAAGTTGCAGACATCTCACTTGCTACGGAGTCCTTCAAACCAAGACTATTACCTGAAGTTAATAACATGTATATTTAACTTACACACCTCTGTAGAACTCACCTGTCTCCCACAAACACAATGAGGTTTCTGCTTATGGCTAACAAAGACAGCAAAGCAAGAACAAACTTACCACAACCCCATGTTTAACACTGTATCTCCAAAACACAATCACTGTCAATTTTTATTATATGGAGATAATTATATATCTCATAGAGCTAGAAGAGACCTTGAAAGGTCATCAAGTCCAGTCCCCTGTCTTCACAGCAGGACCAAGTACCATCCCTGACAGATTTTTGCCCCAGATCCCTAAATGGCCCCCTCAAGGATTGAGCTCACAGCCCTGGGTTTAGCAGGCCAATGCTCAAACCACTGAGCAATCCCTCCCCCTAACTGCTCTATGTCCCAGTAATTGATACCAATATACAAACATGCTCCACGCTTGTTTTGTGCCTCTAAGGTAAAAATGTACAACACTGACAATACTTTGCTGAGATGCCACCTCCCTTCCTTCTCTATTCTTTGGGCTAGAGAGAACTTTAAAATCCTGTTTCTGCAATGATGCTAAACAGAGGACAATTGTTTCAATCCTGCTGCAGTGGTTATTTGCTTAAATGCAATTGATAATTTGAGAGTCCACGTTTATTTGGATGTTACACCTTGTTACTATGATATATATCAATTTGCACCATGAAGAATAAAGCAAACAAAACCTACTATGGAAAAAATATTAGCCAGTTTGTCCCTTATTAATGTTTAAGACAGAGATAGGCCTGAATCAAAATCTTGCATCTGAATATCCAGATCTGGATCCAAATTTTGCCACAGGGCCCAGTGTAAGTAAAGGGCCAAATTCAAATGCAGAGCTAATCCACCCAAAAAATGCAAGGAGTTCACAGTCTGGATTTGATGCAAATGCTGTGCCTCAGATACATCTCTAATGTAAGAGAGAGAGTAGGAGCAGTGCCCCTTCTACAATGGTCATATTTCTCTGAGGCGTTCTGGTGCCTAAATACGTAGACCCTAGAAATGTAATAGAGAAAACTCTGAATTCATTGATCTGAAATGCAGCAATATGTATGTGTTTCCTGAAGCTGCATCTGTTGGATTCCGCAATTGCAATGCTATTCTAGGGTACTAAAAGAGAACGAAGCTGGTCCCTAATACAGTTGGTGCATTTTATGAACCAAACAATTAAAGAGGTTTTAAACTATCTGCTGATTGCGTAATCCTATCCAGGGAAGTGAATTCAGCATTTTTAAACAACCACTGATACCACATACGGCTGTATACTACAAAACACCAGCAGTCCTGTTAAAATCAATAGAAAATTAGATGCTATGAAAATGCAATATGTGTCCAATTAGTTATAATTGGAGCAAATGGTGATGTAGATAAACTCCCAGAGTAAGATGTATTTGCCCAGAATACGCACTGCCTACTTTATGCACAGCACAATATTGGCAGACCCCTGCTCTGATGTATCCTATAACATGAATGACGATCTATCTAATACACATATGTTAACTCTTATCTAATTATGGAGTTGCACAGAGCTTTTAGGATTGCTTTGGTGCACTACTGTGTGTTGTGACAAATGATTCTCCGCCACACAGAAAACTCCCTGTTATACTTGACAAATTATTCCAGCAAACCTGTTTAAGAACTGAAAAATCCTTGAACGCTGTCACAGGTAAAGAAATATGCTGTTTGTGAGATCAGAGGGATTGTTTGTTGGTTCAAAAATTCTGGTTTTAAACTATACACTTGCTTCTTTTCCTCATGTCTTTTGTTTTGTCAGTTCAAAAACCTTCATACCAACTATTTTTCAAGGCTCTTTCAACATTTAAAAGCTCGGTTGCATGACCAAACAGAAACTAGGTTATTTGATTCTAGTGGTTTATTTTTAACACTGTTTGTGCAACATATTGGGTCCTTTCTCTTTTAATCTTATGACTAAAGAAAATGAGCAAAGTTCCTATATCACGCAGCTATACCCATAACATTACAGTACACCCATAGACAAGAGATATAAAGCCAAACCTGGTAAAATTGGTCCAAGAAGTTTCACTGCATTACTAATACATTTAATAGAGACCCAGTTCAGATATCATGGGGTATTACAATTATCATTTGACTTGTTTGCATTTATTGTTTAAACATATACATAACTTCATGTTTCTTGTCCCAACAGTGTTGCCTCAATTGCCAGGAAGTGATGATTCACTGAGAAATGGATGTTGAATTCCAATTTTTAGTTAATTATTCACATAAATAGCAAAGAATCACAGCCCATCAAGGAAATATGTCTGCATTTATCCACCCTCTAATCTGTTTACCATCATCAGACACTGTTACATACGTCGTTTAAGAAAAGTCTCATCAGAAAAAAAAAATAGATAGTAGCTTGTGTTTGCTGTGCTGACTCAGCCAAAGTATGGCACAAGAATTGCTAAGGCTCAATCCATAACTAGTCAAAGAATGCATTCTTTCGCAACACTGATAAAAGTTTAATACAGAGTTGCCTGGGTTTTTAATAAACTTGTCAACAAACGAGTAAAGGAAATTGATGGGGGCTTTCCTAGGAATAAATTCGGTTTCAAATAGACCAAATGAACATGGGGAGGACAGAGTGCGGGGAGAACAGCCAGGCGAGGGCTACTTTTGCTGTTCTTTGCAGAAATGGCAAGATAGATTTTTTGTGTCTTAGGACTTCAGTAAAAAGCTGGTTTCATTTAGAGAAAGAAATATGTTTCTGCTCACAAGTGCATCAGAGCCCTGACACCAATGAAGAAAAAGAGACGGGACAAACACTGTGTATTAAATTAATGACTAACACATTCCTAGATAAGAAAATACCATTTCACATCTAAAGAGTATTCAGGGATTTATTTTTTTCTTTCTCTTACTGACCGCTTAGGGTTATGGGATGGGTGCTACTGAGAGGTGTTAATTTTGGTATATCTTCATCAATGCATTCTCTGACAGTCTTTTTTCATGTGCTAAATATTTCAGATCGAAAACAAGAGCATGATATTCTTTGCTGGTTATAACACTGAAATAATTATATAGTCTAAACAAAAGAAGGGTAAGAAATCTTACTCCTTCCCCCCCCCAACTTATTCTGCCTTTACATTCCCCAAGCTCATCCTTCAACAGAATTACTCATGAACAGACTGACGTACATTTCAGTTGTGTCCCCCATATGCATCATCTACATAAAAATCTCACCCTCTTAGCCAGCCCTCTGTGTATCCACATAAATTCCATGTCCCCCAGTCCATTCAGACAAACAGGCTATGGACTCCAATCCGAGTCCCATTCAAGCAAAAGTCAGTGCTTCCTTTGATGACCTGGTTAAGGCCCCTACTGCCTAGATTTATACAAAGCAATCTGTCTGTCTCATACTTACATACTGTATATATCTATATCTAGACATGACTATATTATAAATCAAATCCACAAGTGCTATTAATTATTTTCCATTTATCTTGATCAATTGAATGCCTCTAGATTATTATTGCTGTTGTTATTATTTATTTATTTATTTATTATTTCTTCTTTGGGATGGGGAGTTTAACAATGTTGCTTACCAGGACTAAATTTAAGATTTAATTCAAAACTCCCACAGACTTCAAAGGGAGCAGGACTGGACCTCTTAATGGGATCAAATGCCTTATTTTGTTTACTTCAGTAATCACTTGCTCTGTTTCAGTTTCTGCTGTGTGAGGGTTGTCCCTTGCTCTCTCCCTGCAAGTTTAATTTAAACTCAATGGGCTAAAAAGGGAAAGGCAAAGTCATGCCTCCAAAGTAGAAAGAGTGACTTTTTGAGATTGACAGTTGGTGTCCTAGCTTTCAAAATGAACTTTATTCTTGGTTGCTGTTAGGTCACCAGATTCCTGCTCCTGTTGCGTTAGCCGACTCCTGAAATGCCTGTGTTTACTTGACTATGTAAGGCCTTTGCAGGAGTGGCTCATGTTCTTACAGCTGTTTGGTCACTGATCGCATTGCACGTCTGCGTTTGGTTATCACGAGGAGGCCTGCACTACTTGACTGCCCAGATGACATCTGAATACAGTTTCACCAGAAGGGCAGCTGAGAATGAGGACTATTTATATCAGCTGTTCTGTAGTCCCCTTGGACTCATCAGACGGCCTCTGGGCTTTTTTAGATAGCGGCACACTTTCAAATACTGGCCATATCTGGGCATGGCGAACAACTTGCAAACACAGCACCGTGCTTTATTAAAAAAAAACCCTCAACAACAATAAAAAGCCCTGCATCTGTTCAGGATGTCAATTGGCCTGACAAAATATTATGTATCCCCTTCCTTGAGAACGCTGTTGGTGAATGATCTGATTGCTGAAAACTTCTGCTGTTGAGTTCCCCTTGAAAGTAGTAATTCCTTCATTATTAAAAATACATTTGTTCTCTGAATCGGCTCCATTTGTGCATATGTATAAAAATTACATACACAATGTGTATATACTTACCATACGTGTACATATTGGAGTGGGTGTTGAAGCTCTACATAATTAATACTGCTAAAGATAGGGCTAAAATTGTAGATTAGATTTAATAGGACTTACAAAAAACCTTTTAAAAGTATGCTATTTGAAACAACATATGTTTAGATTGAATGCAAGATAAAAGAAGATGTGAATTGATCTGCATATGCATCCATATCTGTACAGTATAAACACACTAGAAGTTATGTGCTGCAAGGCCATGGAAAGAAAGCACTGGCATTACACAGACTCCTTAGCTTCAGAAAAATCACAGGACAAAAGCCACGTTGCTCTGTTGCACACAAACTGGCAAGAGGCACTTGAGAGTCTGAAAACTGGGGACAGATAAGACGCCACAACTCCAAGTGCATAAGCTTCGTGACAAAAATCGTTGCTCACTGTCTGAACTGCTCCGCTGCTTTGCGAAGTCAGCGTTGGCTCCTTGTGTTCTCTTTCTCCTGCAGCAATGGAATTCTTCCATTAGACACTAAAGTCACACCCGACTCTTTGGATCATTTTGAACAACCCATGCTATGTTGAGCCTACTCTCCTTCCTGTGCATGCTGAGCCATGCCAGGCTTCATGACTGTATAACACCAACAGACCGTGGGCGGGATCGAACCAGGGACCTCTAGAGCTTAGAGCAGGATCGAACCGGGGACCTCTGGCGCTTAGTGCATGAGCCAAAAGCCAGCTGGTTGTTAGCTAAGGCTGTAGAGCAGACTCATTAATCTCTTTCTCTCTTAAGTAGTCTCAGTGCCACTAGATGGGACAGAACACCACACCCGGGAGGTGTGTGGGTTACACATGCACTACACCAGCTAGATGTGGGTAGTACAGGTAGAAGTGAGTCAGATGTCCCATAAATGGCTTTGTAAAATCACTACAGACTAGGGTTTGGGCTTATCTTTAAAAAGCCTATTGTCCTGGAATGCCTGTATATGGCTACTGCTACTCTGGATAAAATCTTGACCCCACTGAAGTCGATGGGAGTTTTGCCGTTGATTTTAGGTGGAGCCAGGATTTCACTCTCTGTTTAATACACAGCGCAGTGGTAAACTGAAACATGTCAGTATATCATATATATTGTGGATATGTTTGTGTGCATGGGTTTGCAGTAGCGGTGAATGATATTTTACATAATAATACTTAGTATTTAGCTATGCAGTGTTGTTGTAACCATGTCGGTCCCAAAATAAAAAATAATGGGAGATATTTAGATAATGGGCCAAATTCATTCGTGGGTCTAAACACCATCTGAGTTAATGAATTTATATCAAGGACAAGTTTGATCCATTGCTAGTTAAGTGCTTAAAATACCAGCTCAATACTAGAGAGAGAAGGTGGGTGAGATAATCTTTTATTGGACCAACTTCTGTTGATGAAAGAGACAACCTTGTCTCTCTAGTATTGAGCTGGTATTGTAAGCACTTAACTAGCAATGGGTCAAACTTGTCCTTGATATAAATTCATTAACTCAGATGGTGTTTAGACCCACGAATGAATTTGGCCCATTATCTGAATAAAACTTCAACAGTTCTACAGAGATAAGTGCATAAATATTATTCACCGTGTTTTGCAGATGGGGAAACTGAGGCAGAGAGTTTTAAATGACTTGACAAAGACCACACACGTGAGTGTGTCAGAGTCAATAATAGAAGTCAAGACTTTTAGATTTCCAGCGCCCTCCGTTAACCACTAGACTCCATTTCTCTCTCAATAACCTTGTACAGTCCAATGGAAATACTTTCTTTAAATGTAGCTGTCCATTTTGAGAACCACTGCAATACCAGGCTGCAAAGATTAACCCTACTATCAGTCACTAAAAGGGAACAGCAACTGGTGTATTTAAAAGGCAGTTCTAAGCTTTCAGGGGGATCAAACAATAAGCAAATATATTTATCCTGACAGAGCACCCTCAGTCACTATTAGATACATGATGTGGTGGAACTATTATTTTAAAAATATATCCTAAGCAATTCATGCCATTTGCATTTGTCCTCAAACCTATGATGGGAGGTCCTGCTAACTGACTGAAAAGAATAATTATGAGCTTGGGGCTCACAAAGGCTTCTTTCTTTCTTTCTTTCTTTCTTTCTTTCTTTCCAGGGCCTTCTCTTGCTCTGGGCCTAAACCAGTCCTGGGAAACACAAGGGAAGCCCTGCCCAGCTAGGCTGGTGTCAAAGGAAGGCAGAGATACTGCAGTGCAGTACTGATCTTTTCTGCAATCAGACGTGCAGACTAGTCCAAACCCTGAGTCAGCACAATTTCTTTTTTGATTGGTTGATCTGAGTAACATACTTTCAATTTATGCTAAAGTGGCAGCAATTAATACATTTCCCCCTCTCCCCGCCTTGCAAAAAACCTTTGAATCAAATGCACAAATCTCATCCCCAAAGTCACGCTCTGGTCCTAAATATTCTAAGGCTCTTTCATTTTTAATTTAGGGCATTAAAAAAAAAATTTGCAATCCAAGCTATGCTCACTTTGATCGACTTGTGCTGCAGCAGCTAAAATATCTGTCCTGCAGGTCAATCTAATCATGCTTAATAGCAGTTTATTCTTCAACGCACCATTTTTCACATTGGGTCGACAGTTTTAAATGAGATTGCTGATGCACCCCTTTACTAATGCTTTTACCAGGGCCAGCACATGCTTTGAAATACTTGTGCAATAAAATGCTTTATTGCGCTTGATGAAAGCACTATTAAACTTGAATTGCAAACAGACTTTTTTTAGAAGGGGGTACTGAAATTTATTTGGCCACCTGCTCTAAATATATGAAATAATAATAATTATAATCACTTGCCATCAACATGAACAAACAAACAAAACCTAAACACCCACTGGGAAAAATGTACGTCACAAATCGTCCTTGTGCTCTCTTGAGTGTGTGCAAAATAGCCATTTTATACCCGGGGATGGTTTCGCTTACATGCCGAAAATTCATTTCTAAAACGGCTGGATTTTGTGAGGCATAGTATAGGAAAATTTTAACTAATTTGGTCCACTGGATTTACGGCTTTTATAATTCTCAAAGCTACTGTTTCCACAACTGGCATTTCACAATCCTCAATTTGCTATTTGGATGACAGCACCTGAATTTCCCAACTGGTTCCAATAGAATTACTTGCCTAACATGACCTGCGGAGGGATTCTTAGGAACAAACTTAGATTGGACTGGAAAAACGGGAACAAATCTCTCTTGTATGGAGAACAAAATGGAAATAACGTGAAGCTTCATTTCAATTGATGAGTTCTGCAGGGATGGGGCCTGTTACAATTTTAATTAAAGAAAGAACTATCAACCAGGCAGTGAGAGTAGCCTAATGTTTTTACAAGGACCTGGGGCCCAATCTGTCTCCCACTGAAGTTGATGGCAGGCTCCCCCTTCCTTTAACTTGGATGGGCACAGGACCGGAGCTCAACTTTTGATGTTCACTCAGTACCATATGCTTTTCATTCTCGTGTGCTCTCCATGAGGCTGTTTTAAGAAGCACAGAGATATGTGTGGAATCATAGAATCAAAGGGTTAGAAGGGACCGCAAGGGTCATTTGCATTGTTACAGGGAAGCAAGTGGGGACAAGAGGGAATTGTAATGGACGTCAGCAACACTAAGATCCAGACTTGGGCATTTAGCAGAGCTACAGCAGAAGGCCTCATCGCTGAGCTATACTCTACCGTATGCTGCTCCTTAAAGCACATCACCCCATGCCTTTATCTCCCCTCCACTCATTTTCCTTCTGCCAAGATATTAAAATACCGCAAAGACGTCGCTTAAAATTATAGCTTCCAAAATATTTACATAAAAATAAATCTGAATGCTTAGTTACTTCCTAATATTAGTAATTCCGTAGGATTAACAAGCCAATTAATTTAAAGAGGGAAAAAGTAGGTAAAAATGGTATTAGGAATGCAGGTACCTATTGTAAATCAGAACCAGTGTCCCTAAGCACAAGAGCAACGCTAAGCATCGGAAAAGTTTTAGTGAAACCTGAGCTGGGAGGAAAATGGTAACAACAAAAAGGTAAAATTTGTTTTCTATCTACGACACTGAGAATCTCTCTCATTTTTAATTCCGTGGATCAGGCTAATGTAGGTGATTTGGGGGAAGCTGCAACCAAGCCTATGATCTGTAGTTTTACTGCTCAGTTAAATCTATTTTCAAAACACTCGTGCTTTTATTTAAGCATGCAGTGTCGTTGTAGCTGCGTCAGTCCCAGAATATTAGAGAGACAAGGTGTGATGAGGTAATCTCTTTTATTGGACCAACTTCTGTTGGTCCAATAAAAGAGATTACCTCATCACACCTTGTCTCTTAATTTAAACACAACCTCTTTAATGTCAAACATGGACTTCGTCTGGGGAAGGAGCTGCTGCCTCTGTGAGATGGCTTAGCGGGTTCGGATGTCTTCCCCCTGTAATTCCACCAGTGGCCGCTGCCTTCGTTGGTGGAATTGCAGACTAGGCAAACTTTGTCAGGACATTGCTTCCCTGCTTACTAAATGATCTGGTGTTTGGGGAATGGTGGGCTCCTCCCCACATCTACTGCAACAAGGGAAATATTTTTTTAAAACACGCCTGGTTAAGCAGCTTGGAGGCCCCTAGCAAAATGCATATCAGCAGGTGAAGAACATGAGTCTCCTCACTCTCCCTCCCCATACAGGGAATCTGTCATTCATGCCAAAAGGTCATCCCTTCTGGCAGAAAAACCATAACAGTTTATTGTGGGGACTTGCACCTGTTGCAGGCTCCCAAAGGTCTGTCAGGAGTGGGATTCTCCTAAAGAGCAAAGATCACATGATTTAAAAAAATACCAAGGCCAGAAGGACCACACCCCTTTGAACTATAACAGGGGCTCTTTCTGGTCCCTTACATGTATCTCAGCCCTACACGGTGGAAATGAAGTTAGCTCAGTTTCACTTTCATTCAGTGTAAAGTCTTTTTTTTTTAATGAAACTTTGTCAATAAAAAGATTTTCACTTGTCTTAGTCAGCTACAGTTAAATCCTTTCTGCCTTTCTATAGCATTTACTATTAAAAAAAATTAATATCTACTGAATAATATATGGTATAAAACCTCAGTGGTATGCAGCCTGCCTTTTCTAACCAGTTATTCATGAACTCCTGCTTATAGTTAAATCCTCTTTGGCATACATGTAACAAGTGACAATGGTGCTTGCCTTGAACAGAATAAGGACTTTTGCAAAATCCAAATTCAGTATCTCGCTCACTCTTCTGGGCCATCAGAACACGCAACGCTCTACTAATTTCCAAAACCAAATGTCTGTTGGTTGCTTGACCACCCCCAGCCTATGGATAGCAAGTTGCCAGGACTCTATCAAATGAGATGTTAGCAGTAAAGCAAATTGAAGGTGGTGTTAACCAGCAGGCAAATCATTCTATTAAAGCAAAATGTTTCAGGTTAATTTCCGATAGCACCACTAGTTGAGATTTGGTTAACTTTGGGGGAGGAAAAATACTTTTGATGAAGTTTAAAACAAAACAAAAAATCTGCCGTAGGCGCTTTTGTGGGGAGGCGGGTTGGGTTTGGAAGTGCGAGGATACTTTTAGAATGAAATTGCTAAACAAATAAGGGATTACTTCTACATATGTCCAATATCCAATATATAGCGCTATTTTCTTTCGTCCTGATTCACTTCTTAAACCATTATTTCAGAAGAGCAGAAAAATAACCAAATGCATTTTGTTGTACAGTGTAAAAAAAAAATGTTTAAAAGCCTAATAAGACTTCCCGAATTCAAGCCTGCTAATTTTATTATTCTTTTGGGGGAAATATATGCACATATTTAGGGCTGCTCGTGCTTTAGCTACGTTGAAATTGTTTTGATGGCTGTTAATTGAATTCATCATAAAGACGATTAGGATATCTTTTCTCGCTGCTTTTAAACATGAGAGCTTAGTTTGTACATTAATTTAGAGCTAAAATACTGCACAGCTAAGGCAGAATCATTGTATTCTCTCTCCCTCTGTCCCCTCTATTCTCCTATCCAATCTCTTTCTCTCTTTTCTCAATTTAAAACTCAGTCTGCTTTGCTGGCATCTAGTCTAGTTTTTTTGAGGTGGAGGGGGGAGGTACAAACAAATAAAAAAGAGCAGTTGGCCTCTACCCTTGTTAAAAAACACAAGTGGACAGCAAGCTTTCTTCTGGCGTTGCCTTTCAAAGCCCATGCCGCAGTCAGCATATTGAATATTTAATGTCCTGATGAGCATTTCCACCTGCTGACACAGGCAAAGTGACAGAACAATACACGCACTGGAACAAGATCATCAATAGACTCCCCGGTCAGTTTGCCATGTCAGGCATTTAAACAAATTTCTGTCTGTCCTTCTCCCTTTTTTTACATTGGGTCACACATTGCTCCACTGAGAATGATCCCCACCTGAAATACATACTTCTTTACATTCCATAGCTTGCCAGGTTCATATGGGCATATAAAGAAGTATGTCTCTCAAGCAGGTAGTTTCAATATGTGCATTTATATGTTCACAGGAGAAAATAGTGCTGATTCAGAATTCACATCCCAAGAGTGTTCAGTTAAGGCTCAATTTAAAATAGCAGAGTTTCTCTTTCCTCCAGCAACACACACGCACACTCACTTTCCCCACCTCGGACTAATCTCCAATAATCCATAGCACCTCCTCTGCAGGTTTCTGATTTTTTGTCACCGAGAATAGAAATGGACACTACCTTGGACAAAAAGTCTGAGCAATCTGGCCATTTGCCCCTGACAATGCTTCATTTTCACATAAATGGGATGGGGGGGCTGGGGGGGGAAGCAAAAGAAAACAAAAATCCCATCCAATTCACCCGAAAAGTAGATATTTCATTTGAAATCCGAAACTTTCAACTACGAAAAAAAATCAGAAAAAAATATATATATATATATCTCTCACTCTTACTGGAGGGATTTTTTTTTTTTTTTTTCCAAAAACACAAAAAAAAAAAAAAAAGACACCTGAATTGTTTCCATCCCAGGATTTAGAAACAACCGCAGCCAATTTGGGGTATATACCACCCAAAAAAATCAGATGTCTGGTAGATCACTTACAAATCAACACCAAGCTTGCCTGTTCCATTCGCCAGGGTTAGAAAAGTCATCAGTTACAGACAAAGAATTGCTTTTATCAATTAGTTGGGGTTAAAACATAAGAAGAAGAAAGGATCTTACCTAGAGACTCCAGAGATTTTTCCTTTGCAGGTCATTGTAAGTGAAACACTACCTTGCAGATACGAAACCCCGGAAAGAAATGACATGCCTTTTGGGGCTTGGGGGTTGGCTTTAAAAAAAATTTTTTAAATGTCATCCAGTTGAACTCCATGACAGCTGAAGATGCCTGTAACATACCTGCAGATATGCAAAATAAAAAACAGAATGGGGCAGCCAAAGGTAGATGCCAGAAAGCATAGGCCAGAGTGGAAGTCTGCAAGTTACTCCTCAAGCAACTCCTCTGCATGCGTGTGGTGTGTGTGTGTGTATGGCTCTTTCTCCTGTTTGCATTAGTCAGTCAGTCTCTTTTTTTTTCTTTCTCTCGCTCTCTCGCTCTTCTCCCTCATTGCCTCACAGCCACTCTGAGCTTTAAAGCTCCCCTAACAATGTGGTCCGAGTGGCACTGCTGAAAATGATGATTGTACTGAATACGAGACTATTATGGGCAGGCTTTAGGCATCAAGCAAACCAGGAGGTCACACGGGGCGCTTAATGCTCATTCAGCAGTGCTGTAATGGTATGCTTAGCTTGTCCACTCACCTGCTTCATTTGACTGCTACCCCGAGCCCGAGCCGGCAGATCAATACCAATTTACAGGCAAATGCAGAATGGCTGCCTTAGTGTTAATGAATTTTACCGTTTCTCACAGTCTTCTAATGAACCCTTTAAAGAGGGTTTAAGTAAACTTAGCAAGTGGCAAACTAAGCACTTTGGAATACTTAATTGTATCGATGTTTTTCCACTGCATTTTAGAATATAACTGCAAACTGGGAAGTAAATATTTCCCAGTTCCCAGTCAACTTCTATCACCACCGAAAAGAAACCGAGCGGTCCCACTATGCCAGTGTTTCGGAAGGTTAATTACTGTGAAGCCCTGGAAGTCACTTTACTCCTGCCGTGTTACACTGCTCACGTGCTTTAGTCTCATTTTGTTTAACATCTTTTTTTGATTCCTTTTTGTTTGTTTGACTTATCACTTATTGTTATTTGTCTAATTTAAAGGCAAATTTCAACCTTTTGGGACTAAAGAAAAGAGAGATGGACCTGTAACACTATCAGAATGCACAACTGCAGGGAAATTAAGGCAGAAGAGAGAACTGAGGGTTTAAATAGACACACCAATAGTATGAATGAACATCTGATTGCTCTGATTTCAGGAAAAATCAGACACTCAGGGAGAGTTTTCCATGGCCGAGACATTCAGTTGAATTTTGTTTTCCCTTGTCCCAACAACAGTAAATGTAAGTGTGGGAAGAAGGATGGTTACTTAATTTCTTCGACCTCTAAAACATTTGTAATCGACATACCATTAGCTTTCCCTAAATAAATGTTGATGTATGCTCTCCTGTACAGTCCCAAACTTTTGCAGATGAATTGGACACCAACTAAAGGATAATAAGGAGAATCTTGCATAAGGTATTTAAAAGTAATGGGTTTAAAACTAAAGATTAGGAAAAGAACCCCTATCTAATGACTTATAAAAGTCAAGGCAAGTTTATCCAGTCTTGCTGAGGACAGCAAGTGGCAGTTGCTTTTATACTAGTAACACCTGGGTGGAAGTGTATTTCATTTTTGTTAATTCACTTTCAGGGTCTTCATGGAGATTCATGTTTTCCAAAAATGCCCCTTTTTAATTTTTTTGGCATAGTAAAAAATATCTGCACCCCTGTTTTACATTTCGTCAGGTCGTGTTGTGTTCCAGTTACCCAACTTTCCCTCCCTCATCTGAGCTGGTTTAACTGTCTGTTGATTCATTCAGAGTGGAAAATGTTGCATGCTGATTGGGGGCATACAAATCTTGGGAAAGGGAAATCCTAAATTGTTGGTGTCATTTGACAAAGGAGGAGTGCAGAGATGAGGAGCTGATGAAAGCAAGGAAGACAGCCTGAGCTAATGGAAGTGAAGTTAAATGTGGGAGGGGAGAGTACGAAGGGGGGGGGGATGACATGTGTTCATGCTCACAGGGCTTTCCTCCTTTGCCTCAGACTCTATGCACTTGTCTAGTCATTTTACAGATTTCTGTCTGCAGCTGGACAGCACCGAACTTTTTGGAGCTGCAAAGAATGGGAGATGCAGGAGAAGGTCTTTATTCATGGAGGCAGTGGACAGAAGTGAGAAAGGAAGTTGAAATGAGGTGGAAGTTTGTGTTAGTTCCAGCCAAGCCCGCCCGCAATCCGTTCTGAACAGTTTAGATTAAATTGAGTCACTTTCCAAAAAATGTCTGAGGCATAGACGATATCATCAGTTCAGGAGAAACCCAGCAATTAAAATGACAGCACAAATCAAGGATTTCTGACTATACAATTACACATGATTGTACATTCTTCAATCTCTAATACACACACACACACACACACACAGGCATATATATACTATATATACACAGATATAATATATATTGTATTCACATAATATATATTACATATGACATATATTTATATCATGTGTATATGTAGTATATATATACACACTATGCAATATATCTCTACTGTGCATATATATATATAAATATTTATCATTATATATGTGTGCATGGGTGTGTGCATATATACACCACTATCATAAAAAATGTAATGACCACAGTCAGCTCTTTGCTTCAGAAGCAAGAAGAGTCAATTGGCACATGAAGTGTAACCTGCATTTTAAATTCCTTGCAGTGAAAATATAACTTCTCTTCCTCTGACTTTCCTTTTCTGATTGTCCATAAACCACATGTCTGTAATTAATACTCGCTACTCAGCATTTCAATGGTTAATCACCGCAGTGTTGAGATCATTGCAACTTACGGTAAGTTTAAACACATTTCAGCTTTGCTCTTGTTGGTATTATTTCAGCTCACAGCTACAAGGTATTAAAAAAAAAAATTCCCCCAGGTGTCATTAGCCAGCCCATATCAGTATTAGGCATTTAAAGGCTGGTTTAACCTTGCAAAATGATTGCATGTCAAAGTTCTGACATTTCAGTTCAGATTATTCTAGTCCAGGGCTTTAGCTTGCTCTGCAGTTTGTTTTTTTTAAAATGCGGAGTATGCCACAGCAGAACAAGAAAAAAAAGGTCTCCTAACCCACCCACATATTAAAACACACATTCTGTCCACAAACACACAGTCAACAGAGCAGAGGCACACATTTAAGTCCCTGGGCAAGTTGGATGGGCACCGAGTCCTGCATTAGCCAGGAAAGTGTTTAAAAACAAGCTGAGCTGGTGCAGTTAAAAGAAAGACAGATAGGAGGGGGGGGGGGAAGACATACCCGTTAGAAGATTCTGTTGCAGCAGTAGAGTCACCAGAGCACTAGCTGAAAGCTGAATCAGCTTTCGAGAGTTAGGGATGCATAGAGGAGGGTCATGGAATCACAAGGTAATAATGCGCTTCATGCTGCAGCCGTCAGCCTTCTCCTTATAGCCAATCTCTAATGCAGGAAGGGAAAAAGAGAGCAGGCCCCGTAATAGTATTAGCCCTCACTTGGAGAGAAAAAAAATTATGAGGCAACCCCCCCCCCCCATACACCCCCCCTCCAACAAGCACCACTACAACTCAATCCCTCCTGCTGCATCGCAGGCTTAGTGGGGTGGGGGGAGGGAAGGGAAGGAGGGAGAGCTTTAAAGCTTACAGCTAAGGCTAAGACACAGAGCTAGAGAGAGAGAGCACTGAAGAGCACAGGCAGAATAGAAGGTGGAAGCAGGAGTTAAGGAGAGGCAACCTTCCATGCTCAGCTTGCCGCACACCTTGATGCATAATGGCTGTGTCTGCAGAAGTCTCCCATCTCCCGCCCTTCCTCTCTTCTCTTCCCCCCCCCCCATGCCCCTCCAAAGGGTCAGCCTGAGGTAGAGGTCAGGATGCAACCAAGAGCACGCATGCAAAAAAAAAAGGCGGGGGGGCTGCTGCACAGAGTCTAGGGGGGCGGGGGGAAACCTCTGATCAGAAAACGAGTCCACCTTTCCAGTGCTTATATACCCAGCTAAGCATCTGAAACATGCACTCCCAGGCAAGTGGCCCCTTTTCATGCCATTGCCTCCCTGACCATATTTAGTCAACCATGGCAAAAAATAGCCTGTCAGCTGGAGACGGCCGAGCAGGGAGTATTTGGAGTTCAATCACTTCTCTCAGCCCATTGACTACTAGTCCTGCAGGGTCCTGACTCTGCCTTTTTTTTTACCCTCAGCTATTTTTAGCTAGGCCAAATAGAGAGCCATCTCATCTTACCACTCTCTGCCTGTCCCAAGGTTTCACCAGGCCCAGACTATGTATGGTAAGCGCTGTTGTTGAGAGACAGAGACAGAGACCATGTCCATTCCGAAAGACCTTTGTCTCCCCTCAGGGTTTTTGGTTGGGTTTTGGGGGGGGCGGGCAGAGGGGATTGGTGGGGGAGGGGTTGCCTATCTTTCTTTGGTTCCTTTTTTTCCTCCCTGGTGGAAACCTATCCGGAAGAGGAGGTGGGGGAAAGAAGTTGAAAGGCTATTGATTCTTACCTTAAAGAGAGAAGAGCCGTGATTCAAAAGCACCACATTAAGACAGACTCCCTGACTGTGAGATCCCAGGCACTTCACCGGCTGGCCGAGTCTCTCTCCATTCTGACCCTTTCCAGGCTGCTGGCCCCCGGGGAGTGTGCTTATCTGTTCCTCATGTTGGGGAATGTGAGTAAGCCCAACTTTAAGCCAGGGAAAGTCACCCCCCAAAGGGTGCCCTGTTAATGCATGTAATACCTGAACAAGCTGGTATCTCTCAGGGTTTTTGTTCATGCTAGTTTTTTGGCCCCAATGAAAAGTCATCATCCTCGTTAATTTAAGGTGAGGTACTTACACAAAATGTGAGCATGTTGCATTGACTTGCACTCCTGAAGTGAGGGAAGCAAGTGCGTGATCTGAGATTTCAGGGCCCCTTATAAGATCCAGCTTAAAAAAAGATCAATATGAGGATAGGACCAGGTCACCTTGGGGAGAAAAACATAAATAATGATAAATGTGACTCTGCCTGTTCCTAATGAATCTGCCTTGTTTGTTTGCAAGCAAAACCCCAAATCTGGGCTTTTCACTCATCTAATGATCCTCTTCCTCCTCCCGCCTCCCCCATGCACAATTACATTTCACTTAGCAGCTCTGTATAATTCAGACTTGGCTCTAAAGGACATGCCACTTCTTCACACCCGGAATGGATCATAAAGGCTCCTATGGGATCAGTCTCCGTTGTGTGATTTGGAATTGAATTTGATAGCATCTCACATGAGTCGAACCCATGATTCTAAAAACCATCCATGAAAAAACAGAGATGTACCTGTACCTGCAGTATGATGGGCCCGATCCTGCAAGGTGCTGAACTCCCTCCGTTCCCATGGCAGTGAGACGGCTGGCACCAGGCAAGAGGTGCTTGGCACCTTGCAATGTCAAGCCCCATATCCTGCCATGGGAAAAAGAGAATGAGGATCAGGTGACTTACTCCACCTTTTATTCATTATCATAATAGCATCAGTGGAGATTTCTAACCTACAGGTAAATAAAAATATATGCAATTAATAGTACCCCGTAACGATCTAACAACTTTAAAGGTTGCTTAATAACTCATTTAATAGAAGCAGCAGAAACCCATACAGTTATGCAGCAATTGTAAATGCTTTATATTATTGATCCTAATGGATATCCTCAATTGATGTTGTTGATGAGAGGCTATAAGAAAATACTATTCAGAGACTGCTTTTAACCTACCCTGCACTCACGTGAACTGATATGAGGTGCTGAGCATCTGCTCTGAGGTCCTGAACATGCCTCCATTCCTATTGACTTCAAATGCTTGGTAATGCTCAGGGTCACGCTCAAAAGCATTTCTTCCTGAGGAACCCAGCACATTTCATTCAGAGATGAATTATTAGTTAAAATTTGAGTGATGAGCTATACAGGGTCAAATTCTTCTCTAAGTCACATTAATGCAACCTCATTGCTTTCAATGGCTTGTGCCGTAAAGGTGAGATAATAGGAGAGAGGCCAAGACTAACATGTGTGGCTGACAAACCACATCTGATCCCTGTCTCTCTCTCTTAGGCCCTAAGGCCCAACCTCTGGCTGCCAGCCTGAAAGCTGCCCTAATGGGGCAGCTAGGAATTGCCCTGGCATTAGAATATCCCTGTGTGGTATAAACCCAGTATAGTTAGCTCATCATCACCTGCTTCCAGGCTCCCCATGATAGAGATATGGGGAAGCAGGAAAGGAGCATGACCATAGCATGCTGTACCCTGATGATCCTGAGATGGCAGAAGTCACTACTATCAATGTAATGTAGAACATCCCAGAGGCTGCTCTAAGTTATACCAGGGGCCAGACCTGCCCCCAAGCCAGCCACAGGATTCGGAGAGTAGAAAGGTAGCTTAGAGGCACCTTTCTCTCACCTTTCCTCTCAGGTCTTGGTCAAAGAGAGCTCAGCAGGATGTGAGGATCTGACCCCAGAAGTCTAAATTCTCTTTATGTATATTAAAGGTTTCACCAGTCTCAACAGAGTACTCATTTAACTTGAGAATTGCTAGCAATACTCAGAGAAGAGGGATTCCCAAACCCTCCATCCTCCCCTTAACACATACACAAACACACACACACCGATAGTCTGTGGGTAGATTTGAACTTGGAGATACGTTTTTAGATGCCCCCAGCTGCACACAAGATTCAAAAGCATCGTAGGAACTGTATGGCGTACATATCCAGTGCACAACCAGTGCATACCCAGGGCACAACCAGTGTAGGCCTTCCAAAGGAGGATACAACACAACTCTGTGAGCTGTAGAAATCTCCTGGTGCCTCTCCAGAGGTTGCCAGGGAGAGAGCATATGGGCAGTCCAGGGCTGTGCACAGCATATAGGGTGACCAAACAGCAAGTGTGAAAAATCGGGACAGGGGTGGGGGGTAATAGGAGACTATATAAGAAAAAGACCCAAAAATCAGGACCGTCCCTATAAAATCGGGACATCTGGTCACCCTAACAGCATAGAACCACTAGGCCAAAACACATGGGTTTGTTAGGACACAGGGGAGTGAGGGAGCTAAATCTGTTGTCTTTCTCCTTCCTCTTCTATTATCACATAGTAGCATCCACAGCCTGGCAGCATATCACTGACCAGTTGGGTCTAAAACAACGTTTCTCAAATGTGGCCACTGTGGCCGCATGCGGCCACAAGTGACTTTTCTTGTGGCCACAGCCTCCTGGGCAGTGATTGGGGGAGGGTCTGGGGAAGGGGGGGGGTCAGCAAAGCAGCGGCCCCCTTCCTCAGGGCCGCCAGCAGAGGTTGGGCCCTGGCCACCTCTGGAGACACAAAAGCTGGAGGAACAGATAGCCAGTGAGTTCCCCACCTTCCCAAGGCTGGTGGGGTCAGGCTCCAGCCCTGGGATGGCGGGTGGCAGGCTCCAGCCATGGGGCTTCAGGCTCCGTATCCCAGCCATACAATGGCGGGCTCTGGCCCCAAGGTCACTCTCCCCCATCACCCCTGGCCCCTGCTGCCTCCCCTAGTGCTCCTGGCCCCTGCTGCCTCCATATCCACCTCCCCATCCAGGGCTTAATTTATCCCCAGGCTTGCCAGGGCTGAGTAAGTCTGCTGTGACAAGTGATATTTGTATGCTTCTTAATATCACTTTCAGAGGAGACTTAGTAACTAGGAAGTCTAAAAAAAAAAAAAAAACCCAAAAGCACAAGACATAACAAGAAAAAAAAATTGGAACGCGCAAAGCACCTTATTTGTGTTTCTATTCTGTTTAGGTTCAGTAAAGAATAGAGACAAGTGTACATTATTTTTATTATTGAGTCTGCAAAAAAAAATCCTACATAAATAAATTACAATGATATGGAAATGTGGATATTCATATTTGTTTGTTTTTCCTAAAGCTAATTAAGTATTTTTGGAAAAATTGTCAGAGCAGCCACCAGCAAGAGTTAGTGGCTGCACTCTGAGGCCACCAAAAAAACTGTTGTGAGAACCCCTGGTCTAAAGGATGTTGTCCCAGTCATGGCCTTATATGAATAAAAGCCATTCCTCCAAAGAGGAAACCAAAGAGATTTTTGTCCAAAACTCCAACCCAAACTGATATAAGGTTTTGTAAACTCTCAAATCATTTTTGCCACCTGATATCATTCATTTCTGTACAACTAGGATAGGTGTCACAAGTGACAAGAAAGGTTGTTCTCATGCTGTTTTCAGCCCAGTGCAGAAGCATAAAATAGACAAAATTCCATGAGAAAGACTTTAATCAGATCTCCATCCTAATCTTGCAGGCCCATTTAGTTCCATGTATTCTCCACTAAAAGAGCGGAGCTAAGCTGGGGAGCTTTCTTGAAGATTAGTGGTTGTTTGGTACCTGAGGCCCAGTAATACCATCTGTTGGCTTGAATCAGCTGTGTGCATACCATTAACAGACATCTGAGGTTGAGAACACACCCTCATGCCATGAACTGCAGCAATTATTTAATGGAGGTGGGCCCCAGACAAATCCCTAGAGCAAAAGACACATGTACTTTTGGAGTGCACACAATCCAAACCTTGATTAGGATCTGAAGTTGCACATGGCCCTCTCTTCTTGTATAATGGACAGAACCAGAATCACAGATCCAATCACCCTGAATGATACGGTGTTTGACATCTGGATCCAGAACCAAAATTGGTGGCATGAGACCATCTCTTTTCATAAGGTTCTGGTCATACATCTGTTCCACGCATAGATAATTGTGAGAGTTGTGTGCACAGAGTGCCTCCAGAGATACGGACCTGAATGTGCAATATACTGTGCTGTGGTAAGTTATAAAAGAACCAAACACTTTCACAGTGTGTGTGTGTGTAGATTACACACATTAAAACTTCTTTAACCAAAGAAGCTTCAGTGAGATAGCAGAATGTAAAAGTGAACATATTCAGGACTTTATGTGAGACATTGCAACATTCTAAACAAAATGCAAGATGTAACTTTTAAAGAAGCAGAGATTGGCAGTTTTGAATGTATGAACCTTAACTGATTTTGTCTCTTTGATACTGTTGTGTGTGGAGAAATCCAAAAGAGCCTAGTAAAAAGTTGCAAACATTTCCTTTGGAATATTTACAAACCTCTTTACCTCTCCTTGCAGCTCCAGAGCTGTTAATGGTTTGCTTCCTTTTATTAATGGCAGACTGGAAAAAAGACAAGAATAAAAAAAAAAAAAAAATCCCTCCTCAAAGCCTGTGTGAAGTGACTAGTCAGGTAATAACAGCTCCTTTGGAAGCTTTTATAGTACATTAGGCAAACACAGCGCATGTTTATAGACTTTTTAAAATGCTAATTATATAAAAAGGCATTTATAGCCTTCTAAAATACTACGCTACTGTAATATAAATATTCTTAATAATCATCATCTAAAAATGCAGATAATTGACCCAATGAAAGCAAAGATTTCTGATTCTGAAATCTGTGAGCCAAATTTTTAGCTCTAGCCAAAGCAGGGAAAAGGTGTTGTTCTTCATTTTATGAAAGAGAAAAATTATTATTGGTTTTGTTCTTTTTTAATTAAAAAGAAAGGCAATGGTTTGGCTTTAGAGTCACATATAGAGGTCATCTTAAATAATATGGGCCAGGTTTAGATGCACAGTTGTATGCCAAAAGAACACCTAATTTGTGCTTGGAGTTAACATGCTTATATGCACAAATCAGGACATAGTATATGCCTCGTCATTTGCACATTGAGCTCTTCAGTTTGCATGCACAGTCACAATAACTGCAAGTGCAAATTAGGTGCACAACTGCATACCTACTGGCTTTACTCTGGCATTGTGGATTTGATAATGGTTACTGCACAATCAAAAGATTGCTTTATCGCTGCATCCCAGAGAGTCCCATCTCTGTGTGCACTGAGCACACTCTAAAACGCCAGACAATTTGCAAGGATCTCTGCCAGTAGGATTACCACCTGGAAATGGAGTAAGGACAGCTGCATGTTGATTCTCTCAGAGCATCCCACCAGGTGAAAACCAAGGGGTCCATGACCATATTGAAATGCATCTGTGCCTGTAAAACACATCTTGGAAGTTTCTCTTCACTTTCAGGATGTACCTTCCAATGTGTGTGCATATATCAGGTCTATGTGAAACTCTGAGTTTTGATTTACATGGAACTGGGGAGCCAAAGCTGTTAACCCCTCCACCCCCTTTGGGTTAGCCTGAGTTTGGTGTTTTTCAGAGAGGATAAAACAACTGTTAAACATTCGTTAATGCTAGTCACAATTAGTAGTAGTCATATTAATGATACTTAGCTCTTCACAGTGCTGCACAAACACTAACCCATCCTCACAAAAACACAGGGCAGTAAGTAACTGCATAGTATAATACTCATTTTACAATTGAAGAATCAGAGGCAGGATAGATGATTGTTTTGTCCAAGACATCACAGTGAACCAGTGTCAGAGCTGGGATTAGAACTCAGGTGTTTCAAGCCAATGCTTAGGCCATTAGATCATGCTGCCTCTGCATCTTTTAAAATATGTTTTATAGATTTGCATGACAATCAGCAGCAGCTTTCTGTTGGCTGATGGAATTGTGACATTAGAGATATTGAACAGCTGACTTTGATTCATTCACTTGTTGCAATCATTTTAGTTAATATGCTGAAAAAGGATTCTGGGGTTTTTTTCTTTACATTTCAAAAGTCATGAAATTCAGACTTCTGATGATATCATAACTGTGAAGTAAGACTTTCACTAGCTGGCTGGAAGAGATTTTCAGTATCTCTATACATGCAAAATAGCATGTCGTTCCAGCATATATAATATAATTCTCTTTTCTTTAAAAGATATTTCTCCTAAGATACTAACCACCTCAAATCTGAACAGAATTGTTTTTCAGGGTTTGTTAGTTGTTTGTGTGGTTTGTTGGTTGTTGGTTTTTTTGTTTTTGTTTTTGTGAGGGCCGGGGAGGGAATGTTTCGCATTGTACGAACGGTTTTAACTATGGGCAAAAAATCAGCATAACAAAGGATTTGTATAGCAGTTTATCTATTTAGGTATTTATAAGGCACCAATCACTTACCTCTTACTATAGGTTTAAAATATTATTACGCCATCATACTATAAAACAGTGAACAAATACCGCTCATAAATATAACTGAAAAAGCATTTTCCAATCTGTGTGATCTTTCTGAAACCTGGATCCTCTTTTGTGTTGAGACATTTATCTGTTTTCCAATGCCCTTCCAACAACAAACACTCCAGCAATTGAGATCACATTATATATTGTGGTTTTTGTTTGTGGGAGAATGAAATCAAACGAGAACATAAATTACTTTGGTGTTGGAATAAAGAAACAAGAAAAGAGTAGTTTTTAAAAAGCAGCCAATTCCCCAATAGAACTAGTCAGATTTTCTTAAATCATGTGCAAATTAAAAAGTTCAGGTTTCAAACACATTGCGCAAGCTAAATCTCTGCCTTATTTTGAAAGGACAGGTGTTTGGGAAGATGCATTTGGATTTATACAAGAACTCTTAATTGGCTTCCTGTGTCTTCACTCAGAAAGGGCTCTTTTCATTCACTTTAACATCGTCGCTGCTTAACACCGAAAGGATACTCATGCCTTAGCAAATGGTACAGAAATATCTTTTGTAGTTAATGGAGCACTGCAGCGTTCCACTGCAAAGACCAACTACCTAGAATAAATTCATATCAGAAATGCAGCGATGCCCTTTCCACCTTCTAAATGCAGCCTGATACAGAATACCAGGCCATGACAATGTTTCTAAGAACAATAAGAAAGCACTTGGTATCCTTGTGGTCAATTACACCACTGTGTCAGGAAGATCAGTGGAGATAGAGCTCCCCTTGGGTCCTTCTGCACTGCTCCACTGAGCACTAATGTACTGGCAGACTTCTTATCAGGCTTCTATACTGTAAATTTCAAGAAGGGAACATTTGGGGTCACAGCTGATAACTGACCATCGCAAGGATTCTTTCTTTCTTTCTTTCTTGGGGCTGAGGAGTGGCTGCTTCTGAACTGAAATATGAGACACAGAGTATGATGGAGAAGACTAAGCCCTAGCAGGGACTCGGAGCGTTTTTTGCTCTCACACATCTTTTCTGCGCGTACAGTACAAGGTAACAAGAAGAATGATTTATTTAGCTCAGCGAAAGCAGCTGTTCAAAGGAAGTGAGGGATATTTTAGAGGATTGTATTCAATTCCCAGGGTCTTCCAGGTACAAACAAAACACCCATAGCTTCATTTTCTCCTCTTTTTTTTTAATGCTATGCCTTCTGTTCAGCCCATCTTTCTAATTCTTTTCTTTCTTGCCATTTCAACTTGTCCTCATTTCGAGTCAACATAACTGGCTTCAGCACATCCGAGACAAAGCTCCCACTACTGTAGGCAACATGCACACTTTCAGTCTCCCCTATCCCACTCAGACAACTGTCTCCTAATGCTTTGGTTTACAAACCCACAGGGTCAAAATCTGTCCTCACTTAGGTGACTGTTGAAGTCAATGGGACTGCCCGGTTTTGAGGAGAGAGTTTATCATCCTCCCACTGCCGAAGCCATTAAATGGCTTGATATGACTAGCAATTTCCGATCAGAAGAGACCCGGCGCTGGAATGTCAGGGCTGCGGCAGGCAAGCGGTCTGGCACTGCACCCATTGAAGTCAATAACAGATCTCCCATTCGCTTCATTGACAGCCGCGTGAGCACCCCCAGATGGAGCTGTATTGACAGAGTGTTGGAGACATGATGCTGTGCATAACTCTGACTGGTGCTGAGTGTATGCAGGCACACCAAATTCACCCATTTTTGAAAGCTCTGGATTTCTGAATAATAGGGTTTTACGATGGACCTGTGGACAGAGCTCCCATCTCCAGTACCATGAACACATCAGTATGATAGTTACATGAACAGTTGACCATCGTCCTCTATGTTCCTTCTGTCCAAGAATGGGAACAAAACTTCCTTATTTAATTTTGAATCTTTGCTTCAATTTTGCAATTCCCTTTGATTGCCAGCTTCTCTGGACTGACTATATTATCTGGAACTGGCCTTGCAAAAAGCACCACATGTACCATAAGCCATTCTGCAGAATTTCTAAGTGGTCTGGAATGAACTGTTCTCCTGCAAGTAACTCACTAACAGACGTGATTAGCAATTAAGAAAAACATTATTATCTGTCACATGGGCTCAGAGAAATATTCATGGTGATCCTTGTGCGTAATAGCAGTAGGAAAGAGGCCAGGAGGGCTAAGAAAATATCAGTAAGCCAATGTCAAGGAGGTTATCAAGGGCAAAGAGATGATGGTGGTAAAGGAAGCCAACAATATGATCCAGGAAAGATGGGAATGAACAGCCCTGCAAGCCAACAGTGTATGCACTGCATAGCACTTACAGCAGTATGTAATTTATCATTAGATATAGGTAAAAGTTCTCTTTAAAGATCTATAAAGCCTTTGATACTGCTAAGAAACAGCCAGAAGAAGGATGTTTTAGGGAGGAAAAAATGGATGTAATGAAACAAAATGCATACTTCCTAGTGTGATGAACAACAGAAAGGAAAGCTATTATTCCTGTCTTTAATTTTGCACAAAGGCTAAAATTTGCTGTCAAAATCATAGCAGTAAATGAAATATTTTGATATTGCCCAGGGCGTAATGTTTGAAGAGGCTTTAATGTGATCCCACAACCGCAGGCAATAGGAACTCGTTAGTGCTGCCAGCGTTGGTTTTTTCACTAGGGGAGAACTACCGTCTCACCACAGCTATTCACATGCAGTGGGATCTCAGCTTTCTTGATCCAGAAGAAGCCACACATAAGGAAAACCCTACTTGCCTGTTATCATGGCATCACTTACAAAGTAGAGATGTCCATCCTTCTGCCAATGTAGGATTGTTTCCTACAATATATTTGCTAGTGCTTTGTTATCCTTAAGCTCAGCCAGGCACTCTGTAGCCTGACATTATAAACAGGGGGCCCACGGAGGGAACTCATTTTGCTTATAGAATCACAGAATCATAGAAATGTAGGGTTCAAAGGGACCTCAGTAAGTCATCTCGTCCAGCCACCTGTGCTGCAGCAGGGCCAAGTAAACTTAGACCATCCCTTACAGGTGTTGTCTAACCTGTCTTAAAACCTCCAGTGATGGAGATTTTACAACCTTCTTTGGAAGCCTATTCTAATACTTAACTATAAGTGTAGCACCCAAAATGGGACACAGTTCTCCTGCTGAGGACTCACCAGTATGAAGTAGAGTGGGACAATTACCTCCCACATCCTACCTATGACATGCTCAGCTGTGACTTGGGAGCATAGTCTAGCTAAATTGTGAGTCATGTAGTTGTATAGAAAGCAACTAGCATAGCTGACAGATTGGTTAAAATTGGTTTGCAGTAAAGTTATAAATGATCCAGAAGAGATAAGGGCCTTTCCTTAACCATCTTATCCTGCAATTCTTATTCGTATGCATAATTTTTACTTATAACTCAACAGACTTCAGTGGGGCTGCTAGCAGAAGGATCCACTTGGAGGAAGGAGGCTGGATTGGCCCTGATATTCTTTATAATACTTTTGATTGGTTCAGTTTTTAATCATAGAGCTATCTATGTCTGCCACCCATAACATTTCCATTGTGACTTGTCTTGGTAGCAGTAGCTGCCACTGAAAGCTATTCTGAAAGGTATGTCACTGCAGGCCAGATTTTCAAAGGTATTTAGGCCTCTAAAGAGGCAGCTAGGTGCTTGGTGGGATTTTCAAAAGCGGGAGTTAGGCGCTAAATCTCCATAGGCCCTTCTGAGAATCCCACGAGGCACGAGCCGCATCTTTAGGCACCTTGCTATCTTTGAAAATTTGGCCCCCTGTTTCTTTGCCTAAAGGATAATGGGACTATATATATACGAAAGAAGCCACCTGTTTTCCTTGAGGTGCAATAGCTACGTTACTTATACTGGGGCAGGGTGTATAGATGTACAGTCGGAAGCACTGATACACCATCAGAATTGCTGAAGGTGAGCATACCTGGTAAGGGTTATACAAGTAACAGCTAAGGGTAATTCTGACTCACATGTAATGAGTAAGGCTATGATTATGTCACGGAGGTCACGGAATCCATGACTTCCATTGACCTCCATGACATTGTCTGCCCCGGACTGGAGCTCCAAGCCAGCCCCTTCCTCCCCTTCCCCCCCACCCCAGCTCCCAGGCCCCGCACGCATGGGGGCACCCTGCAGCTGTCCAGCTGGGGTGGCAGGGGCCCTGCAGCTGCCCAGCCGCGGTGGGCGGTGGGGGACCCCCTGAAGCTGCCCAGCTGTGGCGAGTGGCTGGGGGACCCTGCAGCTCCCAGCCATGGTGGGCGACCCCGCAGCAGCCCAACCCCATTGGCAGGAAGACCGCACAGCTCCCACTCCCCACAGCAGTGGGGGAACCATGAGCCCCAGCAGAAGTGGGTGCTGAACCTGTGTCCCCATTTTGTCAGGGATATTTTTAGTGAAAGTCAGGGACAGGTCACAGGCTTCCGTGAATTTTTGTTTATTGCCCGTGACCTGTCCATGACTTTTACTAAAAATATTCGTGACAAAAACTTAGCCTTAGTAATGAATGAAAAGAACCACCAGATCTGAGGTCAGAAGAAATTTCCTCCTCAAGCAGTTAGCAGTGACCTTTTTTGTTGCGCATTAAGTGCTGATCCAAAGCTCATTAAAATCAATGGGCTTTGAATCCAACCCTAAACAGGCATTGTCTGTTAGAGCATATCCCACATGATCAATTCCTACACAATGAATGGGCAGCCATTGGTGGACTTCACCCCATTCCTGTCTTCCACGTTTGGGGTGTTTATTTAGCAGTAGCTGATTTATTAAATTGTTACTTAAAAACCAATTGACTATAACAAAATATTTACTGAAGTTTAACAAGCTTGTAGAAGGTGCATGTATATTAATCCTCATTGTTAACTGCCATTTTACATACAGTCACTGTCTTTTAAATATTATATTCAACACAGATTTGAGATGACTAACTTACACCTTAACAGAATATGTTTGTCACATTCCCTGATCTGTCCTCAAACAACTCTCTGTAGGAGAACCTTGCAGATCCCAGCAGACAGCTTCATAGCCCAGCTGAAAATGAGTCTAGTGAAAGGTTAACCCATGGCCTGTAAGGCCTGTTTCAAAGCCCGTATAAGCCAATGGAAACACTCTCATATATTTCAGCAGGCTTTGGATCAGGCCCAATAGCATCGGTACAGATTTTCAAACACATTCAGCCATTAACTATACATGTGCTTTTGCCCACATCTGACTTAGGTCTGCAGTTCTCCAATGCAAGCATGCACTGGATCAATCAATAATATTTGTATATACGCTGAGTGTGCATAAAAGTGCATGTGCAGTGAAGCATGCCCCTTATTAGAAATGTGGACTATATGTATTGTTCTGCAGTAACTGCGTTAGAAATAATGGTAATTATATTATGACTCACCTTAACGCTACCACATTATATCCTAATGACTGTTCCGTTAATTCATTTTTATTGGATACATTCTGAAATGGAACTTGTGTGTATGCTGTTAATGTATTTGAAATTAAAAGAGTACACAGGATTATTAGATGATTTGTATCATGCAACTGCATTTGGTTCTCCTGGCCATAGGACAAAGGCTGGTAAGTTGAAATGGACTCAGTCAAACAATAAAAGGTGGCAGTCCTGCCATGTAATCAAACAATTAACTTGTCCCTCCCCAGAGAAAGAATGAAATGGGAACCAGTTCTTCCACTGTGAAATTTTCCCAGAAGAACTAGAGTGGGTGTAATTAAGGTACTCAAATTAAAAGAACAAAATGATCAAAGAATAAATCATTGCTACACTGTAGTGGACTGTGACCTTAAGGGGCATGGTAGTGATATGCCCCAGGAAGTGAAACTGGCTGGACCCAGCAGTAATTCAGGCAGAGTGATCTCTGATCATACTACAATCTAAGTCTGTTTCTTGGAATATCTTGGGTTCTATGTCTGTTAGCTGGCTCAGGGGCTGATTAGAAACTATGGTCATTACATGAGAAAGGTTGCTCTTGATTGAAATTACAACTTGAGCCTTCAATTCTGAACCTTTAAGGATCGCAGGTACAGTTTTGGTCAGAATACAATTGTGGGCACAGCCTTGAATGTTTACCCCTGCCTGGCTGATTGCACACCTAGATCTCAGGGCTGGGAGCACTAGTACTAAGATTTGCCAAGCAATTCGTTTTGCGGGCACAAAAATGGAGGCACAAATTTTGTAGGGTGAAAATTACACCCATAAAAGAAAAGACTTGGCCACCAGGACCAGGCTAAATCACTGTAGTTCTTGGGCAGCTGCGTTTGTTACTGGCCTTGCTTTCCAGACCAATCAGTGCAGGTGAAATATATTTTTGTCAAGACACTCTCAGGTACCTTTTTCCCCCAAATGATTTTGTCCTATGTCATTTAGCAAGTACAGTGATTTTTTTTCTCCCTGTATTCTGGAGGGCAACAGGTTTTAATAACAACTTCAAATTATACAATGTTGTCTCAGGCCAGTTCCCCTTATCATAAGGATCAGCACTTCTGCTGGCACAGAAAGTCAAACTTGTTGACATTCTCAGCAGAGAGTCCAAGGAATGAATGAGCCATAAGGAATAAATTCCCGTCTTACCCTTAGCAGTGGTCCCTCCAGGTCATTTTTCATGGAGTGCTGATCCTGACCATGATATTCTGTGAAGAGAGGACTCCACTCTCGAGGACATTCACTACCTTTTTCCAAAAAAAGAAATGTTAAAACATATTATTCAGTGGAGTCTCATGACAAAACATCTTTTTGTGCTCATCAACGTCATCAATGATGACAACGTAGCTCTAGCCACAGAATTTGTTAGTGAGCTATTGCAAGAGACTACAGAGAATGAAGAGAAACAAAATGCATTTGTGTAGGTCCTATAAAAATAAAAGGCTATTGTGTTTTGCCTTTTCGCCCCCTTTATTTAATTGTAGTTTTTAAAATTTCTCTGCAAGGGTGAGAGTCCGTTTTTTATTAAAAAATAAAGATTATGAACTCCAAATAAATGCCTCCATCTAATAAAAACTATTTTAAGGTAGGTCAAATTGTGGCCTAAAACCCTTGACAGTGTCCCTTTAATATATTCTATTATCCAACAAATGGTTTGATGTAAACTGACATATATCTTTTAAAAGAGCAAACTGGATTGTGACAGCTGATAATCTTGTTTTGTTGAAGGACTTCTATCACATTATCTTTAGCTAGAGGTTGAGGCATTGAGTAGAAATGCTCTGAAACAGGCCTATTGCTTAGCAGCAGTATGGAAAGGAATATCTGGTCCAATATGATTTTGAACTTGTACAAAATTGGCTGAAGCACAATCAACGTGTGCTCAGTGGGCAGAAGGGCATAGCTGACAATTTGAAATGTGTACATTTTGGAACAGCCTTCCGAGGGAAACGGTGAGGGCGAAAGACCTCTCTGGCTTCAAGATTAGGCTAGATAACTTTATGGAGGGAATGGTTTGATGGGATAACGTGATTTTAGTCAATTAGGCAATAACAGCCATCGCAGGCAAAATGAGGGTCTGGCTAGAGAATCTTGCCTGTATGCTCGGGGTTCTGCTGATCGCCATATTTGGGGTCGGGAAGGAATTTTCCTCCAGGGTAGATTGGCAGTGGCCCTGGAGGTTTTTCGCCTTCCTCCGCAGCATAGGGCAGGGGTCGCAAGCTGGAAGATTCTCTGCAACTTGAAGTCTTTAGATCACGATCTGGAGACTTCAACAGCAGAGTTAAGGGAAAGTGGGGGGGTCAGCTTTTGTGGCCTGCATCATGCGGGAGGTCAGACTAGATGACCATATTGGTCCCTTCTGACCTTAAAGTCTATGAGTCTATGGCCAATCAGTTGCTCTAACTGCCTGGACTGGGCCATACAGAGCACTTGCTGTTACATCTAATGAGCCTAATCCCAAGGCAGCAGAAATCAGCCATGGTCTTTCCATTGGCTTCAATGGGCCTTGAGTCAGACCCAACGTGATCCATAATGTGGAGCCAGATTTTCAGAGGCACGCAGCTCCCAGTTAAGCACCAGAATAAGCAGCCAGATTTTCAAAAGAGCTCAGCTCTTGGGTGCTTTTGAAAAACTGACCCTTGCTGGCTGCTGTTGGATAAAGCTGGAAGGCTGTGTGTCATAAAAGGCCTGGAAGCAAACTGCCAGTTACCGTAAATAATTATTGAATCCTCTGGGGTCTCATCCTACCCCTGCATAATACTGGTTTTACTTCCTGCATAATAATAATAATAATGTGCACAGGACAGGACCTTAGAAAATCAAGAATGTAAAATGGGGTGGAAAGCAATTGTAGAACCTCATTTGAGAACCAAAGAAGGTAATCTGAGAAACCCAGATATTGTTTTTACAAAAGGAAATATTGCGGTGGTGGTAGATGTCACAATTCGCTGGGAGGAGAATGCTGAGAGCTTCGAGAAAGCCCACAAAGGAAAAGTTGCCTACTACCTCAAATTAGAGGAAGATATTAGGAAATTAACGGGAGGTACAAATATCCACTTTTTTGGTCTCGTGATTGGGGCACGTGGCAAATGGAGTGAAGGAAATGAGGAGCTTTTAAAAATCTTAGGAATTGAGAGAGGCAAAAATTTTAAGGAGAATATTTGTAGACTCGTTTTATGTTCCACTGCAGATATGATGGCAATGTTCAGTGACAAGTAAAGATCCCGGAGCTCCATTCCATGTATCTTACTATGACTAAATTTTAGCTGTCTTTTTCCATATTTTAAATTCATGGATTATTGGTAATCAATACCTCTATATCCATTGCTATTTATATATTTGTCCTTTCAGAGAATGGTTTGAATCTTTTAATAAATACTTAGACATTTGGATTGATATCCTATTTTAAATTATTTTTCTACTGGACTTGGACGCGGACTGGCCGCTTATAGTAACCAGGAAAGGGCAGGTTGTCACACCTGTACGTAAGCCAGGGGGCAGACTTGAAGGGAAAACCAAATTTGTTTTCTTGGCCAACTTCACAGTAGCCATTAAAGGTCAGAGGGAGCTATCAGGTGAGACAGAGTCCCCTAAACGTTCCCCTCTGAGCTCTAACCCCACACAACCAAGTACAAGTGCAAGAGTTAAGTGTCTGGAGTTCTGACTTCAAAGCCCCCCTGCTCTAACCACTAGACAGCCCCCTCCAGAGCTGGAAATAGGGTATGTGTAGATATCACTGGTGTGTTTGGGCAACCTGGCAGCAGGAGACAGTGGAGATGCAATAGCAGAGAGCCTTTTGCTGTTTCCCTGCCTGCCTGCCCTCTGATTCCAGACACTTCAACTCTTCAGTTGTTTTCTTCCCCCGTCCTGGCATACCCCTCACCAGTCACTACCATCTGAGGAGAACCCACCTTTCAGCCCATGTGGTAGAGGCTCATGCCCTAAGCTCCAAAAGCCCCAGGTTCAGTCCTGCCCGCAGACTACCGGCATCTGTTGGTGTTACAAGTGGGGGTTTGTCCAGGATTTCAACTGGACTTCTAACACCAACAGACCCTGGTTGTCAGCAGGTGGGATCAAACCTGGGGCCTCTGGAGTTTAGTGCATGAGATAAAAGCCACCTGGCTGTTAGCTAAGGCTGTAGAGCAGACTCATTTTATCTCTCTTTCTCTAAGTGGTCTCGGTGCCACTAGATAGGACACAACACCACACAGATAGGACACAACTGTTGTGAAAGTGATGCCCTTCATCATTAGAACATGCGCTAAGGGACAATCCATGGAGTGATGTTGGCAGACGATTTTGGCTAACATACACTGTGGGCACCAGTCACATGTACGGTGCTGCCAAACAGCAGTGTTTCAGTCCAGTTTGGCAAGCAGCACCTCAAGGAGGAGAGGAGATACTTCTCTGGCTCAGCAGTAGATCTGTTTTTCCAAAATGATTATTTTCCTTTTGTAAATTGCTGATTAAATCCATTATATTATGGACACTATGTTTAATATGATCACCAGGTAATACACTTGTTTCAATGTTGGATGAACGCATTAGGCTCTGGCATTTCAACAGATGTATCCTTTTCAACATGGGATGGGTTCCTCTCCTATAATGAGGATATTCTGGGTTCACAGTAAAGGGACTAAGTATCTAAATGTATGAGACAAAATTAAAGTAAAACAAACCCCAGACTCTTACCTAAATTTCTCCATTGAGTCTCCAGCCAATACTGCACACTTGTAGCATTAGAACAGAGTATATTCTAGGCTAACAATGTTTCTATTCTTACTGGCAGATATATTACAGAAAAGAGAACATCAACCACAAAATGGCATTTTATGAAATAAATATTCGAGATAAAGGGCAATTACAAATCTACATTGCTTCATCCACTGCCCCTTGAAGGTAACACTGGTCTAACGGTTAAAATAGTGAACTGGGACTCAGTAGATCTGTGTCCAGTTTCTGGGGAAATCACTTAATCTCTCTGTGCCTCAATTTCCCATCTGTAAAATGGGCCTAATACTTTCTTTTCTGAGCTTTTGTCTGTCTTGTCTATCAGTCTGTAAACTGTGCCTAGCCCAATAGGACTCTGATCTTTTGTAGACGCTACTGCAATACAAATATTATGCTCACTGTAATGTTCTTTACTGGGACCGTGGGGGATAGGTGTGTGGGGAATATTCTTTTTTCTGTCCAGTAGGATCACTCTGAATTAGGAAATATTTTTCCCCCTCTTTGCTTCCCTTTATTAAGTTTCATTTTAAGTTTTACTTGGCACCATACCAAAGATGCCGTACCATACAAATGAAAGGATGGTCAGCTTCAATACAGTCAATAGTAATTACAGGAAATCATTGCAAAGAATAACCTCTGAGGGAAATAGAAAGGAACACAAACTCTGGCAAGTCAAGTGTAAAAGTATAATTAGACAGGCCGAAAAAGAATCTGAAGAGCAACTAGCAAAAGACACACAAACTAACAGCAAATTCTCTTTAAGTACATCAGAAGCAGAAGCCTGCCAAACAATCAATGGGGCCACTGGACAATCAAGGTGCTAAAGGAGCACTCAAGGAAGACAAGACCATTGAAGGGAAGCTAAATGAATTATTTGTGCTGGTTTTCCCAGCTGAGGACATGAGGGAGATTCCCACACCTGCGCCATTCTTTTTAGGTGACAAATTTGAGGAACTGCCCCAGACCGGGGTTTCAGTAGAGGAGGTTTTGGAGCAAATTTATAAATTAAACAGTAATTAGTCACCAGGACCAGATGGTATTCACCCATGAATTCTGAAGGAACTCAAATATGAAATTGCAGAATTAGGTTCATAACACAGTTACTATCACTTAAATCAGCTTCTGTACCAGATGACTGGCAGATAGCTAATGTGATGCCAATATTTTAAAGAGACTCCTGAAGCAATCCTGGCAATTACAAACTGGCAAGCCTAGCTTCAGTTCCAAGCAGATTGGTTGAAATTACAGTAAAGAACAGAATTGTCAGACACATAAATGAACACGAAGTGTTGGGGAAGAGTCAACATAGCTTTTGTACAGGGAAATCATGCCTCACCAATCTATTAGAATTCTTTGAAGGTGTCAACAAACATGTGGACAAGGGAGATCCAGTAGATATAGGGTACTTGGACTTTCAGAAAGCCTTTGACAAGGTCCCTCACTGATGGATTTTAAGCAAAGTAAGGGGTCATGGGAGAAGAGGGTGGTGCTCTCATGAATCAGTAACTGGTTAAAAGATAGAAAACAAAGGGTAGAAATAAACAGTGAGTTTTGATAGTGGGGAGAGGTAAATTGCAGGGTCCCCCAAGGATCTGTACAGGAACCAGTGCTGTTCAACATATTCAGAAATGATCTGGGGGATTTTGAACTCTAAACCTTCTGAGATTCACCCACCAGGAACCAGATATTCATAATAAAAGATGGAAAGAGCAAACTGGAGTCATTGGAATTCATAATAGCTTGCTCTAACAGCTTACTGGTGTCACAGCTCAGGGCAATTGCACCGTGTCTCCCCCCTGTGGTCCCGAAAGGGCTCCCTCTGTCAGGCTTCCAGCTCCCCAGCTGTTGTCTCTCTTGAGTGGAGACCTGTGTCATCCTGGTCAGAAGGGAGTGAGTGATGCTGGCAGACCAGGTGCCAGCTTGTGCCAGAGCCCAAGGTCAATACATTTGTATATGAGTATAGATACAAGTGATTGTTAAATGTATAAGAGTGTATTTGGTGTTTAAACTTAATGAAAACAAGTGGGATGTTACTTGCATTGTTCTCACTTAGCTGTATCTCGTTATAATGTAGTAGCAAATATTTGCATTACGCATACCCCTGTGACTAAATAACCCATCCAACAAGGAAGAAGCCTTGTGGAATTCAAATGAAGAACTTTAACAGGAAAGTGCTAATTTCAAAGCAAGTGGTCTTTGTGTGTGATGATTGGAGATCAAAGACTCAAAGTGCGATCCTCACTCAAAGGAAAAGCCCCCGTGGGTTGTGACACTGTCAGATTGTTTTCTGTGAGCAGAAGTTATAAATGTGGATTCAAGGAAAGATCCTGCATCTCTAGACTGTCTGGACTCTTACAGGGAAGTGTACCAGATACAAAGCGGAGATCCCCAGAGACAATATGGGTACCCTGAGAAGACTTTTGGAAAACTGGCACCATTTGAAATTACAAACTGTGACTCACCTGTGCATATATTTTACCTGCTTTAACCTCTCAATAACTCTCATTTCCTTTTCTTAGCTAACAAATCTTTAGTTAGTTTACTATAAAATTGGCTACCAGTGTTGTCTTTGGTGTAAGATCTGGAGTACCAATTGATCTGGAGTAAGTGACTGGTCTCTTGGGATGGGGAGCAACCTGATGTGGTGTGATTTTTGGTTTGAATGACCTTTTATCACAAAGTCCAGTTTGCCTGGGTGGCGAGATAGGCTGGAGAGTCTAAGGGGACTGTCCATGGTAATACTGGTATAGTGATCCAAGAGTTCACATTTTTTTACTGGCTTGGTGAAATATAATAGAAGACACCACCAGCTTGGGGTGTCTGCCCTGTTTTCTGACAGTCCGCCCTGAGGCAGGCACTCATGGTCATGAGCCGCTCCATACAGCATATCACAGGGTATGTCCAGGCTGACCAGTTCCCTGCCTTTACTGTGTTATTCTCAGCAAAGAAATTCTGCCTAAACAGACTTGTTTGCTTTCTCTGCAGAGACTGATAACCGTGTGATTGTCGGAGATATAAGTTACTGCACAGTTCTTTCTAAGCAAGCTTACTTTATTCTTAAGGTAAAAAGCATGACTGAGAAAACATATTAAAAACAATAAAAGAACCTACACGCATACTACTAAGCTCCCCGTCTTTCAACACCCCACCCCAGGGGTTTCCTTGAGCTTACAAGTTCATCACAGCTTCAGCTCAGGACAAGCACCCAGTCTTGTGGGGCCTCAGTAGGACCAGTCCTTCCAACCCTTACCTAAGGACTGGGGATCTCCATGGACCAGAGGCTCTGTCCATTGGCTGGATCAGAACAAAGGCCCCCAGTCAGTTTAAACTGAGGCTGTTTATCCAAAAGTCTTTTCTCTGTCTATTGGTCTCTGGAGAATCCAGTCTGAACCAGTATATGCGTATCTGTTGGTGGCGGGGCGGGGCGGGGCGAGGGGGGGGCGCCTTAAAGGCTGATAAGGAAGTACATTAGCATCCCCCTCCCTACTAGAGGTGCATACAGTGCCACAATAACACATACACAACTGCATTTTAATACAATATACTCTGAAGGTATTAACCCTAATTCAGTAGGGTTTAACTTAATTCAATCAAGTTTATCTTAATTCCATAAGGTTTGCTCAGGATATTGTCAGTCTGTCACAACTATCATAGGACAAGCTTCTAGCCACTCCCTGCGGTCCCCAACTCCTTGCACCCTGATTTGGTACCAGCTAGAATCCCATCCAAGAATGACCCCTTCCTCCCTTCCCCTCCCACCTGAGGAACTGTCTGTCTGATGGAAGGGGAGGGACAAGTTGAAAGCAGGGAGAGCTGGCTGGGCATGGAGCAGGGGTGATAGAGGTACCACTTTGGTATGTGCACCCTGTGTCTCTATGAGGAATTCTGGATATCAGAATTTCCGTCAGCCTACCTGACTCTCAGCCAGAGTTTCTCCTGGGAGTGCTAGCTGCAGCGCAGACCCTTGATATCCCCACCAGAACACAGCATCCCCGGCCCCCGGCACCCAGGGAAGAAAACTTGCCCCCAAATTACTGTCTATTTTGTAGTTTATATGCACAGATCTGCTGCAGGGCTTCTTACTTCTCCCTCTCACTTAAAGGAGTTAACAAGGGACCAAATCACGCACAATTAAAGTCAGTCCATTGGAGATCCTGAATATTATATTGTCCTTTTTGCAGAAAAGGAATTAAAGAAATGGATTTGGCCTTGATTCTTTCATTTGAACTTCTCTGCTGAGCGGCACTTTTCTATTACCTCTGCAACTCCGCCTTCGGTATGTTATTTAAAAGGAAGTAATTTATGATTGCCAGTCCTGACATCTCTAATTATTTCTGGCTGTGTATCACAATTATTAACCCAAGAATCCCACCCTTTATTTAACAGAATGAAAGGCATTCAGCCCTTTATGGATGAGTCACTCATATGTAGCCATGTATCCCCACTCGAAAGCCACAGTGACTAATGAATAATGGCACTTTCCCATTTATTTATTACTGGTGTAAGACAAACAGCAGGGCTTAAACGAAGTGCAGTGAAAAAGACTAGCACCAATCTCACCTGACCACTTGCTTGGGGCCAGATTTTGTTACCTTCCCTTATGCTGAATAATACTTTGCTCCATGAGTAGTCCAATTGAAATCAAGGGGAATACACGTGGAGTAAGGCGTAAAGAGTGTCAAATCAGGCTCTTGGCGCTCATCCTTCTCTTTTCCATAGATTGCAATGGCATCCAGTTTGTTTTGGGGAGTTATTCAAGGTTTTGACTCTGATCCATAAAGCCCTATGCAGTTTGGGTCCTGGGAGATAGGACTGCATCATTTCCATGGTTTCGATCAAACAGAAAACCTCTTCTCGTACACCCTATATAGGACTGTAAGATGGGCATGGTGGCCCAACTTTGTACTTTATTTGTTACTTATTGCAATAATTTAAAGTTGCAAACATTGCCACCTACCACATTTAATTCTGGACATCGCCGTATTTACTGAGTGGGGATGCTGATTGGCCAGCAAGGTTCTGATTCACCTTCCATCTTGTCCAGACTGAGCCTCTGCTAGCTACTCTTCATTCGCAACAAAACGCTGGGGAAACAGAGAGCCTGCTCCATCCTGATCCAATGAAAAGGGAGCATACAGTCAAATGTCATCAATGTGTGGATGACACTGCAGCCCCCAATCATTCACTCTCTCCCCAGCAGGAATGTGTGTTGAGCAGGAAGGATGATGGAACAGAACTTTTGCAGCGCCCCACACAAGAGAGTCCTTGAGGCTGTAGACTACTCAGTCAGTGTTTCCCTCTGTTAGGGCCCTAGGCAGGTCTAAAACCAGATTCAAGGGAGTCTAGGACCTCTGAGGACTCCAGATAATGGTAGGGATGTTTACTCCCAGCTTTCCAGTGCAAAGGTGATAAGTGAAGAAATTATGAGAGTGAAAAGATGGATTCTTAAACAGAAGCTCAGATACCAGGTTGATGGTTGTGGTAAAAGAACCTGAATAGAACAGAATATCTGCTGTACATGCTATTGTTTATGTAATCCATGCCAACATACTGCAGCTCTTTGTCTGGTCTAGTTGATTTAACTGCCTCTATAGGTTTCAGTCTGCTACTGTCTTCAAGTCAATTGAGCTGTTTCTTTAGCTCAAGCAACAGAGGCTCAGTCTTTTCGATTCAGAGGTCCAGAGTTCAATCCCATTGATGACCTAGTTGAGGGTATCATGGTCCATACAAGGATTCGAGTTGTTGTGGACCCCTGAAGCTCAGGATGAAATTCCCCAGCCTGGGTCTTTGTCCCCTTCTCATGGATAGACCACATAGAGGTTAATGGATCTGCTACAGCCTCCAAGCCAACAGATTTGGTGCTATAATTCAAGAAGAGAAGACCCAGGCTTTTAGATCCAGTGGCCTGAGGTTAAGCCCCACAGATGACGCACTCAGGAGTGTTATTACACTTATGTATTATGTACACTTATTGAAGATCTGCTACAGAGGCCTACTGAAATCTTCTGAAATGTGTTATATTATATTATATTATAATTATATTATATTATATTATATTATATTATATTATATTATATTTATTTGTTATTTCTATTGCAATAGCACCTGTGAGCCCCAGTCATGGACCAGGACCTGACTGTGCTAGGCGCTGTACAAGCACAGAACAAAAAGACAGTCCCAAAGAACTTACAATGGAAGTGTAAGACAAAAAGCAGCAGGGGGATACTGGCAGAGAGATATGGACGCACAAGGAAAATATATGCCAGTATTGCATCATTCGGTCAAATCCAGGGTTCAGCTAGTAGTACAGAAACCATGGGAGTGCAGAGGACAGACAGCACATTCTATCTAAGTGGGAAAATGTTTTTTCCTGGAGGCTTTTAAAAGTAAATATTTAAAACCTTCACATGCCTCTACTGTTGTCTCCTTTCAGTCCTGATACAGGGATCCACTCTGATTTGCCAGGCCAATGACTGCAGTCAAAGAATAGGATCAGGCATGAACATTTTTAAAAGTAAAATATTTTATCCAGGACTAAATGAGAAATGTTCCTTTACTGATGTTTGGTTTAGCTAACGTCTGACAAGGTGTTTAGTTCACCACTTCATATCAGCAGCGGTTCCATTTTAAAGATGCACGTTATGTGAGTTTTAAAACTGCAGAAATCAGGGACTCATTGTGTTAGTTATTTTATTTTAATCTAGTCCATAATAAAAGGGGACCGAGAAGGAGACTGTCCCTGCAAAGAAACTGACTGTAGGTACCATGATGAGCAAGTGAGGTGGAAATTACAGCCATTGCAATGATACAGGTTATAGTGGGCCACAATGATGATGCAAGGTCAACAGCAACCGATAACAGCTGCTGTTAAAAATGTGTCACCAGTCCCAGCAAATACTAGACTGATGCTGAGAAGCTCCTTTCCTATACATTTCAGTGAAAGCTGATGGCAACCAAAGTTCACAGAATCAGTATGTACTAACTTAGAAATAGACCCACCTGTGTGTGGTGATTAAAGCACTCTGTCCCAGAGAAACACGGTGCAGAGGCTGAGTGGTTGAGGTGATCAGCTACACCCCTGCAAGGTATGGGTTTGTGCCTTGCTTGATTTCATGCTAAAAGGTCACCTCTAGTTCACCCAACTGCAAAATGGGCACTTGGTCCATTGGGTTGAGACAGTCAGACGTGAGGCTGGCCCCATCACTTCCCTGGGTAGGGTTGGTTATGAAACTGATGTGTTTTAGCCATCTCAGCGTGATAAGCCATTGGCTTGGGAGAACTTTGTCCCAGAGAACACATTTTTGTGAGCGAAGCCAATGTGGACTGCATTTTGGGTTCAACCTCTCATGTTAAGTTTCTATAACAACTCCCTTTGTCTATAAAGAACACCTCTTGTCTATGTGCTTTAAGATCGACTTTATGGAAACTCTAACGGTATGCCGGGAGGAAAAAAAAACTCTTTACGTATTTTGCATTTATAGTTATAGGCAGTTTTATTGCACAGTCAGTAAAAATCCCAGCTGATTATGTCATTGCTGAGTCAATCAAGTGCCAAATAATATTTTTTATTTCATCTCAGCAATAATCATTTTCGGTCTGAACAGTAGACCTAGTTATTGTTTCTTCCCTTATGTTTTCATTAATTAGAAGGAAGTGGAGAGGTAACAAATTACTCCCTGGATGCTGAAGTGTTCATTTTTCACTGTCAGGTTATAAGTGGCAATGGGCAAAGACAATATATCCTGTTAGACATGAGAGTACTTATTGTCAGCATGGTTCATAAAAATAGAAAGTGAGGTAGCTTTTCTGAATAGAGTTGAAGCTATCTATGGATAGAGTTTAATCTGACTAATTATAACTAAAGGCTTTGGCAAACAGTATCATGTATCTGGGAGAACCCTGAATAGTGCTTTTTTCTTACCAAGCTCGTGTGAATGTTAATGTATGTAAGTGTAAAATTGAGTTCTATTAAATCTTCTAAATTACCATGCACTTCTTCACCCACAGTTCTTCATAACTGTTCTGAAGAGTTACTGGTAAAAGTATTAAAACTCTTTGAAACAGTCATATATCTTCTGGTTTACAGGAAATGCTTCAAGTGAAGAAAAAATAATTTTTTCAGAGTAACTTTTCCTCAGAGCAAAGCTGTGAAGAGAATGATTTATCTTGATTCACCATGTCTGGCCAGGTTCTATTTGGACTAACAGTTCCTTAAATGAGCCACACTTGGGGTTTGGGAGCTGTGGTCGAGAAGCTGTCTGTCACAGTTTCAGGGTAACTGCACCTGTATTTCCCCCTCCAGGATCCCTGAAAGGCATCCATTTAAAAGTTTCTGGCTCCCAACCATCCCGTCTCCTGGGTGAAGACCCACATCTCCCTCCCTTCTGGCTGGGGTTTTTAAGGCTGCACAGCTATCTCCAGCAAGCCAGTCTACCTAAAAGGCCAGTGCTTGCACTTTGCTTTCTTTATGAGGATTATGGCCAGTGTATTGCCTGCAGTTACAATGTACCACACAGCTCCTTCTAAGCAAGCACATTTATTCTTAAGGTAAAAGCATTACAGAGAACATCTAGGTACAGAGCATCTAAAAACAGCAAAAAAAAAAAAAAAGAAAAAACCTACATGCATGCCAAAAAGCATCCCTACCACCCCCAACTCCAATATACGTCTCTGGTAGGTATCAGTCCTTCAAACACCACAACTGGGTTTCCCCTGCAATTTCAAGGTCATAGCAGTCTTTAGATCAGGAACCACAATGAAGGCTGGGCGGATCAGCTATTTCTTTATATAGCTCAGGTCTTTGATCTCCAGTCTCCAGGAACAGGTATTCACTAGTCGATGGCCCTGATCTCAGTGTATAGCTTCAAAAGGCTGGGTTTTTTTTCATAACCTGAGTTGTAGCATTACCCTCTCCCCAGGGATTCCCCAGGAAATCAATTTAACATGCATTGTCCCAAAAGTCCACGCTTGTCAGGTACATTTCAATATAGTCATTTGAACTCTTTACGCTTCCCAGGTGTCACCTCTGTCACACCATCTTCTACTGGGATATTCACCAAAAGACAAATCCTGAGATCCTTGCTGTGCACCAGCTTGGTCTACAAGTTTCTGGGCTCTCAAGCAGCTTCCTGTGGGCTTTCCAAAGGCCACATGTGAGTGACACAGAGGTGCTCAATTATCAGGATTAGGCTCTAGGATTAGTAGTGGGGAGCTTAGCAGTCCAGGAAAACTGAGGATCCAAATCAAAGCAATCACTTAGTCAGGAAGGACGTGATCCAGCATAGACTGAAGTTAATGGGAGTCTTTCCGTCAACTTCATTGGGCATTGAATCAGGTCCTAAAATGAACAGAGCAATGAACTCTCATTATTGGCTAGGTTCTCAGTACTGTTCAAGCACAGCCTAATTCTTGACTGCCCTTTAACACACTGATCACTAACAGAGCATGCCCCTGCTCTAGCCCAGCATCTAAGACCTTTCCCTGGAAGAGAGGCAGTGCTTCCTGGAGGTTATTCTACGAGTTGCAATTCTCAAGAGTCTTGCTGCACAGAATCACCTGCTAACAAACTTGCTGCAGAATATGGAAACATGCAAGAAAACCATTCAAGATTGTTTATAGTCTGCAGATGATGATAATTGCAGTTCTGTTGCTTCCCCGTACAAGGGAATCATGTGGCTTAATTGAATAAAGTGCTTTGAGATCCCCCCATCTCACCCGGCAGGTGGAGGATGAGAGAAAGAATGAACCACATGTGACAGATGTTAGCAGGGCCGAGAGGGGGGGGAAGCCGGTATAAATTACCAGGGCCCGGCGGTCCGGAAGGGGGCCCGGTACCGGCTTTCCCGGCTTCCCCCCCCCCCCTCATTGGCCCTGGTTAGCCGGTCTGCCCTTGCTGGGGGTCCCGAAAAAATTCCGGGCCCGGCTTCCCCCCCGCCCCTCGTCGGCCCTGTTTAGCCGATCCGCCCTTGCTGGGGGGCCCGAAAAAAAATTTTCACTGGGGCCCGAACCCGCTTTCGGCAGCCCTGGATATTAGTCACATTGCTTAATGCCCATCTGATAGATACTACAGCGATTAGGGTGGTATAAGAACCTATATTGAATAGAATAGAAGGGTACTGTTTAAAATGATTATTTATTAAGCTGTTTCATTGCTCAGAACAGTCTTATAAATATGGCTCCCGGTTTTCCATTGATAAGACATCCTAAAATTCTATTTCAAGGGCTGTGAATATGCAGATACTAACAGAGACAGGGCAGCAAAAGTGTTACTTCTTCTGGCATCATTTCATTCAAATATTCATTGGTGGATCTTGAGCTTTTTGCGTGTTTCCTAATTAGTGGATAGTTCTTGCCTCTGAGAAGCTTGTACATGTTGCTAGATTGATGTGTAGGAATCCTCCTTCCTCGAACGCTCTGCGTAGGGAAGACAGTTACAAGGTCAGATCCTCAACTTGCGTAAATTGGTATCGATCCATTGATATCAGTGGGGCTACACAGATTTACACCTGATATACACTAGGCTAATATTTTTAGGGTAAGACCGTGCACCTTTCATGTCCTGACTGATTGCTACGAGTGTTTGCCGAGCCACAAACCCTGCAGCGTTGCTGCTGCTTAGATACTGCATGTTGGATCTCCCGGCATAGGTCTGAATCCCTGTTTATAAAGGATTCTTATATGTTTTTAAATAAGCACAAAACAATGTACATGAAATGGAAACTTACTTTCATTGAAAGGGGATTTTATCTTCCATTCTGCTAAGTGTTAAAGGTCAGCCATGATACTATGCTATGAAAGGGAAAAGGTCATGAATTTGGATATACAAGAGACAGTCAGTAAACTGCAGCGGTTTTACATAAGAGCCAAATTCCAATGTAAGTAGAATCATAGAAATGTAGGGCTGGAAGGGACCTCAAGACGTCATTACACGGTATCTAAGGGGGTGATCCAATGGTCATTGACATCAATGGAGACACTCCCATTGACTTGAATGGGCTTTAGATCCCCATGCTGCTCCGCTAGATATGGCCTTTTAGATTATTGTGCTGTGTTGCTGTCTCCTGTTAAAGAGAAACGGCTTGTCCAGTTTTGGGGAAATCCCTGTTATTATATTGTTCTAAGGTACCTATTCATTCCCAGTACTATGCTAGAATTGGTCAGCGGGCCCTATCATTGTCAATGTGATCCTGAGACACAAAATGAAGAAGGGATGAAGAAAAAAGGAATGAAAGGAGGACAATCAGCATTGTGGAATCACTGCCTTTCCCAGTGTCTTCTTTGTGCGCCTCTTTCATAGTGCCTGCGAAGTTCTCTTTGAGTTGCCTTTGTGCTTAGTGTGATGTAGATGTCAAAGAGCTCATTGGGTAAGTCAGGGCTTATGTTCCCTAAGGAAAATCCTATATATGAAATAAACATTCAGGATTGGGGAAACTGTGAGGTTATCATAATTTTCTTCACCAAGGACATCTTTCTTCAGATCCCCGTCATTTTACACACAGAAGCACTTGGTAGGAGCAAATCATTGAGAGAAGATATTTTACAGTGACAAATATGAAGTCTTTTGGTTTGTTTTTAGAAGGGGTCTGTATGTTTCCTGGAGGTTAACCCGTGTGAAAGGTGAAGACTACTTCTGTTCAGATGTTCAGCTCTGCAGCTAGATGAGCCCAAACCCGTCTGCAGTAATTAAAGGAGATCGTTTCCAAAACTGAAATTCCCCTTTTTGGGGGGTCATTTTTTAAATTGACTCCTGTAATAAATGGAATGGCCCCATTTAAACAAAAATTTATCTCCCTGGCAAAAATAAGCAGATGCCATTAAGAAAACAACAAGCCTGTTTTTAGCTCAAAACGTTACTACTAAATTGCATTAACTAATAACATAAAAACACCAACCATCTGGCTTTTTGGTGGGAGGACTCTAATTCCATTAGGACTTTAATAAATGTACTTCACTGTAGAAACATTTTACATTGATAGCCTGGGCAAAAATGAGTGGTGCTTACAAGATTAGTATATACAGCAGCACTGAGATCTCTTAGCGTGTTTACGCAGAGTTGCTCTCTAACTGAAATGAAGGAGACATTACTGAAGGACAGTGATGACGCAAAAACTTATGGGGCTGGTTATTGCGTTTTGCTCTTTAACACCATCTTGCTTCCCATGAGCTGGCACGCAGCTCTGTCATTACCCACAAAGGCACAATGCCTGGATGGCTGCTGCACTATTGGCAAATCCAGGCTCACTAGTGAGCCAGTAACACAGACCGCATTCTGGCTCTTTTTAACAAGAGCTGAGGAGAAGGTGGCCGTGGTGCAGGAGAGGAAAGAATTGATCTGAGACAGGAGAAAGCAGGCTTCCCTCTGGAATGACAAGGTCACCCTTTCCAGCACCGTATCCTGGAATGCAGGATTCCAGGCTCTGTCCAGTGCAGCTCCATTGTCTCTGAGGCTTATTGTGCTCCATCCTGTTCCTAGCCTTGCTATGTCACTACTCTCTGGGCATGTCCACTGGGTCCTCTTCTTCCGCTGATGCTTTTTCTGCTCACATATTTATGGCCTGATTTTCAGAGGAGCTCAGCACTCACAGTTCCCATTGGCATGGGTGAAAACCAGGGCCCGATGCGTTTAGAATGTTTAATAAATATAGAAAGCAGTGCATTTTAAGCTCTCTTACCTTAAATTGTCAGCTACTGCATTTGAAACACGAGCGAACACATCTCACAGTCCTCTACAGGATCAGCCAGGCTACCTGTGAACGGCCCCAGTTCATTATCCTTTTAATAAAACATTGTCAAAAAGTGGCCCTCCAGTGGTGCCATTCCAACTGCATTCGGATTTCCCAGACAAGCCACTCCAAGGAAATCTTTCGTCTTCCATTCAAGTTCTGTTGGAAATGAACCTGTGGCATTGGAACAAATAGATTAGCAATTCAGAGGCAGACAAAGAGCTTTTCCTTAACTCTAAAACTTCATTTCAGTACATTAGTTATAGATTTCTCTACTGCACACCTTCGTTGTAGACCTTCCCTTTCTTAAAACTTTTTGCAGCTCATGCTCTCCATGCCCCCTAGTGACTTAATATGGAATTGCAGTTCTTCATTTGTTAGAAATGCATTAGTACCGTACTTATTCTCAGGAGGATTAAAATGCACCTGCCTTAGCAGGATGTGGTTGACATCGATCTTGCATCGGCATTTTAACATTTTTAGATTGTTTGCTTTTCACACCGAATGAAAAACTAGCATAAAAATAATTCAATGTAATTGACTCCTGGTCAGCCCTAGTGGAAAGGGAATATGGGTGCATTTTGAGCATTGTTTATAATAGACTGTCAGAGTTCATTGAGAGGAATGATTTGTGGTGCTTACAAATCCCACTATGCAACAATAATCTTTGTCACTGACCTTGGCCAGGTATTTGTAATATTTTCCACCTGCCTTTATCTTCCTTTGTGTATTTCACTGACGTATAAAGACAGGCATTTAATAAAAATTAAAAAGTCAAAAGAGACCCCAAACTATTATTTAGTAACCCTGGTATGAGCGAGGAAGGTCAAAGGGATCACTGAGCCCCGCAGTGTCCTAGCTCAGAGCACGCCTAAGAAAGTTTCTAGTAGAAGCTTATTATTTTTATAACCCGAGTTATGATCATTCAGATGCTTAATGCCCGCAAAATATTGACGTTTCAACCATTCAATTCCACTTCAATAAGAGGCCAACTCTTTTGCGTAGACTTTCTCTTCTTAAAAAACACCCTCAGCTAGTGTAAATCAGTGCAACTAGGGGCCAGCTCTGTAAAGGAACGTATAGGCTGTGAACGGTGTCCACGCTGACAGCCGTGGAGGAAAAGCTGACCCCATTGAAGTCAATGGCAACACTCCAACCGCCTCATCTCCCCCTAGCACAGATAGCAGCAGGGTGAATCTTACTACACTGCCATACCAGTTTACCTCAGTCTTGTTCTGAAGAGACCTTCTCTTGGTAATTCAGTCTTCATACCCATTCTGGCCTGGTCCTCTCTGCTGAGGCTGCTGGCAAGGTTGCCAATGAGAACCAATTGTGACGATAAGGGCTGGTTATTTAATTCATGATCATGATACCCTTTCCCTGAGAAATGAACAGATATCGCCAACTCATTCCATATGGGCCATCCTATTTATCTGTCTAGCCCATTAACCATACGATCTACTTTTTATCTTTTTTCTTTTAGAAAGAGGGCAGAACTAACCATTTGTTATTGATTGGCTAGTTCCATGCAAACTACACATTGATTAGATGAAAGGTGAAACCTGAAATATACTCAGTCACAAGCAAACAGGATTTTGAACTGTTTAAGCAACTAATTGATACTGTCATTAACTTCACAGGGATCACTGACAAGACAAGGGATATTCTCTGATTCTGTAACAGGAACTAGGTCAAATGTTGCTTTATCCCATGCTTAAGTATCAAGAATATGTAAAGTCAAGACCTGATAGGATCACACCATGTGGTCTACAGAAAACTCATTCAGTACAGAATGATATCACCATCCCTGGTGTATTCTAGAGAGGAACTCTAGACATCCGGCACCAGGCCTATTGCATTGTTGAGATGATTTCATGATCTACTATTAGACTCTTACAAAGGTTAATTAATTTGAAGACATTCTAAGACGTAAGAGACGTTCTGTGTCCTTGTGTAGGGTTGAGCAATGAACCCAGTCTAATACATTGGAATGGTTTTGGTGCTCCAAGATTCCCTGTATGGTTAGCAAATATAATCCCAGATTCTGAAAGTGTTAGGGCCAAATTTTCAAACAGGCTGCCCCAGCGGTGTATGCACATTCACGCACAAGGTGAGTGATTGAGTAATTATTCACTGTGGAGATGAACATGAGCATTTTCCATGAGCACTTGATGTGTTGTGGAGCAGTGTATGGAGTATGTAGACCAGGAAAAGGGATGGTCTTGGCTACACCCACTTGCCCTCACCACACCCATCTGAGAGGAACAATCACTTCATCATTCCATTAGCCACAAGCTGGTGCGTTTTACACCTACCAATAAAAAGAAAATGAAGCAACCACTGCCTCCCCCCTTTCCAGTGCACCCTGCCCTCAGTAACAGAGTTTCCTGTACCTTCCCCACTAATCACCCAGCTGTACCTTCTGGCTTCACTTCCTTCCCACTGCCTCACCACACCTGCTTTATTCCAGGCTGGACTGAAGTGTGTGTGGCTTGGAAAAGGGGGCTATAGCTTTGTGGAAGAGGGATGCCCAGATGGAGGTTTGCTTCAGTTTGGGCTTGGCTGGAACATGGCAAAGAAATGGAACTTGGCAATGAAACCCATAGAGCTTCCAAGTTGTGGACCAGTCAGCACGGTGCCTTCAAGCCAATCCTGGGCATGGAGATATAGCTCCTCTTTAAATAACTGAGACCCAAACAAAGGAAATTATCAAATTAAAAAGCTACCTTAAACTGGAGCTGACGTATTGATGCTGGAATAATCCTTGCATGGCCATTCATCTTCTTGAGCTGTCTCTCTGTACAAGGAAGTGTTTTTCTCATATATAAAACAGTAATAAGCAAAAAGTTTTTGATTATTTTTCAAGGAGAATCGATAGATGGTGTGGAATTTTTAAGACACCAATTTTTTTATGTCCGTTTTTTTCCAGGTCTATTTTCCTGCACAATTTTCCAGCAACGCACTGGAACCAAATTCCCCCTTTGCTCAGAGTTTTGAATCATTTTATTTGGTTATAAAAAGATGAAGGAATTGTTGGCGTAATTAAAGAATGTGGATTTTTTTTAAAAACAGGGTTTGCTATGTCAACAGTGATTTAATATCTGTCATCCTTGGGTTATTTTTAACAATACATATTCAAAATTGGTCTTAACGCCAGATGAACCTAACAATCAACTTATCACAGTGATTACTGGAGCTTCTTAAAGAGGCAACCCCGTACCCAAAATATTGGTGAGGGAAAATATATTCCCACATAAGGTACATTTGGAACACAAAGTCAATTTGAAGCTACAACGGTGGAGGAAGCTTTTAAAAAGTTGGATTTCTTCCAGATTTTAATTTATGTGATCATTAATACGAATTTATTCCAAATATATTAATCATTTTGAAAAATGTTATGGCTCTGATTCGGGAATGAATCCCTAAGCACGTGCTTTACTTTAAGTCTTATTGCAGTGCCTAATGCTAAGCATCCTTCCTGAATAGGGATTCTTTCTTATATTGGAGACAAATTATCAAAATGCAGATTCAGATACAGTATAAGTGCAGAATCATATCTGTGCCAATTCCCGAGCTGGTATAAATCGACATAATCCCATTGAAGCCAGGGGAACTTTGGGGTTTTATACCAACTAAGGTTCTGGCCCATAGGATCCTAGATATTAGAGCTGGAAAAGTGATCACCCAGCTGAGCTCTCTGCCAGTGCAGGATTATTCCTAAAGTACAATTTCTCTGGGATTTTCAGTTTAAATCCCTAAAACCCAAAATATCAGCATTAAAGCCAAATATTTGAGAACTGGTGTTTAAAAATATAAAATACTGAAAACCATCAAAATTCACAGTTTTACGATGTTCATATTTTGGGGGAAAGAGTATACTGAGAATATAAACTCTTTGGGGGTACAGACCATCTTTTCATTGAGTGTGTGTGTGTGTTTACAGTGCCTATCACAGTGGGTCCTTATTCCGGATTGGGGCCCTCTAGCGGCTATCACAATATAAATAATAATAGCTGAAATACCTAATGTTGCTTCTTCCCAGACAGAGCTAATAATTAGTCCCCTTCTGGTGTAAATTTCAAATCCTGCTGCTGTAATGTTCCATTTGGGACACAAAACTGCCAGGGTTTCCCACTCATGCTGTGGAAAAACCCTGCTGAGGTCATGGCAGCATGACTCATACCTTCCCTGGTATTCCTCCATTAGAGGGGTTGCATTTTCCCCAACTCACCAAGCAGACAGGCGGTTTGGGCCTGACATCTGTCAAGTTCCTGAAACCAGCGCAAGACAGCCCTTCTGCATGGATGCTTTGAGTGCCCTCAGCGCCTCCTAATTTGTTAATATCACGGCTTCTACAAGAGTGGTGCTCCCATCTGTCTCTGCCTTCAAACACCATTCCCAGAAGTTGGTGTAGAGGCCCTCATAGATGCAAGGGAAACCAGAGGCTGCTGATGTTGGTACTGTCAACATTAACTTAGACCTGAAATCCTCATGGGAGAAGGAAGAGATGTTGCAATGGGTCACCTGGAGAGCAGAGTGAGAAAACCCACCCTTGAAAATAATCACTGTCCAAGATGATTATTGATCAATTTACATCACGGTGTATTTTCAGCAGGGAGCCATAAGCTGTGTACTTGCATGGCAATTTCACGAGGACAGAATTAATGTTGCCACAGAATTTAGGGGGTGCTGCCATAGACTTGGGTTCCATTGTGCTAGAGACCAAAGGGTCTTGCATATAGTGCTCTATTTATAATATTTTTGGTCACCGCTCCATTACAACCATGTAAATCCAAGCTATTCCGCTGGTCTTAGGGGATTCACTCTGGAGATGCCCTGATACAACAGAGAAAAATGTGGCCCTTAGTGGCAAGTTTAATCATATGAAATGAAATATTATTGGCCTTTCCCTGCTAGGGTTTGACTTTGTGTTACCATCAGTGAATAAAACCAAGAATTTGTTTAACCGATTTCAGGGAAAGTCAGTAAGGAGTCTAGTTCTTTAATCTCTAGACTGAGAGCTAAGGGAAAGCTGTAATAAAGCCATTCAGAAAATGACAGGTTACAGGGCTGTGAGATTTGGAAACTGATTTCTCTTGAGTTGACTTATTGTCCTTTGCCGGTGGCAGAGATGTTGATGTGCATCCTCTGTTGTATTTTACATCAGGACCCAATTGAGCTTTCCTGACTAGGCACTCGTGCGTGAAACTGGGAGACTGACTAATGCCAGCGATTCCATGAGCCATGTGGCCTTGAATGTTAATACCAATTTGCTTAATACATTGCAAAATAAACATCCTTTGGGTTTTCTACCCAAACATACAACACAAAAGGGGAGGTAACCAGAGGGAGAGTGACCCTGAATCACATGGCTGAATCATTACAAAATGAATGTTTTTTTCCGGGAGCTAGGGAGGAAAGAATGACACCCAAAATGTGCTAGCTTGTCTTTTGTGCATGTTCTCGGATGGAAATCTCTTGCGGTGCAGCACTCTTTGCTTCTACTAGAGAGATGTGAAATCAAACATAAATAAGATTTCTTTTTATTCTTAACCCTCTAACCTGTCCCAGAGCACTTGGAGCCTTTACTGATATGGCTGTGTTGAACTTTTACTGCAAGCCATAGAATCATAGAGTTTAAGGTCCCTGACTGTCTGGTTGTGCCAGTGTTCTAAAGAAGTTATTGGCTTGATGGAACATCTCAGCAGTCCGCTGCCCAGCTGTTTCACAATGCTCCATCCTTACCACTGGACCTTGGTATGTTCCTGTGCAAAGGGAACTCACAGCATGGGGTGAATTTCTGTTGCATACTGCAGCACCTCCAGGTACATGCAATGTAGTGACAGGAGGACAGGATTTTAGCCATTGTGCATTGCAGTTTCAGCCAGGCCCTTTAATGTTGTTTTACTGGTGTGTGTGTGTGTGTGTGTGTGTGTGTGTGTGTGTGTGTGTGTGTG